>NW_021703784.1:47646838-47721355 GCF_005190385.1 Monodon monoceros | reverse complement strand
AAAAAAAAAAAAAAAAAAAAAAAAAAAGAAAGGGAACAAAATAAATTTAGACTTTATTGCCTTGGCTTATAATGTCAGCAGCTGACTGTTACCTTTCTCTGCATTCCTTCTTTAAGAATCCAATTTTCCCTCTGTCTACCCCACCCCTCACCCGCTGCCAAGAAAGGTGAGTAACTTGGCTGACTATGGAGAAGATCGGGTAATGTGCATGTAAATCTACGTTTGTATTTCTCAGATATTTCCTTTATACCTTTGACTAAAGAACCCTAGCTGATACAAGCAGCGTGATACACAATTCACAATTTGCCTGTGGATAATTTAATCTTTCCTTTTTGCTAAGGACTTTCCAAGAATTACCCAAAAGAGAGTTGATCAAGAGTATAAGGAGAAACAGATGGGACCATCACACTGGGAGCAGGAGACTCAAGTCAGGTTTGGTGAGCAGAAGCTAATCTCTTCTGATTCCATGAAGTGATGCAAAACACCCTGGAACCCAGATGCCAACTGCGGAGACTGTGGGAAGCAGGGGCAGGAGATCTGACAATTCTAAACCACTGGATACATCACTGCATTTGACTGAGCTTAAACATGATTAGGATGTGAGGCAAGTTGAGGGCTCAGACTTAATACATTAAAATGGTAATAGATAAGCAAAGAAAGAAACAATCTGAATCCTCACATTTTTGACTGTGAAAATTATATCTCTCATATGAGGTTGGATTTGTTGCCCTTTCAATGAGTTACTCACTATGTTTCCATGCTTTGGATGTGTGAAATACTGGAAGAATTATAATGAAGATGTTTATCATCAAGTTTGGGAAGAAGTAGGAGCCTAAGGTAATTAAGAGACTATTAAAAGCCAAAATGTGAAAGATTTGAAGGTTCTTTAGGACTTCCCCCAAGCAGAGGGTCCCACCGTGGATCAGTTAGTCCAAATGAAATAAAGGTAGGAAAAATGACTGGCATTGGGTTTCCCACTGTGGGGGTAGGAGGTTACAGACAAGCAAGGGGAGGAGGCTAGAATGATCTATGTGGTAATGGATTAGAGGGGAGACATCAGTATGAACTCATGTTTAGCTTAATATGGAGGTGATTACATTTAGAAACATTTTAGGTATGTATATTATACGAGTTAATACATATACATTTATGTCCTTGTTCTGGCAGCCTGGGAAATGACACCTCAGTAGCCATGAGAGCATCTAACCCCTAGATCTCAGGTTTCTTTCCCCCACCTTCAATATATGCTTATTTATGAAATTAAGAGCAAAATATGTACACACACAAAACACTCAGAGACACCAAAGGACCCTAAGGCCTCAGATTAAATACACCCCCAACCGCAAGCAGGGGTTCATAAAAACAGTAAGCCAGACGCCCTCCCCCTCCCATATTCAGAACTGATTCACGCGGGAGAAGGCAGATGAGGGCAGGGAAGAGGGAAGGCGAGAATCCGCCAACGGGCAGAAGAAAGTTACACCCCTTGCAGCACTCACCCCAAACTTTTCCTATAAAAATTTTCCCCAAAAAACCATCAGAGAGTTTGGGGTTTCTGAGCACGAGCCATCCTGTATCCTTGCTTGGCTCTGCAATAAACCAGAGTCTGCTCCAAACTCTGACGTTTCGGTTTCTTTGATCTGATTGTGCATCAGGCCCGCGGACTTTGTTCGGGAATACTCCACAGAGGCCACAAGCAGAGCCGCCGCGAGGCCCAAAGGCGGGGGCAGAGGAGAGGCCTTCCCCAGGCTGCCCTGGCTCCGGCTCCCCCCTCCCCCCACCAACACTGCCTCAGACACAAAGCTGGTACTAGGCCTCACAGTGTTTCCTCACCTCTCCAGGTCCCAGCCAGTGGCCTGGGGGCTTTGGCAGACCCTGGTGATGCCCCCGAGGCTCCCTGAGGCTTCCTCTCTCCGATGGCTCAGCACTTCTCTCACCTTTCACTCCTGACGCCTTTCTCGCCAGTACCTTGAGATTAGGCCTAGAAACCACCCCCCGCCACTCTCGGGTCCTCACCAGCCGCTGGCAACACCTCCTGGGGAGATCTCAGTTCCTAATACCATTCTCCAATGAAAGGAACCAAGGTGCCTTGGAGAAATGGCTCATTCTAGGATTCAGGCAGGAAATCTACAAAATGAGCCTGAATCTCTTGTAGAGCCAGAAAGTAAGAAAGTGCTCAAAAAAATCCACAATGACGTGGGTATGCCAAAGAAACGCAGGAGCCAAATGAACACGCTCCCAATGGCCAAACCTGAAGCAATCTGAGTAACAAAACAAAGTATTATTGGATTATAACCGAAAGTTTAGAATATCTACTAGTCCCTGCTGATAGAAACAAATTATTGAATAAATAAACGGGGGAGAATAGACAAATCTCCTGTGCTCCTTAGCCCTCAAGGACTTGAAGCATAACTCCCTTCTAATTAAGGGCAGGCTGTGCCCAGTGACTTCCTTCCAAAGAATGCAGCATGAAAAGGGGGGTG
Organism: Monodon monoceros; assembly: GCF_005190385.1. NCBI lineage: Eukaryota > Metazoa > Chordata > Mammalia > Artiodactyla > Monodontidae > Monodon > Monodon monoceros. Next base: position 47,718,875 of record NW_021703784.1, on the reverse strand, counting down.
AAAGTAACTTCACAGCAGAAAAACTTGAAAAAGCCTACCTCAGCCAGGTGGACAAGGTCAACATCAACAGTGATTAAGTCATGCACCCTTAATCCGCTGTAATGAGAATGGCTCTTCAGCTCTGTGAGCATCCTTCCAAAAACTCATAATCCCAGTCGAATCATGAGAAAACATCAGCTGAATCCCAAGTGAAGGACATTCTATAAAATACCTGATCAGTACTCCTCAAAACTGTCACAAAAACAAGATAAGTCTGAGGAACTGTCACAGCCAAGAAGACTAAGGAGACACGATGATGAAATGTTAATATGGTGTCCTGGATGGAATCCAGGAAGAGAAAAAGGTAAAAACTAAGGCAATCTGAATACAGTATGGTCTTCAGTTAACAACATATCAACATCAGCCCATTAATTGTGACAAGTAGTTATGGGCTGAACCCTGCAGGCCTACACGGCCTGCACTTGCCCAGCTTTAAGACCAAAGAAAGAGCCCAGAGTCAGCAACAGAGATATCAATGGTTAATGGATAGGGTGCTTACCTGCCTGGAGAAAGGCCCTGGAGTGACACCCGACTGTGTGCAGCTATCAGTGGGGAGGACATGGCGGCAGGCTTTGCTCCTGGGGGTGGGGGAAGGGGAGGTTGCCAGTTATAGGTTGGCTCATTAGTTACCAGGGAAACTAGAAGAGGGGCACGCCCCTCACCGCCCTTTTGATAAGAACAAGCATCAGCTGAGGCAGGGGCAAGCTTGTGGCAAGGTGAGTCAGGTGCATAGGCTGTAGGTGAAGCAGGCACTGGTGAAGCAGGGAATGCACAGAGAGCAAGCAAACAGCCATCCTGAGTGGCCTGACCATAGAGTAGTTAATAGAGGGAATTGGCTGGAGAGTATATGGGAATTCTTTGTACTATATTTGGAATTTTCCTGTAAATCTAAAGCTATTCTGAAATAAAGAGTTTATTTTAAAATGACTGGCATTGCAACATGTGGCAGGGTGGGAAAAAATTACTGCTAAACTGGAATAATTTTTTGTCTTTCTCATGTGATAACCAGGGATGTTTCTTTGCCTTTTGACAGTGACTCATTCCGAGCTTGGAGCTCAGGGGCCGGTGACCCAGGTAGGAAGCAGATGGCTGTCTGCTTGTCCATCAGGCCAGCCTTCTGGGCCTTTACTTGGTAATCACTGCTCCAAAGCAGATCCTTAATTAACATTAATGAAGCTTGTCTGGTGTAGCAGTAAAGGACACTGAATGAGGGAGGCTAAAGCCTGAGCTCGAGACCCAGCTCTGCCACCAGCCGTGCGACCTTGGGGGAGTCTCTTCTTCCTGCAACCCTGATTTATTCGCCTCTAAGATGGAGAAGCAAATGGCCTTGTCTCTTTCACAGGGTATGAGGACCAATGAATAAACAGACTCTCAAATGTCTATCAGTGTCAAATTTCTATCAGTAGGATTTGCTGATAGCACAGGGTGATACTTGGCCACATCATTGTTAGGGGAACCACTGACTGAAACCGCCCCCCACTAGCCAGGCAAGATGGTAACCACTTGCATGAGTTATGTTACAACAGGGGGTCCTGGTAAGGAACGCGGAACTAACAAGTAACCACCGACCGGAAGAATGAGGGAAAGGTCAAAAGGAGAGAGGAGGGCTTCCCTGGTGGCGCAGTGGTTGAGAGTCCACCTGCCGATGCAGGGGACACGGGTTCGTGCCCCGGTCCGGGGGTATCCCGCATGCCGCGGGGCGGCTGGGCCCGTGAGCCATGGCCGCTGAGCCTGCGCGTCTGGAGCCTGTGCTCCGCAACGGGAGAGGTCACAACAGTGAGAGGCCTGCGTACCGCAAAAAAAAAAAAAAAAAAAAACCAAAAAGGAGAGAGGAAATGCCAGTCCATATGTTCTACCAACCTCCCAGAATCCTTCTCTCTGGAATACATCTTGGCTGAGTGATGCGTGTGCCACCAGGAAGGGCCCTGAGTCAGAATGATTGGCCAGAGACAACCCGGAAACTAACCCGACAACCCGGAAACTAACCCGATTCCCATAAAACCCGAGATGGCGAGCCACGTGGCAGAGCAGTTCACCTGGGCTCCCTTACCCTCTTGCTCTTCACCCAGCTGTCCCTTCTCAATAAAGTCTCTTGCTTTGTCAGCATGTGTGTCTCCTCGGACAATTCATTTCTGAGTGTTAGACAAGAGCCCACTCTCAGGCCCTGGAAGGGGTCACCCTTCCTGCAACATCATAAGAGAGATTCAGCAATGAACAGTGAGGCCAAACAAACTGCAACGTCGGAGTTTGGAGCAGAGAAATGTTTATGGGATGGCGAAGCAAAGAGAACGGGTGGCTCCTGCTCAAAACCCCCAGAACTCCCTGATGGTTTTCAGGGAGAAATTTTTATAGGCAAAATTTGGGGTGAGGGCTGCAGGATGTGTGACTTTCTTCTGATTGGTCAGTGGTGAGGTAATAAGGTGGTGCTCCAGGAATCTGTGCTCAGCCTGAAGTTACCATCCTCCACCTGGTTGGGGGTCTTCGTTCCTGCAGAAGAACTCAAAGATATTGTTACATATATCCCTTGAGGAGGCACCAGGATCCTGCTTTAATTGCTGCACTATGGTTTCTTGACCATTCCTCCTTGGTTTCTGCATTCCCTATTGCCCTGATTAGTAGCTGTCTGGATCTGCCCTTTGGAACTCAGGGAAGGTCTAGGAGGCTGAAGGCTTCATCCTGCAAATAAGAATTGGAGAGCCTGGAAAGGCTTTTGTGCCCAGGAGGGCCCCAAAAGGTGCTGCTTGGTTTCACTTGCAGCTATGAGAAACAAGCATTCTGATTCGAATTTCTGGGTGTTTGTATCCTGTGGTAACATTAAAATAATCATGCAAATCTGAAAAAAAAAAAGAAGGTAATAGCAGAAACAGGAATTATTTATCTCATAGGTTTAGGCTGCATATTTACTCCTTTTTTTTTTATTTAAAAAGTTGAGTTTAACTTGCTTTTAGTTTTTATAGAATATTTTTTTTTTTTAGAATATTTTTGATTTAAGTCTCCAGGTCAGGAAACTACCACTTCCAAGGGAATAAAACCTTGCATGTGGTTCTAAGGAAAGTGTTTTAATGCCCCAAGTTGTAGTAACAGAAAAGAAGGCCTCATTGCACCATTTTACTTTGAAGCAGGTCTTTGATGCCTCAAATACTCAGTGTTACAAAGAAAACGGAAGTTCTCCAGCTCTACAGATTTCCCTAATGAGCGCAGGGATTGTCCTATGTCTTGACTACTTGTCCAAGTTGCTTCTTGCTTCCTGAAATTTTTGCCACCTATTAGGCATACCAGTTCTGGAATACCAACCTCCATATCTCACGCTAATCTTACCTGCCCCTCGTCTCCCACCTGGCCAGCTAGCCTGTGCTAATTGTCATCTTAACTGGATATAGGTAAGCCAATCAGGTGGCCAATGTGATTGGATGGGGAGGTGTTTTGTGTGCATCTCAGCCTGTGGATAGTGATACTGTTGGCTCGAAATGCCTCTGGGCACTCACCTGGGCTCACAGGGAGCCCCTACAGATGTCTTCCTTTCCAGAGCCAATGCTGCGATTGGACTGGCCCTTGTGGCTTTTACTGTGATTGGAAAACACCGTTAGCAATAACCCCTTTGAAAGGACAAGATTTCTTACTCACAGATCCTGGAAGACACATGGCATGCCTGGGGCCACACAGAGAGGCTGTGGATGTGGGGTGTGGCGATGGGGAGAGGGAGAGAGCGGGCTGGGGGGGAGGGGGCAGAGAGAGAGAACCTGGTGTTCTGCTTTTATTGGAGTCGAGGGTGGGAGAGCTAGGGTTCCACAGGTTCACTCTTTATTGGTGAATTTAATACATAAGAGCCCGAATTAAAGTGAGGAAAGGGAAAAACAAGCAGTCAAAGTGTTAGTTATCAGAGTCAGCCAGAGAAGTCTAAACGAAGGAGAAACTTCAGGGGTAGGCGACCTGGCTCTTCCTCTAGTTGAGTCGCTGGCAGTGTGCTTATTGGAGATAGCTGGATGCCTGGGTAATCAAAAGCTTAACGTTAGGCACTTGCGTTACAATTAAAAAAAAAAACTCTCAGGGTTTACACCACAGGATGAAATATCTGGGGGTTGACAGATTCAGGAATGCTAGTGAAGAGACCCAATTTTTTTTTTTTTTTTTTTCGGTATGCAGGCTTCTCACTGTTGTGGCCTCTCCCGTTGCGGAGCACAGGCTCCGGACACGCAGGCCCAGCGGCCATGGCTCACGGGCCCAGCCGCTCCGCGGCATGTGGGATCTTCCCAGACCGGGGCACGAACCCGTGTCCCCTGCATCAGCAGGCGGACTCTCAACCACTGTGCCACCAGGGAAGCCCGAAGAGACTCAATTTTGACATAAAGATTCTTCCCAGGGTGTGAGCAACAAGGGCAAATCGTGAGCAGGTATACGTTTGACTCCTAGATGTCAAGGTCTCTCTCCCAAAGTCTTTATGCACTCACTGGTCTGTTTTAGAGCTTCTGTGTTTTAATTCTCTCTCCCTCTCTTTTTAAAAATGTCTCTGCTCCTAGGTCTGCATTCCTTTAGAAGACAGGTTGTGCCCTGTGCATTTGTTTTTTATTTCATCGTCTAAATAGAGCCTGGCTCCAAGCAGGTGGTTACTGTTTGCTGACCAAATGTGTAAGGAATGACGGCAAGATAAATAACTAATAAAAAATGCCAGCTTCTTTGCAAACATTTTTCTTGAGGGGCATTTTAAATTAAGCAACTGCTAGCTCTTCCTTGCTTGAAATGTTCACTTAAATACTCCAGATTTTAATGTTGACTGACCCTAGGTTTAAAACATGGCCTATATTCTTATTACTTTATACCCTGAAGAATTTCAGGTAGTCAAAATCAAACCACCAGTTGTTAAGGAAAAGGATTGTGGATTTGAAGCCAGATTTGGTGGCTGTAGTCAATTAGAATGAGTAATATTATAAAAAGAAATTGGCTTGGAAAGACTAAAGGGAGAGATTTCCTTCACTGGGGGGTTATTCATACCAGAGCTGCTAGATGAGGGAGCACGTCGCACACAGTATTTCTGCTGAAAGGTTACTACTAAGACTAGTAAAGAAACAGGAGTGGCCCATGAAAAATCAAACAATCCAATTAGCATCTGTGGGGAAGGGGACTCTTCCTCCCTCCCCCACCAAGCCCTTTTGGCTGGTTGAATTGAATAATTAAAAGGACATAAGGCAGATTAACAGGTGAAAATCAAATTGTATCACCTACACATGGGGAATTCACATAAGCATGAAGGATACCAAAGACAGTAAGGCAAGACGAAGCATATATGTCATTTTGGACTTAAGGAGAAGGATATAGGAGTCTGGGACTTCAAAGGGAAGTCCATACAATGTTGTTTTAAAATTTTTTAAATTAATTTTTATTGGAGGATAGTTGTTTTACCTAGAATCTTGAAAATAATCCAATAAAAGACTGAAAAATTAAATTCAAGATTTAGATTTCTCTCATGAAGGATGTGGACCAGGGCTTTGGAAACGGAAAAGGTGTATGTTCACATTTGGAAAAAGCCATCAGTTCTTCAGTTTCTTTACTCTGATTTAGGCCTTGACTTAGATAGTGGTCATTTTTTAGTAGGTTTAGGTGGATGTTTCCAATTTCATTCCCTGTCTCAGTTGGGTGAAGAGGGTCTATGCATTGGTTTGTGTGGCTCTGAAAGTAGGACCAGTGAGGAAAAGCTAGGAGGTGGCAGAGAAAAGGACTTAGTGGTTTGCGTTCTCCGCGGTGGCACCCCATCTTCAGCAGGAGAGGAGGCCCCTGGGAGCTGGCTGAATGTGGGTCATGGCACTGTTTCTCAAAGTGTGACTGTGACTGACAGTAAGGAATACATTTTACCCCTGACACAGCATGAAACAATATTCATCCTTACTACACGTGTGGCACTCTATAGAGTTTCTATTTCGTTGAAAAAAAGTGCTGGTTTATGACCCACTGGTGGGTGGTCAGTAGCAGTGTGAAAAATGAGACTGAATTGGAGCCTGGTGACTCCAGTGTCAATATCACCTGGGAGCTTGTTAGAATCAGAATCTGCATCTAAGGCGATCTTACAGTGAAAGAGGAATCAAAGGTAACCACCGTGATTCAACCCTATTTGTATTCCAGCACGCGGGAGCAAAGGGGATGGAGAGTGCAGGCACTTTTCACTGGTAGCTGACATCGTGGGAAAGCAGTGCTGAGTCAGGCATGGATTCCGTGTCTCTCAAGCGGGCTACAGTAGAGTAAACGTTTTGACCTCAGGTCCAGCTGTGCCTGAGGGACCCCTGGGAGGTGAGAGAAAATGGCCCTGTGTCACATGGCAGGTGGCCAGGGGCTGGGCACTAAGCCCATCCCATAAATCAAGTTATCTGTTATTTCCCTTTTGTTATAGCCAATCTTTAGCAAAGTTTGCCTAAGTATTCCAGCTTTGTCCCAACTGTGCCAAGGGGGATTAGGGACAAGGTCTGGACTTGACAATTGGCTGTAACATTGGAAGGGGGAAAGGATCAGTTTCATGATTGCAGTAGTGCCTCCTGAGATGTCCCTAAGGGAAAGATGAGTCACAGAGGACCATGACTGGGGTTATGAGACCCAGCGGTCCTGGGGCGTAGAAGACATTGTACCCCGACAACTTCAGAGACTCTGGGTCTGGTTTGTGCCTAGAAAGCTGGTGGCCCCTCTAAAATGTTCCTTATCTTTGTGCCCCACTGAGGCTTTTAAATTCTGTCGCTGGATGTTTAGTCTCGGAGTATCTACAAAACGTCCATGGTTGCATAGCTAGGCCCTCTTAGGTTCAAAGATGTGCAGTCTTTTCTAACTTTTGAGACTTCCAGAATGATCGTGTTTAAAAATAGTTACAAAGAAACGAAATAGGACCCAAAGAAAAGTCAAAAGCTCTTCTAGCTTTTTTCCCCCCTGAATAAACACACCCATTATTGAGAGAATCGGGCTTTTTGTGCAGTGTTACCACTAATATTAAACCTGATGAGACTGTGCAAATGTTAAAAATTGTGAGGCCTGCATTGGGCTTGCAGCCTCAGTCAATGTCTTCTGCTGCCTCTGATCTGCTCGGCTCACTGCCGTCAAGGACCATAGACAGAGGCGGGGCACCTGGTGGAGACTCCTGCCGGCGCACTGTGCTGGCCAGGGCGGTATGACCAACAAGTCTGGCTTCCCCAGTGGCTAATCCAATTATGTGATAGTTTATCGTGAAGCAAAATGTACTTCAGAGTGATCACTTCAATGGTGAAATTTCAACCCTTCCAGGGGAGGAATTTGTTTTGGCCCCCCAGCTGTCAGACCTGTGCTGTCCGAATGTCTACATGCCAAGGAATATGTTTAACCTGCAGGGAAGAATCATCTGGCAGATTCAGGTTCTCAAGCCTGACATTTTTGGTATGCTCAGCTCTTTGGAGCTGGTATGTTTTTTGGCCCCACTACATATGGAAAATTGACACCTTCTTTCCCATTTATGCCTTTCTTGGCATCATTAGTAGTATCAGACAAGAAAAAACTATTTCTATTCTTAGGACCTTCTGGAATCTCACAATTTTGAAACTGGAGAATTGATTTTTTTTTTCAGGTAGATGTGAGGGTCTTTAAAAAACCTATCATTTGGGCTTCCCTGGTGGTGCAGTGGTTAAGAATCTGCCTGCCAATGCAGGGGACATGGGTTCGATCCCTGGTCCGGGAAGATCCCACATGCCGTGGAGCAACTAAGCCCGTGCACCACAACCACTGAGCCTGGGCTCTAGAGCCCACGAGCCACAGCTACTGAGCCCGCGTGCCACAACTACTGAGCCCGCACGCCTAGAGCCTGTGCTCCACAACAACGGAAGCCACCGCAATGAGAAGCCCGAGCACCGCAATGAAGAATAGCCCTCGCTCGCTACAACTAGAGAAAGCCCGCGCGCAGCAACGAAGACCCAACGGAGCCAAAAATAAATTAAAAAAATAAATTCACCCCCCCAAACCTATCATTTAATACCTTGTTCACCCTTGGCAAAATCCTGATTAAAAGCAGGCAAGATGGCAATCAAATATTTAAAAATATTCAAAAGCAGCACTTTCAGCTGCTCTAGGCAGTGCCAATATTTCTCAGAGCAAATCTACTCTAACTACACTTCAGCTCTAAAATCAGACAAGTCTGATAAAAATAGAAATGAATGATTCTATTCTTCGTGAAATAAGACAAATTATGCTTTGGGAGAAAATAATTTGCTATAAAGTATAAAATGTTTTAATATTTATATCTTATAATAAAACCATGACATGTTTATAAACACTCTATCAAGCATTTTTACAAGGGGGCCACCGCTGACAACCGGAAACGCAATAAATATGCAAAGACACACTGAGTATGAAATATACATCTTGATTTTATAATCGTGTGTGCTTTATTTTTTACACAAATGGAATGGAAGTGTCGAATATTTACACTTAACAGGAGTGTAAGCTGTGCAGTGTCTCTGTAAACTCCAGCCCAGGCAAGGAGTATGTTTCCCTCCCTCCCATCCGGCACTACAGCTCAATGGAGGAGCATCCTGTCAGAGAGAAGCACAAAACTGTCATATCGAAAGGATCTCACGCATACAGCCTGGTGCACTCAGAAGTTAAGACACATTTAGGAAACACAGATTCAAAAAGGAGAGAAGAAAAGTTTGCCATCTCATTGGGAGTCAACCTTGTCATTTGGTTGTCTGTCCTCCTGAGTTGCTAGGGAGCTTCTGTAGTCTATCTTTTAGATGATCTTTGTCTAAATCGTTCACCTTAGTTTACCCTCAGCTGCTACAAGAAACTGCACAGCTGTACAAGAAATGATTTCCGAAGCACAGTTTTCAGTGAGGAAGGATATTTACAGACTAAAGTGTGTGTGTGTGTTTCCATCCACATTCATTTGTACCCAATGTAGTATGTGTATACATGATAGACATACCACATATACCATAAGTACAGAGAAGTAAAATGTATATCCACAGAATTCTGTAGGGAGTCCTCTTTCAAATCAGTTGTCATGGGAGGTACTCCACATACTCTAAGGGAAATGTCCCCTTTTGTCCTCTTTAGGAGTGACAGATTACTATGATAAACTTAGGAAGTAGCCTGAGTCTTTGACTTAAATATTTTTGTAGGAATTTAGGCAGGACCAAGACAGGAAAAAAGAGATGTAATTTCACCAGCAAGTCCATTCAATCTCACCAGAGCAATCACCAGCTGAAAAGCAGAGGGAGCTTCACATGAAAATAGGAAAAAGAAAGCTTATGAATGGAGAAAAAGTCTCTCTCCAAACCAAGGTGATGGCATGGCTTCCATGAGAAGGAAGAGGTTTGGTGTCAGAATAATTGTTGGGGCCAGAGTCTGCCTTTATTGAAAGGAAGTGTCCTCAGAGCCGTGGGATGGTGCTGGGAGCAGGCTCACTTTGGACCAGGCTTCAGGCAGAGGCACCCAGGTGCCGGCAGGGCCCAGAGCACGTGCATCATCACTGCCAGGGCAGCGGTGCAGGCTGGCTCAGTGAGGTGTGATGGAGCTGGCTCCAGTGCAGGACCTCATTCAGGCTCAGCTTTGCCTTCTGGGCTGCCTGGGTGAGACGGTGACCCAAAGAATTTGTGTCGTTAGTCCAGTGTATGGACTTGCTGTCTGAATCAGCCATGAGCCCTTTTAGGACGGAAATACTAAGAAGTGGGTTATGGGAGAGGAGATGATCAGAGATGTGAGAAGAGAAAGGACAGGAAAGGTGGAGAAAGAGGAAGAGGAAGGGGAGAGACTGAGGGTAAAGGAGAGATAGACAAAGAGACTGGGGATCAAAGGGGAGGGAGAAAAGAAGGAATGCGGGAGAAAGCCAACAACTCAGAGAAGACGGGAAGGAAGGATAAAAGGAGAGGTACACAGAAGAGAGCTGGAATGAGAGAACTAGGAGGGGAAGAGCAGAGGGAAAGAATGAGGAGAAAAAAGAGGCAAGAGCCATAGGAGTGAAGAGCTTTTCCCTGGCTCGGAGTCCTGAAGGGCTGGCAGTAGGATCTAAGACAGCTCACAGGCACCTGAATGCAGGCTTCGTAAAGATGGGCGCACTCAACAGAGCGAACCCAAAAGCTTGGAGCCGGGAGAAAAAGCCTGCAAAGAAGTGGCCAACAAATCCTGTGGGAGGAGAGCAGAAAAACAAATGCCCCTGCAATTAGCTGACAAATGGGATTTTGATTTTGGTAAAGCTGAGACCCCCGTGGTGCTACACATTGTACCAGAGCATGAAAAATAGCACCAGTGAGACGATCTGGCACTTTTCCGAAAGGGCCCAGCATGTGAAGGTGACGTTGCGCCCCCAGCAAGCCTTCAGATTGGAGAGAGCTCTCGACAAAGTTTGCAGTGTTAGCACCAGTCTGGCCCCAGGCTCCAAGTGCATTTGCACCAGTTGTAATCTGGGTAACTTTCATGCCATTTCCACACAAGTCGTCAGATTTGCTGCAAAACACACTGGTTCACTGGAGCCGTAGAGACCTCAACATTGGGAAGCGCAAGACAACACAACAAATGGAGGTGTAAATTCTACAGGAAAAGACCCTCTCTCACCAATTGGCTTGGTGATTCTTCAAGCAAATATATATGTATATATATATTTATATAAATCTACATAAAAAAGTCAGTGCAAATGCCAATTCTAATCAGAAGCATCTACACTAGGAAAATAAATAATTATATTACTACAAAACCAAGGGTTGGTGGGTTCAATCTGATTGTACTCAGCCACAGCAATACTTAAGATTAAATGGAAAGCACATCACATGACCCGTGGAAACGTCTATTCATTAACGACAGTCCTTTACATAAATGGTTGCATGCTTAGTTGAGAAACCAAAGAAGTCATCATGGTGGCCTAAAAGTCGAGCTGGGATCAGGAATGGCATTCTGGTGGCAGAAAACTTCTGGGAGTAAGACTGATGAAAGCAGGCCTTGACCTGAAACTGGCGAATTGCAGACATGGACACATTTTTGACATTTTGAGCGCTCCAAGGAAGTCTTGGGAAATTTAACTTTCATCAGAGGGAAAAATGCACTGCTAGCCCTTCCATTGGTAAAGGTAGCCTCAAGACTATAGGTAGATGCATGATTTTGCATTTTTGTGTTTGTTTTGGTGACTGCAGCCGGGCAGACAGTGGTAGTTTAGTGTAAGACGGATAATGCTTGCTTTTGGAAAGAGACCCTCATTCTGAGCACTGATGTTCTTACTGTGAAGAAGCCCCATCACTGCTGATGGCTGTCTCTTGCTCTCCCATCGCAGCCTGCATGCTGGTTTGCTGCACAGTGTGGCAGAATCCCTGCCAGGTCTGATGTACCCCAGAGATAAGGCGATGGGGCTTAGTTTGGGCATGTATACAACCCAGAGTTGAGTAGTTATTGAGATCACTGAAAAGTCTCTCTCTAAACGCCCTGGGCACAAGCAATGCTGATGTCACCAATGGCTCTAAAGTGGGATATAGGCTTCGGGAGGTTTCTTTTTGTAAATCATCATTATTATAATTGCTAAAAAATAAACTTGGTCCAGGTGCATCCCCCAAGAAAGGCAGTTCAGTTGGTTGAGCTCAAAGTCATTAATGGTCTTTCCTGATGGTTCTATCTCTTTGTCCGGTACACAGAAAAAAAAGTCTGTACCCCTCACGCCCCACCCCCCCCCCAACCAGATGCTTCCCTTCTCTCTCTCTTCCTCAGAGAAATAGTGCATTTTGGGGCAGATCTCTCCATGGCTCTATACCTTCTCTGGCTATTACAAAACCCTCAGTTACTTGTGAAACAGACAAAAAAAAAGTCCTAATTATTCATGATGGCCAAAATACTAAATGATCCTTTAAGAACTGTATGTAAGTTAACTAGGAACAACATTATTCAACTATTTGCATGGCAGGCCCAGGTTGTTTAACAAGAGAAAAGCAAAAGCAAAAACTTCCCTTTACATCATTTGCATGAGTTTGTCTCTGAAAGCCATCAGCTTAAAAAAATGCATTGACCAAATATCCTCCAAAAATATTCATGAGGGTAACTCATTAAGGGATGTGCTCCATGGGAGTGTGTCACTAATGTGGAAGGGAGATCATGGGAGGTAAGTGAGGGAGAAGTCTTTGTCAGGCTTCAGAAGGAACTCAGATGCTCTCAGTGGATCATTGGCAACAAAAGGGAGAGTGCAGCTTTCTGTTGTCCAATCGGGTCATCTGCAGGTCGTGCATACATTTAGTCTTTCAATGAATTAATCTTTACAAAATATTTCACAAAACTTCTTTAACCTATAGAAATTCATTTCTATACATTTAATATATTTTTATTATATAAATTACTCTCATCTTTAGTGCCTTCTTTAAGTTTATAAATGGCAAAATAAGACGATAAACAATCATAAAGCTAACCCCAGGTGGAATCCCCTCCTCTCAGTGAGGTCAGCCCTCCACACACTCGCAAATTTTATGAAATGCTTGTCTTTGCAGATGCCAGGAAAAGAAACTACACACTTATCCTTCCCTAATATTATGCCGTCTCCAAAGGGACTCCTTTCTTTTTTTCCCTTCGTTCTTTCTTTTGCTTGTTAAGAAATCAAAGGAGGTGCATAGCTATAAAATTCGAAGTGTACCAATTACAGATGTGGGTAATGGGAAGGTTGGTGAAGTTCAAGTGCTGGCAACTTTTCTTTAAAGCAAAAAACACAGGGAGCTCAGCAGCTAAATCAGCTCTGGACATCTGCTGGGTGAGGAGGCTGCCTATCTCTTGGGCACAAAGCCCGTCAGAGGTTCGTCCCTACCCCTGGCACTCTGAGCAAAGCAAAGCCTTCCTGCGTACTGCACTGTCTTTTCTGTCCCACCCTTTGGCCCCTCCTTCTCCTTCATGGCTTCACACAGTTTGTGTTGTACATTCATAAGAATTCACATTGACTGCAAAAACATAAATGCAACAGAAACATAAAAGCCTCCAAGTAGTGTATTATATATATTTTGTTCTTCTAAATGCTCTTCTGTCATTGTTGGAGGTGCAGTGGCTAATTTATAACTTCTCCTTTGAGGGAATCCAGATGAAAGGCCCAGATTGCTCTTCAATAACAAGCTTGCATTGGTTATAGATATCTTCTAAGGTGTCACCTTGGACAATAGCTAGAACAAAAGCAAACACACCGGAGTTAGGAGTCACTCGCTGGCTGGTGAAGAACCACCATCAATCACGCAGCAGAAGCTCAAAGAGCGACAGACAAACTCATCAGGAAGCTTAATATTACTTTTTATTAGTAAGAAAAAGCAGAAATTCACTTAAGCAAAGTCACAACAATGATTTTAAAAAATCCTTACAAGGCACGTCCTAGATTGGTAATAAATGCACCATGGTCTTCCTACTTTCTACATGTCGCTCTGTAGTTCTGCATAATGAATCATTCATTTATTTAAATATTATGGGTGTGTACTCTGGGCCAGGCACTGAGCTAGGCATTGATCAATTTTCAGATTGAGAGCTCCCTGTTATCAAAGAAAGCCAGACTTATATTCTCCGTACTGTACTTATTTTGTAAGGGGCAGAAATTCAAATATTTTAGACATGGAGGAAATAATAAAGATTTTAGAAGAAACTTTAGTTCATCTCCTCAACCCCCAAAACCTTTAAAAGAAAACCCCATTCATTCTCCAAGTAATCTGGTAAATTGAGATTTTACCTTACAGGGCTGTTTGTAGTGAGAATACCTTATGGGCAACTACTTGTAAAAAACATAAAAATAGGAGGAAACAAACAAACTGTGTATTACCTAAAACACCAAGTCACTTACAGTAGATTTAAATACATTTTATTATCTCCTTTGAACAGCAGCTATCTTGTAGATAGATATCCCAAACACGTCAGTCCTATCCATATGACACTAGGGCTTAAAAATAAACTGTTACTGAAACATGGTTTAGATCTGCAAAAACAATCCTCAGAATGTATTGATTATGATATTTTATCCCTGAATGTAAACCACTGGTCAAAATGTACATTGTTTTGATTTAAAAGAACATCTTGGATGTTCTTTTAGGATGAAACATAACTCATATCTTTGTTATTAACCAAAATTTTACTTAAGATTTACCCAATTCAGCATATTTGCAAACTGCTAAGCCCATGGCATTTTCATATTCTGAATGAGAGAAAAAAGAAAACACCAAACTTCATGCAAGGTGACTCAGGAGGAAAGTTCTTGTTTTTAAACCATCAGTGGTAAGGCAAATTCCATAAAGTTTGATGGCTCTTTGGATTTGATCAGTGTTTCATGAACACATGTTAACGATAAAGAACCCAGGACGTGATACCCAGGACAAAATATCCCCCCAAATTCATGTTTCCAAGGAAATATTTAAAAAGAAAAAAAAAAGTTTTGCATTGAGACTTGACATGGAATTAATTGAAATACAGAAAGTGTTTCAACATTTTCTTCAAGTGCTGCTAATGGGGAGACAGACCCATAGGTCCCTGAAGCAAAGGACAGAGGCCCTGGGCTTTCTTCCCAAGAGTAACTGCTTTGGACAGTACACATTTTGAGCCTTAAAAGTTTCTTTTTCAACTTTTCTGATGATCTCAGGGAGAGAAGCTGAATGAGGTATTAATGCTTAAAATCTCCTTAATAGCAGGAGATAGCTCAGTGGCATCTGCCACTCACGGTTTCAGGTAGGGCCAGTGGGAACCTGGAAGCTGAATCCAGAGAAGAAAGAAACCAGAGTTTTGGATCAAATGGAAGTACAAGGAAATAAGGGGTTTTTAGCAGGAAGGTCTTAGGGCCCAGGTACACCAGGCCCAGAGCCCTCTCTATACCAAATGTCAGACAATTTATCTCCTTTCTCACAGCACAAATGTAAATGAAGTTTTACCTGTAAAATATTCTCCAAATTCTTGTTCTAGCTTAATTGCACGGTCATAGGTTTTCTTGGCTTGTTCCTCTGTTAAACGCTTATTCATCTCCCTGGGAAAATGAGAGTTTGCTATTAGAACACAAAGGGAACATACCAAATCCTAGAAAACTACAATGCATGGTGAAAATGAGTCCTGCAGGAAGCCTAGTGTAATCTTAGCAGCAGCCTCCTATTCCTCTTTGCTGGAATATTTTCAGCCACTAAGACTCCCTCCCAGGGGGCTCACTCTCTCGGAGGGCAGTCTCTTGGTCCCAACATGGGACTGAAGCAGGATCTGTTCCGTCATGATTTCCAGTCACTGGTTCTGTCCTCTGCAGCCCCGCAGAGTAGGGCCGAACTTCCTTCCTCCATGTCAGGCCCTTGGGTCTTTAAGTCAAGTGCTGATGTGTCCCTCGAGGCTTCCGCTCTTCCAGCAAAAACTGTCCTGCTTCCTTCATCTATTCTCTCATTGGATATAATTTCCAAATCCTAACCTTCCTGGCCACCCTTCCTTAGACTTTGTTCTCATCTATCTCAACCTCTTTTAAACATGGGATGTAGAATTGAACGCAATCTTCTAGGGTGGCCAGAGGGAGGAGAGGAGAGGAGACGGAGAGAAGGGAAGACACATCACAGCCTTTCAGAGCTCATTATATCTAAGAGAACAAGACTTGACTGTTCTCAGGTCCTGACCTCGCAGAAAGCTTTGATCTCTCAACTCTCCCATCCTCCCCAAGGGCTGCTGTTCATCTTCAATGTGGGCAGGAGACATGTGGAGTGGAGAAAGAGACAGTGCTTCCAACGAATTATAGAAACTGTGACAGGCCGCTCAGGCGTGTGTATCTTTCAGGCCAAAAAAGCATTCTGTAGCTTGCGCGGCTCAACTTCTGCAAACAGTGAGGCATGCCTATAGCAACAAGAGCCCTGAACTTCCTCTGTTTTTATAATCAGTGGAATTTCAAGGAGCTGCTAAAGATGGCTTGAATTAAAGATACAGAGAGAATGGGACAATCGAAAGCGCTGGGACCAAAATATTTTCAAACAGACTCTAAGCAAGTCATATCAAATAGTGAGCCAGAGAGAGGAGCTTGGCAAGAAGGAATCTCCGACGCTTATTTTGTTTATTTTTGTTCGGATAGAAGAACGGGCTGTAAAGGAATTACGCTGGGCATTCTCTGTCCTTCTTTCTGTTAGTCTGTCAACCACTGGTGTATCATTAACTGTATGTTAGTGCTGCTTTATCAATCGTAAGATTATTTAAATCCAATCTAGTCTCAAGGACAAATTGAGGAGGGAGGAAAAGGGAGAATAACCTAATCTATTGATTCACAACCAGTGTCAGCTTTATCCTCTCATGTCCTCTAGGTGTTAATATTTTTTGCCAACCAAACTGTACTTATTAAGTAAGAATTATTTTATCTTCCCATTTTTCTTAATCAAAGACTGACAATCATTGCCTCTGATCATCATAAGAATACCAGTGTGACTGCACTGATAAAAGTTCAGCTAAGAGCAAAGACAGTTTGGTTGGTCCATCGGGAGGCATCGCAGGTACAGGTAGAATTTTGAAGGCATTGCTGCCTTCGCATGTCACTTTAGGATGCCAGACATCTGGGTCATGAGCATGTAGTCTCAGGTTAATTCCTTTTTCAGAGCAAGTAACTGAGGTCAGAAGTAGTAAAGGGACTTGCCTAAGGTAAAAGAGTGAATTTGATGTATGAACTCAAAGTTCTTTTTTTCTTTTGAAACCAATTTTTAGTGAAATAGACTTTCCAGTATACCAAGACTTTCTTTCAAAAGAGGCCCTTATTTAGAAAAACACAAAACACAACTGAAGTCTGACACTAACACAATTCTGGACTTGATGTTGAAGGCTGCAATATACAGAAGTGGGAGTTTCCTGAAGTCTTGTTGTTGAAGTAAACCCATCTTCAGCTGAGGGATGGTATCTATAATTCTCTTCCTAAACAGCACTAGCCCTAGAAGCTTTGAGTGGCTGTCACTCTTGGGTGGCAGGAGATGCTGGGCTAAACCAAGGTATCTTCTCACAGAAAGAAAGTGTTTTGCACCAGATGTCAAGAAATCATGTAGTTCTGGTTCTTCTTTGACTTCCCTGGCCCATACTTGTCTGTCTTCTCTGAATTCCCTTTGCATTTATTGTAGCAATACTGAATTTAGGATTTTATCCTCTAATACATGAACTTGTTTTGTTTCCCTGCCCAATCTGCTAGTTCTTTGAGGGCAGAGACCATGGTTTGTTCACTAGCATGTGGCATGGAGCTGAGTCAACACTTAACCTACTGAATGAGTAAGTGAATGAAGAAATGAAACAATGAACGACTGGAGAGCTAGACAAACATAATTATGATACAGTTGAAGACAGAAGTAAACACAGGCCATCATGGGAGCAAGAAGGTAAAAGCAGATTGGGGTGGAAGTGTGGGGAGCCACAGGAAAGCTTCTTATCGCCATGGGATGGTGGTGGGGAATAGAAGTCACATGGCAGGTACAATGTAAAAAAACACCTCTTTCATACACACCCTTGATTTTATGCTCCTCTGAAGAGTCAGCTACGTATGTGCTAATAAGTGCTGTGGTCTGATGTGGATGATGCACTAGAGAATAATGTGTGTGATGATGTATCAGTGCCTAAATGTGACAGCTGCCATGCTTTTGTTCCAGGTGACCTAGCCTTCACCCCTCCCTGAGGAATGGGCAATTCATGCCAGCTTTGCTCCTCAAGTAAAACCCTCAGAAAAAGAGTGAGCTAGAAAGTAAGCATCTAGCATTTCCTAATAAGATCACATTGGTTTGAATGTCACCGTTACGGCACTACGCATATGGCTGTAGCAAATGATGTCAGAGTCACTATCTCATTGTGGAGTCCAGCCTTCAGCAGGTTTGATTTTCCTTGATGATACATGGCCGTGACAGGGCCCTAAGGCAAAACTAAACAAGGCATCTCATAGTTGTGGAAAGCAGTAGACCTTCTCCTACTGAGAACATCCCCCAGTGTTGCACTGAACCAAATGTGCAGCTGCGGTTTCTCCCTCAGGCCTCCCTTTCCCCGGAAGCCACTTATCCCATTGCATGTTTATGATGTGAAAACTTATTTTTCTATTTCTGAAACGGGCCTTTAAGATGCTATGCCCAGGAGGTGGGGGCCATATTTCTATTCTTCTTATTAATGTTAGCATTATATAATGTTAGCAGTACTAATAACATTTACGAGGCCCTTCTCAGATTATAAATCACTTTTACTTAAGGAAATGTGCGGTTGCTTAATTCACTTTGCTCAATGCCCAACACAGTAGCTTACAAGAGGAGGAATTTAATACGTACCATTAGGGATAATACTATCAACCATTATTTTATCTTCAACACATATTTTTGCACAGTGCTAGCTGTGGGCAAAGCTCTTTATGATATATAAAGAGGTATTAGTACCTAATTAGTACCTAATTTAGGTATTAATACCTAAATTCATGGGGCAGAAGGTACTAAGAGTGACCTCCTGACTTTAGTTTTTCATCCTGGTAAGAAGTTTGTCCATCTTTTATTTATGGGAGTCTATTCTGATTTTAAGATATATCTCTGGGAATTTCCCTAGAGATCGACTATGTATTTAACTTAATTCTCTTAGACTGCAATTCCAGCTACTGTCGCTTCTTCCTTCTAGAGAAGGTGCCGAATAATTGGTCGATATCCTCTACAAGTAACTGCTTTCTCCTCTGGGATGAATGATTTCACTGTCTTTGGTCTTTCCATAAACACTGTTTTCTAGTACTTTGTGGTTCACTTCTGAACCCTGCCAAATGCTCTAATGTCTTGAGGCCCAAATGGAGGCATATTTGGGCAAAGCTCTTACAATGGACACACTGGTGCCATCTCTTGTGGCCTCTTGGAAATGGCACTGTTTACATGGTTTGTAATGATAAAATAGTCTTATTCCTCTTACAATAAAGTAACTTGAAATCTTTTATAGTAATAATAGCTACCATTTAGTGAGTGCTTATTATATGCCAAAGACCATATGGAGAACTCTACATTCAAGACGCTGTTTAACCTTGACACTAGCTCTATGAGGTCTGCATCATCAATGTGCTTAGTTTAGAGGTGAGGAACTAAATCTTACAGATGTTAAGCAAATTGCCTGAGCTCACATAACTGAACAGTGGCAAAGGAAAGAACCAAACCTAGCCTGATTAATTTTCAAGTCCCTGCTCTTAGCCTTTTTGCTCAGCTACTTTTATGGCTACTGCAGCGTCACTTTTGTATGAGAGTGGTCTACAAAATAATGCCACCAATTTGTATCAAATTGGCACAAAAAATATTGTTACTTTACAGCCAGATCATGAATATCTGCCCATTTTGTTTACTGATTTTTGCAGGAAGATATTTTACACATTCGCTTAAAGATAAAAAGAACAAAAAAATCCAAGTCATGCATTTTCCCCTTGTTTATAAATGTACACAGGTCTGGAGCCTTTGGTTAAGCTTGTAGATGTTTTACTGAAAGGCCACTAAGAAAACGCCCTATTAAGGATAGCAGTCTACATAACATGAGGTTTTAATTAAGAAACATGAGAATTCTATGCTATAACAACGTGAAATGCCAATGCAAAGAGTCTAAAATATTGTTTGCTCCCTCTATGAAAACCCACACATTTAAAAAAATTTACTAGTGGAACTGCTCTCCAAAGTAAGAGATAATTTAAAGATGATTGCTTCCTATCATTTGGAAAGCAAAACAAGATAAAACAAAAACAAACCAAACCAACCTACCTTCAAAACTGCAAGACAAAATGAAAATATCACACACACAAAAACAACTTGTGAAATGAAAACAAAAATCAAGAAACATTAGTGAAGACATTTTAAGGAATTATTGACATTATGTCTCCAGTGGTTCAAAAGAACTTTCACCTATCATTAAAAAAGGGAATTCTTAAAAAAAAAAATCAACAATGGCAGTTCCCATTTGTAAGCATTTATGACAAAGAGCTGTTAACAATTTGCTCTGTCGTACGGAACAGGGGGCTGGATGAAGGCCGCTGCTGTCCTCCACTTACATCAGAGGTTCCAGAGACTTGGGTTTAATGAAGATGGCAATGGGATAGAGCTGGGCAACTTGTAACCGCTTGATAGCATTTCCTGATACGTCAAGTATACAGTGTTTGCCCTGGAAGAAAGAAAAGAAAAATATGGAGTTAATCCAGGAAGAATGATCATAATCAAACCAAAAGGAAAAAAAAAAAGTAAGTATGTTTTAGAGGGAGGTAAAAGATACTGGATTTCAAATTTTGAAAAAGAATCATTGCAAAGCATAAACAAAAGTTGATATACAGGGTTATAACCAAATGTTTGCAATAATTTATATTTCTTACTCCTTTACTAAGCATCTGTCACTGGGATAGATATTTTACTTGTGTTATCTCAGTTAACTTTATTTCCTTAAATAAATACCTGATGCTCTGCACAAGGAAGCTGTGTAGCCATATGTAATATGACTGAGTCCACCCTCATGAAACGCTCATAAACCATATCTGAAAACAACTGTCAAAAAGAAATTCCCAAATTGTCAAAGAAGAAATTCCCTACCTATGAGGTACATATTATCAACTGCATTTTACAGAAGAAAAGACTAAGGCTTAAAAATACTAACTTGCCCGAAGTCTCAAACCCAAGTCTTATTGGTTGAAATAAATAGATACCTTATTGTCTCACCCTGACCAATGTTAAATCTGGAAGAATGGTAATGTGAGTTTAGAACAATCCCATAAACATTTGCTGAGTGTTTATACGTATCCTGCCTTCGATATGCTCAGTCTAGTATAAAGCAAGGACAGACACAAAGAGTTACCTTAAATATTTTATCTTAAATGTTGAGAGATAGGCTTGCATAGTGTCTAAATATCTTGTTTCTTAACAAATAAAAACCCTATTACACTATAGCACACCTCATTTAACTTGCTTTCCACTGCAATGAGTGCTCAGAGCAAGGAGCTGCTTTATAAAGTATTTCTGGAAAAACAGACACATTTGCCTCACATCATATTCTGCCTCCTGGAGGGAAATGGCTTCATTGCCCCGAGGCTAAAGAGCTTTACAAAAGAAGAGAAAAAGCATACTATGCAAATAGAAACAGTCCTAAATCAATAAAAGGGGATAAAAACTCATCCATAATATCCATGTAAAAATGAAGAGAGTCCAGTGAGTGAGTACTTGAGCTTTTATAGGAGAAACACACTAAGATGGCTCAAGCCTTTACCACTTAAATCAATTCCAAGTTTGCTACCTGTGAAATGCAGCAGTTATAATAAAATGTCTAAATGCAGTTTGATTATTCACTGGCCAGAACAGTTCGCTATAACAAAGGTTGTGTCTACGAGAATAGATGCCATTATCCGGGAAGCTGATTCGAAACAGTATGATATAGCTCAAAGAAGCCAACTTTCCAGAGAGAAGAAAGCAGACCCATCTTCTTACTGTATTCTCAGACAGACAGGAACATTTCTTGTTTAATCTTTTTAACCAATACATTAAAAGGGGGGGAAAAGGTTGTGTCAAATCAAATCAATCCAACAAATATGATTGCCTCTTAACTCTTTTTTTTCTTCTATGAAATTGGTTCTCTGTGTTCATAGGAGATTAGGATCTTTCCTTAGGCAGATCTTAAAGGTACACTGAAGTGCTTTCCTATCCTATTCTCTCTTGAACGTTCTTCTCATTTCCACGCCCTTGAAATCATCAGGAGGAGGGGAATCACAGCATCTACACCTCCTCTGAGTTAAAATATCTGCCAGCAACAGGCCAGGCAGTCCTCCCCATCTACCTACCCCTCCACCAGGAGGATCTCGAGTTTTCAGGGAGATGAAAAGTTAACTCCTGCTAACAAAAAGAATTGAGGACCCTGATCTAAACAACAAAGAAGAGTGACAAAGTTTTTAAAGTAAATTCAATGTTATGGCCAAAGATAAATGAGTCAAGGACAAAGTGAATCTCCATAAGCTTCAAGCTGCTAATTGCCTTTAGGTTTATAAGCTCCCTTTCCTCCTCTCCCCGCCAGATCAGTCTTTATTGAGATTAGAATAAAGATTAATGATCTTGCTCTAAAGGGATTCTCTGCTTAGAGGTCTTAAAAGGAATATTTAATCAAAATTTACAACTGAAATCAGGAAAGAGTAATGACCAAAAAAATGCAGTTTGCCACTTGGGAACCTTCTTCAGGGGAGACGTAAGATGATTGGGGAACATACCCTTTCTGCTACAAATCTCACAGACTGCACACTGGTTCCATACAAGTTGTCATTGTACTGGCCGGCTTCTATAAACTTGTGCTCTTGGATGTCTTTCTCCATCTGTTCTCTGGAAATGACAAAGTGATAGTCTCTGCCATCCACCTCGTAGTCACGCTTTGGCCTCGTAGTATCTTTATAAAACAAAAAAGATGAAAATAAGGTAACTTTATACTCATAAACTTCCTTTATACATGTATTTTTACACCCTCAGCATAGATATATAAAAATATGTAATATGAAGGACCATGACATAGTAGCAGGTCCCAGGCTTAGCCTCCCACTGTGAAGACTATAAAACTAGATAAAATATATGGAAATATATTTTCAGGCATCAGACAACAGGCAGTGTTGGGCTGTAATACTTAAGAGCAACACGAAGGGACTCCGCATTTACTCCATTTTCATTTCCAAATGGAGAGTGTCTAGAGGTCATGTAGTGCTAGGAGACTCTGAAGTTCAGCCAGACTGTGCATTTGGTTGACACGCCAGAAGGGCCGCATGTTATGAGGTTACTCTCGACTTACTCTAGACCCACCTTCACAAACCCTAAA
The DNA here is from genome assembly GCF_005190385.1 of Monodon monoceros. Taxonomy (NCBI): domain Eukaryota; kingdom Metazoa; phylum Chordata; class Mammalia; order Artiodactyla; family Monodontidae; genus Monodon; species Monodon monoceros. The sequence continues at coordinate 47,696,114 of NW_021703784.1, read as the reverse complement.
ACCAAGTCAAAACTGGAAGAAGCTGATTTGTCAGTAAATTATTACCTGCCAGAACAAAAACTTAATATTCTATAAAGGAAGATAACAAAATCCAGATGCCCAATAATGTAGCATCACTATGCCTAGCACATGATAAAAGATTATGGGACAAGCAAAGAAGTAAAAAAATGTCTCATATTAAAAAATGGACATGCAGTATAAATATATTCGGGGATTTTAAAAGATGTAAAATGAGATGGTCACAGTTAAGGAGGGACTAAAAGTCATCAACTCTAACCATAGATAGAAATGGTTAAACTGTTTGGTAAGAAGAGAAGGGAAAATAATTTAACGTTATAAATTAAAAAAAAAGTTAAGATAAATGTCGCATGATATCACTTATATGTGGAATCTAAGAAATACAACAAACTAGTGAATGTAACAAAAAAGAAGCAAACTCACAGATACAGAGAACAAACTAGGGGTTATGGGGGGAGGGGCAATATTAGGGGTGAGGGGGTGGGAGGTACAAACTACTGGGTGTAAGATAGGCTCAAGGATGTATTGTACAACACTGGGAATATAGCCAATAATTTTGTAATAACTGTAAATGGAAAGTAATCTTTAAAAATTGTGTTAAAAAGAAAGAATACAGGAGGGAGTAAGATACATTCTATACCTGCATTGCTCAGTGTGGTCACCAGCAGCCCCATTCAAGAGCACTTAAAATGGAGCTGGTCCATACATGTACAATACACACTGGATTTCCAAGACTTACTACCAAAAATTATGAAATACCTCAATAATTTTTAAACTGATTACAATTGAAATGGTATCGTTCTGGATATATTGGGTTAAATATAATTTATCCTTAACATTAAAAAAATGTTAAAATATTTTTGATCTTTTACCCAGATATTCTTCCTAGAAATCCATCTTTAAAAATTATCAAAACTTTGGGGCTTCCCTGGTGGCGCAGTGGTTGAGAGTCCGCCTGCCGATGCGGGGGACGCGGGTTTGTGCCCCGGTCCGGGAAGATCCCACATGCCGCGGAGCGGCTGGGCCCATGAGCCATGGCCGGAGCCTCTGCTCCACAACAGGAGAGGCCACAACAGTGAGAGGCCCGTGTACCGCAAAAAAAAAAAAAATTATCAAAACTTTGGATGAAGTTTTATCCTTAAAGATATTCACTACATTAATTTATAAATTATAATTATAACACATAATTATAATTGTATTTGAGTTATAATTCATAATATTGAAAAGTAGAGAAAACCCAAAATACCCATAAGTGAGAAAGTATTAATTATGATATAATAATCATTTAAAATAGTTATAAAATTTTAAATGATATTAAGCAAAAAATATCTATCTATCTATCTATCTAATATGTGCCTAATCATGGGAGAAAATGCATGAAAAGAAAGAATAGGTAGAAATCTATGAAAATATTAGCAGTGATGTTACTTCTGGGTACCTTGTGGGATTCTGTATTTTTATTTTCCTGTTTAACTTTTTATCATTTTCCATGTTTTGTACAATGAACATGTATTGATTTTCATAAAGTAGTGCTATTAATTAAAAAAAGAGAAAGAGGAGACTATGCAAGGTGGAGGGGAAGTAAAAATGGTGTTAAAGGATTTTTTTTTCTTTCAAAAGTGGAGGAACAAGCTGGGAGCTGTGACGAATGGCCTAGGGTTTGACCTGATCATTTCTATCTGGAGTCTCTCTCAGGGTATGCTCTGTGGCAAGGTCTCTTCCCAGAATCCTTGCTGGGAACAGTTTCATGAGACAGCACAGTCGTCCTAGTTCCCTCCTGCCCATGTACTGCACACATGCAATTCTTGCTATTCTTCTGTATTCCGGGAGACATTTGCAGTCTTGAAATGTAAGAGACACTTCAGAGCATAAAGCTTAAAAACTGCAGAGTGAGAAAGAAATATCTGTTGAGATCAGATTTAAGAGCTCGATGATCTAATAAATTAAAATTCCCTGGTGGGTTTGTCTATGTACACAGAAGGCCTCTATGTATTTTTATGTGACACAGTGGGCGTAGAGATGGAAGTGGTGAGTGGGTGGGTGGCGAATGGGAGGAAGGAGAGCAGATAGCCTCTTACAGGCATGTAGCCCTGAGTGTACCAGAGGGACCAGGAGACCTGATGATTGTCCATAATGACAAGAAAGCAGATTAAAGTTTGCAGTGGCCAGGAGAGTGGGTTAAAATTTTATAATCCTTCTTGTCTGCATCTTCCCAACTCCTGAGGCTGTGAAACACTTGGGAAAGGCTATTTTGTTTTGCAATGACACACGGCCCTAACTCATCCTGAGGTGATTTTAATAGATGGCTTTGTTTCTGATCTCTTTTCTTGTAACTGAGGGTGATCATCAGTTAGATCCATTAAACCTGTAACCTGCCTTCACTGACTGAGCTCACTTTGTTGTTACAAAAAAACCTTGCAGGTCCTCCAAGCGTCACACAACCCAAACAATGTGTTTGCCTGAGCTGTTTTTCAGGAACTCAGAGTCAGCTGCGTCCAGTTCGAGCTTGAGCTGGTTAAGACCACCGACCCTCCAACTGGGCAAGTGCCAATGTCCACTTGGTGACCTGACATCAGGGGGTCCCAAACTCTACCCTCAGAACACGCTAATGCTGCGATTTTCTGAACATGCTTGCCATGAGGAAGCCTGTAGCTTACTTGCACCTGCAGAGAATGACATTTACCTCACCTTTTTCTTATTTCCAATCACCCTTCCCCATGCTCCCCACACCTCAGACCGCCCTGCTCCTTCGTCCCACAAATATCCCGTTTCTCGCCTTCGAGGAGGCAGCGAGTCTGAGAGTCTGAGAGTCTGAGATTCGTTCTCCAGTCTCCTCACTTGGCTGCCTCGTGAATTAACCCTTTCTTTGTTGCAAACCTCGGCATCTCAGCGAACCTGGTTCGGTAATGTTATTCTATGGGAAAAGATACTTCAGTGGCATTTCCATCAATCAATAAGAACATACCGATGCCTATCAATAATCCTATGCTATTTTATTTATTAAAAAATATATATATATTATTTATTTATTTATTTTTGGCTGCATCGGTCTTGCATGCAGGATCTTTCGTTGCAGCGTGTGGGCTCTTTGCTGTAGTGCGTGGGCTTCTCTCTAGTTGTGGCCTGCAGGTTTTTCTCTTCTCTGGTTGTGGTACGCAGGCTCCAGGGTGCGTGGGCTCTGTAGTTTGTGGCACGCGCGCTCTAGGTGAGGCACGCAGGCTTAGTTGCCCCGTGGCATGTGGAATCTTAGTTCCCTGACCAGGGATGGAACCCGCATCCCCTGCATCGTAAGGCGGATTCATTACCACTGGACCACCAGGGAGGTCCCTTTTTAAAAATAAAACAAACAAACCTATGCTATTTTAAATGCTATGGGAGATACAAAGAAAGGATTCATCCTGCCCTCTAGGGGACCACATCATTTACTCACTAAATAGAGAACAACACATGGCAGCGTAGATGAAACGTGTTCGGTGGGGAAAATTAAATGAGATGCCTGGAAACTAGGTAACTGATGGTATCTGAATCACTGGAGAGACTACTGGAGGAACAGAATTACATTTTATCATCTCAAAAGGAGACAAGCTTTGTTTAGATACTTACGAGGCACACAGGAGCCAAATTTGTCAGGGAATTCAGATATCAAGTCATCATTGATCCGATCCTTCATGGGGCCCAGGATAATCACTGGCCGGGTATAGTTTACTGCAGAAATGGAAAGGAAGATGCAGATGAGGAGAAAGACTTGGAAACCACTGTGGTCTTAAGGCAAAACTGCCAAACACCAAGAACTGGTAAGGGTATTACTTCGGTGGATAAACTGCCCATACAGCCCTGCATAGGGAAATTGATGTTTAACACAGTGTGTTGGCTGAGTCTACTTTCTGGAATTTATCTACTTTCTGGAATGTTTAATACCCAGTGTGTTGGCTGAGTCTACTTTCCGCAGGGAAAAACAACTGCAGTGTGTCAATGAAAAGAAACATTTGGAGAGGTTTTGCTTACTCTACAGTTATGCCTACACAATGTCAAAACAACTACTGCATTTAGTCAATTGAACGGGAGAAAAAGTAGCTATTTGACCATCGTTCAGGCAATGACTTGAAAAAGAAATCATCTGCAGTGATGACACCTTATGTTTTTTTTTTGTTTTTTTTTTTTTGCGGTACGCAGGCCTCTCACTGCTGCGGCCTCTCCCGTTGCGGACCACAGGCTCCGGACGCGCAGGCTCAGCGGCCATGGCTCACGGGCCCAGCCGCTCCGCGGCATGTGGGATCTTCCCGGACCGGGGCACGAACCGGTGTCCCCTGCATCGGCAGGCGGACTCTCAACCAGTGCGCCACCAGGGAAGCCCACACCGTATGTTTTTATAATTTCTTTTCCTTAGCTCAAAATACTCTCCATACTCTGCTTGGATTTGGATTTTCCCAATTCCTTTGTAATCACGGGGTTACAAGGAACTCTAAAGTTCGTTTGGTACAATTCCTCCTCTGATGCCATTAGCCTCTGTATAAATTCCTCCCAGGCTTCGGAGCAGCCTAGAAGGTAGCTTATACCTTACAACAGGTCTGCTAAAAAGCCCTTCTTAATACTGAGTGGATGTCAATCTGCATGGAGATTTTATGCATCGATCCTGCAGGTGGGGCTCTTTATGATTTGGATGTGCTCTTTCCCATCTGGAGGGCAGTTCCATTCTCTCGGGAGCTGTCATTGCCCACATTCAGCAGGGAAGCTGTTTGCTTGGTCACAGGGCCAAAGAGAGAGCATGGTCTGGCCTGGGAACTGCTGACTATTAAGGAGTTTATTTTCCTTGGTCCTTCATTCTTTCCCTTCTGTAATGGTGTCAATCAGGAACCAAAGCATGCTAGGAAACTTACTTTCCTGTCTCGTGACAGGCTCATAAGAAAGAATGAAGTCTTCTTGTCCTCCTGAGAAGAGAAAAAAGGAAAATTACGGTGGACTAACAACCGATCACAAACCACAGCTACAAGTCCTGCTCTGCAACCCAGGAAACAGACCCACTTCAGGGTTAATTTCCCTGCTCTCTCCCTCCTTGAACTATTCCCCAAATCCCTTCACCCCCATAAAGCTGTTTAGCAGTATTACAGTGTCAGGTGATCGACGGTCATAAGTCTAAGCAACAACTGGAGGCTGGCCGTCTAAGAGACCGCCTTCCGTCTGACACTGAGAAATGCAGCACTATGGCCTCATATCCAGCATTCCTACTTAAAAGGAACCCACTGAGTTCAAGGAGAGGGTCCTTCCAATAGTTTACTGCTACATTACCAGAATTTCTGGACCTTTTATTTCATCTTCCATTTTATTTCCCAAAGAAGAACGTTCAAAGGCAAATGTCTGCTTGTTTCATTTACAAGACAAAAACTTCATCAGCACACACTACAGGGCTCGGAGGATTTTACTCTGTTAATTCATCAAGAAAATGCTGGGTCAATTAAGAAGATAAAAAAATTGAGGAGGACCCTATATCACTGGTTCTAATTGCTGCTAAATCTAGCCTTGAAACTTTGAAAAGAGAAGTAAGGAAGACAATGTAGCATAAGGGTCGGCCCCCTCCAGTGTCATTTGCTATAAGCCTTCTGATTCACGATGAGCCTCAAATCAACACATAACCATGAAAAGTAAATTGGTTTCATCTATTTTGCCCAGTTGATGAACTAGGCACGAGATTAGTCTGATTCAGCTGCAAACCCCGAAGGCTCTATTCTTTTATTTGCATAGGCCCAGGACCAACTATCTTTTGGTGGGAAAATTGTTCAGGGCTGTTGAAAAGGGCTTTTTATATGCTTTTCTATAGAGGAGTGTAATATGAGGTACTGTTTCCTGAAACCAAAGGGCAATGAGTCTCACTGCTTTACCTCCTCATAGCCCCTGAAACACATTCACAGTCTGTCAAAGCCATGTGCTTCAGAAGTCACAGCCTCGGGTGAGTTAATTTCATAAAAGGAGTTAGTATTACAGACAGTTTTGATAATGACAACTGATTTTGGGAGATTAAGCGATATATGGGTAAAGCTGTGAATTACAGCTGTCTTCCCTGGGGTGCGGGTGGGGGGGTAGTGAGGGTGTCGCTTTTTCAAGTGTGAGAAATGGCCCCAGGCCTACGCCACATCTTACCTCAAGCAGGGCCCACTCTTAGAATGGCACCACTAGGCTACTTCCTAAAGTCACGGAGACTAGGCATTGGTGCTTCTTCTAAGTGGAACCTACTCATGGCTGCTCCAAAAGTGTTCAGGGGACCTTCCCACATCAGGGCAGGGGTTTGGTATGTGAGGAATCAAATTCATGATTTGTTTTTTTTTTATTCAGGAAAAAGTGATTCCCTTTAAAAAAAAAAAATGAAACGACTAAAATTTACAGAGGCTGGGCCAAAAAATAATAAAGGTGATTGATTGCTAAGCTCTAGTTATGTAAAGGCTGAGATATGCAGAGGTCATAGGAATTCAGAGGATAAGTGTAAAAACGGTTGGGGAAAAAAGCATAGCTTTAGAGACAGAAGCATGGTAGACTAACACTGCAATGTTAGACTAACGTCCAGAGAAATCTCCATGGAACGAATAATATGTGGTAGGAGAATCCTGACCATGGGATAGATAACAGAGGTTTTAAATATCAGGTGATACTTATGCCTCTGCACCAGACTGGGAATCCCATACCACAGTCACCACTGTGTCCCCAGTACTTAACATAAAGAAAGAGGACAATGAATTTGCATTCTAATTCTAGTGGTAGGAGACACGATGAGAAAAGAAGCCAAAGACAGGTTCTACTTTGTGTTTCTGTCTATATGCTTTCATTTTGGGAAGTGTGGTTTTCTCTAAATAAATAGATCACCTCGTGTTCCCATGGGAATCTCTTTACAATGGCCTTGCAAATCATTCTGATGGGACATTCTAAAGGCAAACCTTAAATAAAATATTTGGTGTCAGTAACTACAATGTGTGATTCAGAAAACCAGGACAAAACAACATAGCTTTGATTGACTTTGCTAGAACAGAGTTCTGTAGTTCTTCATTTATCCTTTGCTTTTTGGTTTACTTCTAACCTACAAAAAGCACTGGTTCTTGTTCAGAGCAGTAAGACTGGCAGACAGCAGTGACAGCATCCCTTATGTCAAGGCCCATCCCAATTCTGAAGACCCTGTGACAAGCAGGCACTATGTAAGGAAGCCTGCAGGGATGCTATGGCAGCTGGTATTACATAACAACTGTGAACTCAGCACCTGAAACCAATTTTCACTTTCATGTTCAAGAATGAAAAGCCCTAGGGGTAGTGGGAGGGAGAGTACGAGGGGGAGAAATAAAAAAGCCACAGCAATGAAAGATAATTCATGTCTGCATAGCACTTTACAGGCTATAAAAGGCTTTCACAGCCATTGCCTCCTATTTTTCACAGCCATTTATTTTGAGGTAGGTGCTCTGATGATCTCCACCTTACAGATGAAGAAGCTGAGGCTCAGAGACGGGGCCTGTTTCCTCAGTTAGTAAGTAGTAGAGTCAACATTCAAAACTACACCTTTTTTGACTCCTTGTTGAGTATATGGCACTGTCTCAAAAAGGCCAGAGATGTAGAATTCTCTGTGGAGGCTGGGATATAGGGGCAGAACTTACAAATGAACAAACGGTGGGTGGCAGAGAAAGGAGCTGAACCTGGGTCAGCGTCACTGACAGGGCATAAGGTGCTCCATCTGCAAACGCCAACTCTTTTTTTTTTTTAAATGCTGCTGTGTCATCTCCATAAAATAGTCATCCTTAGTAGTTTTTCTATCTTTTGCTCAGGAGGTGTCGGCACTCAGAAATAACAGCCGACACAAGGGTATGAACAATTACTTGGTCTTGTTTTGGCAACTGCATGGCTGGAAAGGGGAGAGCGGCACAGTACTGGGGGTGGACGCCTGTGGTTGGCAGAGACTTGGCAGACGCCGTTGTAACCAACTCCACGAACACCATCTTTAAACTGGAAGCAAGTCACAGTAAGAGGGATTTGGAGTAAGACCCAAATATGCCCTCATGATAAGGAAAAACAAGTTGTTCTTTTTTAGAACTTTTTCAAAACTAGAAAAGAGAGAGGAGGGAAGTGAAGACCAGTGGCAGGACATTAAATGTTCTAAATGTAGTGTTTAGTGTCTGCACTGGATAACTTATGAAGAATTAACTGGGTTCCTAGAGCCACAGAATGTTAGCGCTAAGAAAGGGTCTGGAGTTCATGTGGTTTTTACAAATGGAAAGTCCGCAGCACATGATGATGTCACTCCCCCTTCCGAATGCTCGACATGCATCACAAGTCTATCATTGCCCGAATTACTGCTGAGCCTCACTTGGCCTCAGTACTTTTCAATACAATTCTTCAGGCAGCTACTACCAGTTGGTCAAAGGGCAATCTTGATTAAAATCTGTTTCTTATCTCTCTGTTCTAATCCAAGCTAGTCATTTTACATAGGAGAGAACTGAGGTTCAAAAACGTTCAGGGATTTCTTCAAGGTCACATGGTGAATTAGTGATTCAGTGTCTTCAAAGGATCTTCAGAAGATCTGTTACTATACACAGTGCCCTGAAAATCAGGCTTAGTACATAGTTAATGCTATATAAACATTGCTGCTTGTATTAACTTGATAGGTAGTATGAAATGGTTGAAATATACTAGATAAAACATGAAGAGGCTTGGATTACAAACTATCGGGAAGAGTGAAAATGTGTAAGTTTCAGAATTAAACTATCCTGACTGGACTTGCAGTGCCATCATATTAGTGAGGTGTAGAGCTCTTTGGAACTTCAGCTTCCTCATCTGTAAAACGGGGTATTAATATAAGGTACAGCTCATAATTTTGTTGCAGAAATCAAATGAGATAATAATAGATGTAATAAAATTGCTTTGTAAGGACTAAAGAACTAGAGGAAATATAAGGGCAAAACTTGAGAAGAGTGGAGAAAGGAGAAGAATACGGGCACCATTTTGACTGATTCCAGAGGGAAAGTCTGGGGTCTCCTCATTTCAATATCTCAATTTCACTCAGATCATTTCTTCAAGATGCTTGTTTTGAAAATCCTACTTAACTGATGAGCACCAATGGGTTAGGAGGATAATCATCAGCTCCCCCACACCCATAATGACATAAAGAGCTTCACTGGGCTTTAAGGAAGGCAGGTCTTCAGCTGGTAGAGATCTGCAAGGTTTGACATGGCATCTTGCATAATTAGACAATGTGCATTGTAACTAACTGCATTTTAGCTGGTGCTCAATATACTTGGACTTCGGAAAAAATAATTATTCTATAATTCTTGAGATGGTGCAGCAAAGGTCTGAGCTACTTATTAGAAACTGAGGTTAGTGTAAATTCATGTGTATGTGTGTGTATCTCAGAAAATAAATGAGGCTTTCAAGTAAGGTTGGCACAATCTGTAACTCCAGAATGCAGTGTGAATGGTGCCCTCTGGAGCTGTGAAACACACGGGCCTGGGCTCTTCTTTCTAACCACTGACTATTATTTTAGCCATTTTGTCCCTGAGTGGACATGGAATGGTCCTAAGAGTAAAAAATAACACCTGAACATTAGTGAAAAGAGGTCTTTTTTTGTATTTGTCTATACTGCTATCCACAAAACATAGAAGTTAGTCATAATTACAGCAAAAGCCAGGAATTCAGTAGAAAACTCCAGCCTGGTTTGATTTCAAAATGGCACTTTCATGAAACCGTGTCTGTCCCAAGCCTCTGTCTTTTGTCACGTCACTGCCCTTCCTAGAACGTTTCTTCTTCAACTTACTGAGCTGGCAAGTGCCTCATCGTTCCAAAGCTCAGCTCAAAGGCCCCTTCCTCTTTGAAATCATCTCCGAAGCCCCACTATTCTTGGGCCAGACTTTTATTCTAGAAACAGCCACACTCTGTGCTTTTTTAATGTATTGATCTCTCTCTCTCTCCCTACACGTGTGCTGAGTTCCAGAGTTCACTGAGATTCATATTGGGTCTTAAGGTGCCTGTGAGAGAGCATGACATAGAGCGGGTGATGAATGAACTAAAGAATATTCCTGTGTTAGTCCTCATATTTCTATCCTGGAGAAAGAAATATCCTTTTTTCCCTTCTAAGCTATGACAAAGGCTCTTCCTACTTTTGTTCATTTGTAAAAGAAACAATTTGAATGGCTAACCTTCTGTATTCTCAGATGAGACCCAAGCCAATATAGATTATTAGACTCCACATTTCCTCTAGTAACATCCTAGAGTCCAGTTCCAACTCTTCTCTCTTCTCATAGATAATTCAAGCTGTTTGCAAGTGTTTCCTTTATTCACTCAATAAACATTTATGTGTACTTACTATTTGAGGGTGAAAAGAATTATTGATTTCATCTTGGAGCATTGCAATCAAAAACCTGTCAAACAGCTGAAAGCCCTGGTGCAATTTTTATAACTTAATGATTCTGGGAAGAACATTCCCATCTCTGAAGGAGAAGAGAGGGGCTTCTGAAATACTCTAAAAAAAGATTTCTGAAGGAAAAGGTAGTTCCTATATACTTTCCATAAAAGGGATTGAAAGAACAAGATTTGATGTTTTTCCTTTCTCTGCCTGTATCTACAGGATGGAAGCACAACACTTAAAAACTGAAAACTGATGCCAAAGAAATTAGGGTCAAGGGTCTCCATGAATCCCAACAAATAAGTTATATTTTCCTTATACTAAATTGAGGGTACTTCAGGCACAGGGAAGATAATCTTTGGTCACTTCTTAACCAGCCAGGTTTCTTTGTTTTAAAACCAAATGAAGAGATGGGGGAAGGCAAATATTTTCCCAACTTGGGATAATCATAAAAGTATAAAAGTAGGAAGAATGTACAAATGTTAAAGATCACGTTAAGAACAAGAATACTTTAATTCCTTTCATCAGCAGGACTTATTCTGTTGAGGAAGGAAATGAGGGGGTTCTAACGTTTTTTGGTTGATCAAAGGCATCTCATTACAACTCTTCTTCATTTCGTTCTGTGGTGTGTTTCATCTTCCTCCTCCATCTGTCATCTTTCCTCTTTTGTGCTTTTTTTTCTATTTTTCTACCAATCTGATTATCCAAAGCCTTTCTCAAGATCCAGATTGAATTTGTCACACTTCAAGAACACTATTTGACGTTCCACCTCAAAAAAGGCATGGTTTTGTAAATTACCATGCTGTAATGGAAAAAAACAAAAATAAAAGCTATTCTATTCTTCTCTTCTTGTTTTCAATTAATACAAGCAAAAAGACAAAAAACAAAAACAAAACTAAAAAACCCCAAAACAGAAACCTCCAACCAATTTCTATCTTGGTAGCTGAGGGTCATATGTATTGGGCCTGCAACTTTCTAATATCCTCAGCAATTGCTTTTTGAGTAACCCATTTCATTAAGGCGTATAAATAAACATTACAGAAATTGTAAGGATCCCAGTAATAACATGTACCTATTTTAGTCACCAAAAACCTGTAAGTGGTAAGAAACCACAAGAACAGATAAAAAGGATGTGCTTGGCATTTGGTGAATATTTTTATATCACTAAGCAAATGGCTTGAGGTGACCAAACAAACACCAGAAATAAGTTTTAAATAGTTACCTACCTTTTCACTTAAGTTTTCTGATCCAAGATTTGTTCACTTTTAAACAAAATGTGAGCTCCTTCAACATTAGAGGATGAAACTTTTTCATCTCTTCCCAACCATCAAAATTTAAAGTTAGATATAACATAGTATCTACCTCAAAATATTAATCAAGGAGAGAAGAGATATATAAGGTTCATGCTCCATTTAAAAGGAACACTGTAATTTATCAGGATTTCTCTTGTAAAGGGGAGCCAGGAACAGAAAGGAAAAGGCAAAATGAGAAGGAAAATAAAACCATGACAACTTTTCAACCTTCCTGCAGGGAGTTTAAATTATTTTGGAGGGCAGAATGTCAGAATCCACCAAGTTGAACTTTACCCCCACCTTCTCTAGGAAAATTGCATCATCAGGCCACAGCCAACTGAGGTTGGAGTCATTTATTAGCAAGACTGCTACCTCTCGCACAAACCACATGAGTCCACCCACCGCCCTAGTGTCTTTGGTATCTTTCCACATCAGATGATGATTTCATTTCAAGCCATTTGCTTTGGATGAGGATGATTAAGGGCAGCAATTGAAAAACAACGACAGCAAAAATCTGAAATGCACACCACAGGCAAAGGGGCAACTGCAAAGAAAAGAATCACAAACCAAAGCAATAACTTACGGTAGCTACTTTCGCTATCGCTGGCATTAGAAGAAACATGTTCTGCAAGAACAGCACAGCAAATTAAAGAGATACCAAGCATTGGAGAGCAGCCAGAACTTAAAGGAATACCATGCAAGGCTACTAGAAATGTGAGCGAAAGGCAAGTAAGAGGCCGTAGAGGAGACGCATTGAGAAAACTCAGATAAGATGAAGATGAAAACTTTATCTCTCTTTTCCAGGAAGCTACTATTTGATTGCTGTATCTTCTTTTTTGGCAAACAGTAAACTACGTTTAATTATAAAAAATGCATAAGGTCCATCTAAGCACTTTTCTTTTTATGAATACTTTGACCCATTCATGTTGCTCTGATTTTCCAGATTCTTGTTACAAAGGTCAACATCTCTCAACTGGATGTTCTTGACTATAAATTCAAGAGATTCTGGTATGCAGAGACTGTTTTCTGCAGGCTTTTTGTTGCTCTATTTTGCCTTTAGGTATTTTGCAGGAATATTGCATTTCAACTTGCCAATTGATCCCTGGAATCCCTTGAATTTTCTTTCTATTTAAATACTTCCTAAACTAATTCACAAGATGAAAGGGATTGTTGAAGAACTTTCCTGCTTCAGTGAGTGTGTAGGAAATCTTGGAGGAAGAAATGAGTCACTGAAAAATGTTTTATGAGTCAGTTCAATATTTCCTTGTTTTTATTTTAAGATTCTTGCTTGGATAGCTATTAGGTTCTGGAGGAGTGGAACAGGCAGAAGGTAAACGGTCTGAAACTAAGCACAGGTTCTGCCACAAAGTATGTTTTTAATTCATGTTGAATGACTGCACAAGTATACAGTGATATTTCCAACCTTTTTTTTTCATAAAAACACAGTTTAACTAGCATAACAGGGACGTACCGGTTATGTGCCAGAATTAGGGCTTTATTTCCAAAATCACTTCCTTTCATCTGTACTATTTACTAAGCTATAGAAGATAAATTCATCAACTTACTAACTTCTTTGTATATCAGGCTAATTGAATGCAGAATATGTGACTATTTGATTTCTGAAGCTCATTAGCAATAAATTCAGCTTTTTAAAAAGTGACAACTGTTGTACATCTTTAGAAAAAAGGAAAAGAATATAGAACATTATTCTCTAACAGTTAAAAAAGTGCTTTAAAATGTATTTGCTATTATAGATTCTTGGATAGATTAGTTTCCATTTTTTAGCTTTATTAAGATATAACTGACAAATAAGATTGTAATATATTTTAAAGTGTACTGTGTGATGATGTGATACATGTGAACATTGTGAAAGGACTCCCACAATCGTGTTAGTTAACACATCCTAGATGGATTAATTTCAGAGCATGAAACTAATGAAAATCAAAGTATGGGTTAAATTCACTTGAATCATTTCTCTTTGTGTGGGTGTTTGACCAGAACTGCATTATTAATTTAGGTACATATGTTACAAGTGCAAAGAGGCACTAGGGAAAGAAGTGTGGATGAATTAGTGCATATTTGTTTTTTGTTACTGAAAAGAAAGTCTAAGTACATACCCAACGATGGCATATCTTCACGTGTGTGATTATCACAAGTACCTTGACTTGAAGATGACAGGTTTATTTTTGTTTTGTTTTTACTTTTAAAATAATTTAGAGTGAAGCTACACTATAGAAATTTAGAACCATGCAGTGTTTTATTTAACGACCAATCTCTCTTAACATCAAGATAGTGTTTAACGGAATTTTTCTATTTTGTAGGTAAAAAGAAATTAAAAATATGTTCCAGCTGAAGTCCAAATTATGGCTACCAGTAGTGTTAACTGGCAAATAACTTTACCTAGTGAAATCTGTTCAATTTTTAAAGAGTAAACAAACCTTTGGATTTTAAAGGGCATCATTCTAGATACAAAAAGGCATAACATATTTTTGACTCTCCAATAGCAACTACTTTTTAGTGATGTTCATATTAACAATATATTAAAATGCTCCCCACCCCCACTGAAAATTTAAGAAATTCTCTCGGGTGGTACTTGATGCTATCCAGATACTGTTGAAATCAACATTTGAATTTCAGCCACCAATTCAAGAAAAATTTCATGACATATTCCATACAGAGACTCAAAGATAAAGTTTTCATCTTTAAGGAGATCAGTAGTTACTCTTGATCAGATTTTGTTTTCTAAACATACATATCTAAAAAAAGAGTCCAAATTAACAATTTGAAGGATGACAGGTATCATTACGCAGGGTTATATAACCAGCCCTTGAAAACAAAGTCCAGCTCAATGTTATTTTGTTTTATAGAAATGAAATGAACAGCTTCTAAAAATATTGCCCACAGCTGTTAAATTAAAACAAAAAGAAAACAAACAAAAATGAACATGTGATACAGCTGCAAAAGACACAAAACTGTTCTTAGTTCATTGATGCCTACACAATGGAGTTAATATTAAAGAAATAAAAATCATAGTATAGTATATTAATACACAGAATTATTATTTTTTATTAGTGCAATGGGACACAGAGTAAAGGCATTAATAACTAGAAAATTTTAAAGTTTAATATATTTTTCTTTCCACTCTAAACCGTAAAATGAAGATCTGGTTATGCAATGCAGCTAATAAATCACTGATAGAAAAACATATTAATATACATATCTAAAACTTTATCATACAAACATTTCAAGCAGGATCACTGCAAGTCAGAAAAAAAAATCAGTCAAAGTTAATAGCAAAGAATTATTCATGGAAGATCAAATAGCTTAATATTTACTTTTTGAGAATGCATGTTCCTTTTGACTATAACACAGCTCCTTTACCAATAGCAAAGTACAACCCAATTATGGAATTTGGCAAGGTCATTAAGTATGTCTGGGGGAAAAGCCAGAAGAAAGAATATAAAATACATTTCTGCTTTCCTGTTCTACAGCATTTAACTCGCCCTTTCTTTCAACATGGTTTCTTGCTCCCTGAGAGGTATCAGGCAGCAGAGCAAGGGATGCCACAGCGGCACCAGGACCATGCTGGTCACAGCACGCGGTCAGAAAGGGAAGGTGTGAACTGCAATGGAAGTTACAGTGCCTGAGACACTTTGCTTTTAAATGCTGACATGCAGAACAAAACGGCTGAAAATTGCTTTGTAGGAGCATTCACAGCTAGGTAACAAATAAAACTCAGTATCTTGTGCATGCTAGGAGTGAAAGGCCCTCGAGAAAAGGAACAAAAGCGAAACTCAAAAGGAAAGAAAAAGAAAAGAAAAGTTACAGTGACCATTCCTGGGAACTTACTCAGAGTCTTTGTTCCATAACCGTCGTCACCTAATCCGGGGATGTCCTGCATGGAAGTCCCCAGAGAGAGCAATGAGAGAGGGAGAACAGCCACGGAAGAGGAAGGAAGAAGTCAGTGGAGTTGAAATGGATACTACCATGACAGACCGTGTTGCCTGAGCAATCTGGATCCCATGCTCTCTTCTTCTGAAACAACTTTCACCCCAAACTCCCTGGACTGAGACTCAAGGATTTGTAAAGCAACTCGAAAGGTTTAAGCAGAAGATTGTTATGAAAAAGAGAAAGAGTCAGCAGATGTCATTTTTGCCCACTGTCAGTACTGCCACAGCAACGTACCACTGAGAGCGATGATCCCCTCCAAGTTTCATGGCCAATTCTTAGTCTGAGCATCCACCCAATACAAGCTCACTGCTCAGTAAGGAAGTGCTTAATATTTGCTGGGAGGGAAAGAGTGAACAAATGCTAGTAATCAATAAAGGGAATTTAATCACTCCCAGTTAGCTAGCATTCCAAAACAATATACGTGGCAATGGAATCTAATATTTCTGTCCAGAAAAGAATTTGTCTCGAGCCCTTGGAGAGTTGCATGATAGAAAACGCGAACCAGACCCAGTCCTGGTCACAGATAAATGCTGTTTGGAAGCAAAGTCCCTGCTTCCTCAGGTCCCTCTCCAATGCGTTCTGCAAAGAAGAGCTCCATCCAGGGAAGGATCCAGACTGCAGCCAAACACTGGTCACAGTAGTAAGCCCTGACCTGCCTGCCTGCCGTGTTTGTTTGCCTAGGCGTGTGGCGTGGGGGAGCCTACATCATGCGTGTTGCCCATGAAGGATTTTTTTCTCTTGTGTTGCAGGTGACATTCTCTTCGAGAATCTACTTACGTTCAGGATCACTGGTTTCCTGCTCACTCTGCTCCTTGTTCTTGTAGAATGGGAATTTTCGTGAAAAGATGAAGCTCTTTTTACGCTTGTCATTGAATGACTGTGAAGGAGAAAAGGCATGGGGCAAAAACAGGGGACGTCTAATTGTTGTCACACTCATGCTGACAAAACAACTAGTTTGTAAAAGCAGAGAGAGCTGTAGTGATGCAAGTGGATAGTCTAAAGGGGTGCGGGAGGGTCCCTAAAGGCAGATTTTAGTTTCCAGGAGTGTAAATTCTGAAAAATGACACCTTGGAAAAACTGTCTCCTAATTAAAAGGCAGGTAAATGACGACGGGGGAAATGAATATTAAATTGGAAGTAGAAGACCCTCTGTCCGGCTCTGTAACTTGCTAGTTCATCACCTTAGGCAGGTAACTGAACCTCTTTGAACCTCAGTATCTACTTCATCTGCATCCTGAGGATGATGACAGCAGCTCTTAGGTTGTGAGACTCATGGAAGGCAGTATAAACATAAAGTGCTATACAAATGTTATCTTTATAATCATCATTATCATCAGGTAGAAAAGACTTTACTAGAGACGCCAGACACATCAGTGTCTAGATGTCTTTTTAAATAACTGGAATTTGAGTTACTTCGGCTTGAATTTAATTAAAACCTCAGAGATGTGTGTGGATTTATGATATATGATGATTTAGTTCCCACACAGATATATGATAATTACAGTATTATATTTTCATTCAAAAGAGATTTTAAAGATAATTGAGCTCCAAGCCCTCACTTGTAGACAGGGGGCCAGAGGCACAGAGAGGCTGAGTCCCTTGCCAATATCACAGAGCTAGCTGGTGACAGTCAAGACACCATCAACCAAAATCTATTAAAATTGTTGCTAAAGAGGTATTAACTTGACATTCACTCAAGCAAGGGAGATATAACGGCCATTTATCTGTATTCTGATATGACAAGAAATAATGGAAGAAGCGCTGTCCTTAAAAATGTAAACCACTCCATTAGCTTAAATGAGGTGGAATTTAAAATAATACAGGTAGACATAACAGAATACCTGTATCAGAACTTATTCATTCAAGTGAATATCAGATGCTTGCCTAAAAGACTTCTTAAGAAAAAATCATTTATTCCCACTGTTGCTGTTATGTAAATGCTATCTGGGGTTCTTCTTTGGGAAACGTGTTCTTAATCGTTTTATAGGCTATAAGCCCTGCAAGTCTTGGTAATTTCATATTGACGTATCATTTTAAAAACATGTTTTGCCAGCTTATTTGACTGACTTGGCTCTGAGGGTCTCTCGCCAAGAAATAAGATTTGTTACCACACAGGTATTAGTGTGCCAAAGACTGAAGGTAATTTGACAAGGGGTATTCTAAAACGGTTTTAGCAATGACAGCCGATAGGAATAAATGCAGAGAGAGCAAGGTGACTACTTGGAAAAAACAGCACTTGTTTGGATATTTTGGCCCATTAGCGGGAATCAGTTATGTGCTCTTATGAATTTGATGCTTGACAAAATGGTATAAATAACTTATTTTCTTTGTATACTCACGCACTCCTATATCTAAATATCCATTTTGGTAGTCATGTTCATTTAGGAAATATTAAAGTATTAAAATATTGGCGCTGTCATTCAGTAATTCATTACTTTTTTAGTTACTAGGAAATTTCACCAAAGTCAGTTGAGCTTAATTTTATGTACCATTAAGAAGGCTTTAAGAAAACCAATAAATCAAATATTTAATAAATCCTGAAATTAGGGGACACATTTTGTACTTCATATTCAAGAACCAGAAACACATTCTCAGGGAAAAAAAGAAGTATCACTTCAGAATTTATTACTCTGCTGACAGCACTTGTGTTCAATATAGTTTTATCATAATTTGTAATTGAGGGATTGGTGTCCAAAGACAAGGCTGGAAACTACCCCCCAAATTTTCCCAGTTAAAAAATGGTAAGTCCTTAAAGGAACATTAAATATTCTTGCATCACTCCAGTTTCATGCCACTTTTACATTTCAAGCATATTTAACTTCAGTAACTGAAAATAAAAGAAAAAAAATATCATGTAAGAATTAATGACACGTGATATTGCAAGATATGTTAGACATTTAACTTCAACGTTACGGATGGCTTGTCATGCAAAAAAAAAACCACTTACATATTTTCATGCAAATACAAAACAATGCCAGGAGGAATAAAGCCTGGGGTTAAAATGTAGACATGAATGCACAATGTGGAGGCCTTTGAGAGCCATATGGGGCCGCATGCAAACCACATCGTTTAAATTGTCTCTTGGGGTCAAAGGAAAATGAAAATGTGTTGTTTGTGATTCATTCTTTTATCTTTTCAAAGCAAGGACTGTAATGTGTTAACATTTCCCGAGTATGAAAATGTTGTGTATCATGAGTCATCTGATTGGGACATCATAATATTTAGCACCACACTTTTTAAAAGAACAGAAAATGCATAATAATTCCTCAAAAATAAAATTATCTATCATATCAGTCTATTACCGAAAGCCACTTTGTACTGGAGTTAAAGAAAAGGTAATGGAATCATTCATTGGTGGTCACATTGCCTTACATTTATGGACACAAAACCAAATCACAACTTCCCTTCACACGCACAGATTTAAAAGTCACACATTTAAGGTCTTAGTTAAACATTTCAACTAGAAGAGGTTATATGTGGTTTATGGTGCTCTATTCTATTCTTTATTTTGTTAGACATGTGTAATACCATTATATAAGCTTTTGTTTTCATTGCTGTTAATTTTTTTCTTTTAATTTAGAAAAGAAAAATCTGTTACACGAGTGTTAGGTGAGAATAATAAATCAGCACTTTTACTATTCATGGAACACATCGTTCTAAAGCTAACCTACAGCTCTATTAATCGTACTTGATCAGTGCTATTTTCCTCTACATTACAGTATCTTAAATTCCAATCCATTGTCTTCATGGCAGAAAACTTCTTTGAGCAGAGATTTTGAAAATACCAATCACACGTGGCAAGTGGAAAGTTGGCATAACTAAGAATTCCATTGTGGAATTTGACCTGGATTATTGAGTTCTTATGAACAAAAATGGTAAAGACAACAAGTAACATTTGCTGAGCACTTATTATGTGCCAGGCTTGGTTCGAAAGGCTCTGCCTATGCGAATCTCCACACTAACTTCATGAGGTTGGTATCATCATTATTCTCATATTACAGATGAGGAAGCTAAAGTTTACAAATCTTCTGTTACTTGCCCAGAGTCACACAGTTGGTGAGCAGTGAAGTTAGAATCTGAATTTGCAAATATTCCTGGTTGCAAATACTGCTGTTCTTAGAGCAAGAAAAGTTTCCGTAACTCAAGCCTGTTTCAAGTTTACATTTAAAATCATTAGCATCTGACTTTCTGAAGTGACACTGTAATCTGTCTTCTTTCCCACAGCTTCACTGCTTGGCAATTATTTATTTAAGCCATCAGATGCTATTGGCTTCAACAATATTTTTGTGTGATATCCTGCTACAATTTTTTGAGAACCTTTCATGTTTTTGCGGGTTCTATTCTATTGTACTTGTTTTTAAATAATGTACAAAAATAAAGTAAAAAAATTTCAGTGTGACAGGTTATGAATGGCTTTTAAAAGGTAAGTGCCCATGAGGGGCAAATCTATAGACGAAGTAGATTAGTGGTTGGTTGGGGCTGAGTGAGGGTAGGGGGTACAGAGAATGGGAAGTGACAGCTAATGGGTATAGTGTTAGTTTTAGGAAAGACGAAAATGTTCTAAAATTAGATTGTGGTGATGGTTGCATAACCCTACCAATATAGTAAACAACACTGAATTGGACACTTTAAGTCTGTGAATTGTATACTATGTGAGTTATATCTCAGTAAGGTCTTAAAAAACAAAAATACCCCTCTCCCTAACCTCCACACTATGGGATGAAAGCAAACAATCACAGCATGTTTTAAATTTTACTTGGTGTAAATAATTTTTATCTTTAACTGAATGAGAGGAAACCTCCCTCTACAACCCTTGCAATCAATCAGATACACATGCCTTGTTTATCTGATTCTGTTGTGTCTCTGTTAAATGAATACCTTTCATGTTGTGACAGACATTAGAACACTCATTCCAGGAGTCAGCATATTATTACTGTCACTCAGAAGTTGCCAAGTTGTTAGGTCAAATGGCACGAAATTGTGCAGCCTGACCCCAGAATGGCATTGGTGAACTGGTTTAAGGTAAAATACACGCTCCATGAAGAAAAGAAACAAAACAAAAAACTCAAATTGCTCCTTCTCCCACTCAAATCCCATGTTTTTAAAGATACATGAGGGAATCTTGATGTGTTTTTATCCTTTTCATTCAGAAAACTTCAAAACGAGGGGCATTTTAAAGTTTTTCTTCTTCGTGTTCTAATTTTTCAAGCTTCAAATGTTTCATAGTTCTAAAAAGTCACATTCAAGATATGAATGTTCTCTGGGCAGAATTTGATTTAAATGTATACTGAGCTCATATACACCTTTTTCTGTGACCTCTTTTATCTCTTATAAATGTTTCTTTCCTCTTCATTCTTGTCTCTCCTCCTCTAAAATAATTGTGTTCCCTTTGGAAGGCTGTTACTATAAGTTTGGGCCACCACTGTGTATTGTACACATCACGTTTTCATACAGAACAAAAGAGAAGTTTAAAACAAGAGAGATCCAAAAACAAGTAACAATGAAACAAAGAGGTTGTTAAAGGAAAGACAGGAGTTGGCCTGAAATATGTCCGTTTTAGAAACGTGTCTGAATGGATGTGTGTCTGTAACAGTGTCCCTATAAATGTGTCTCTAACAGTGTCCCAGGGTTCTGTTTGCAAGGCTAATGAATTAATGCATCTAGGCACTGAGCATCAATAGCTGGTAACATCACACACACAAAAAGACAATCAGATGAATGTGCTTCCTGATGGGAAAACAAAATATTACCACAAAGTAGTTCTGTAAACCTCTACTCTCAAAAGAAAAGGAAAGAAAACCCTCCTTTGCCAATGAGTCTGAATCTAACCAAACCTCTAAATCCAACTACCAGTTTACAGAAATAAAGATGACAGAGAAACCTGCTAAAGTATACTACAAAGAAAATCTGGAGTAAACTCTATAAGACAAATGACCTGGTTTCTTAAATATAAAAATGGAAACAAAACAAACAAAAAAATGGGGGAAAACATATAAATCAGAAGAGAACTAAGAGGAATCAACCAATTGCAATAGATTTCACTTCTGGTTCAAGCAAAGAAATTGTATAATAAAGAAACAAAAAAGCATTTATGATATTTATGAGTCAAGTTAAGACCTGAAATAGATGGAATATTAATCCAATAATTATTAATTTTTAAGTGTGATAAATGGCATTGTGGTCATGCCATATTTAAGTAGTTACAGTTGAAATGATTTAATGCATTGAATTTGCTTCAAAAAAATATGGGAGAAACATAGTACTCTGACTACTTACCCTCAGAATATATTCTAAAGATAGAATTGTAAAGAAATTTTGAACTTCACTTAGGAGGCTTATTGTCGGTTGAATTCTGAAACTATTTGGTGTGTGAGTAATGAGCAAGTGAGTAAAACACACTGATGTTGTGAAAACAACGTTATCCTTGTGAAAGAAGGGTAAGGTACAATCATGGAATGAGGTAAGGAGAGGAAAAATCCTATGATGGTAAATAGTAATTAGAAGCATCTGATATAAATTTATGATTTTTCTAAACAAATTTATTTTTCTTTCTCTGCCCATTAAAGGAGGCTAGATGTAATGATATCCCAGAAGCAAAAAGCACACCTGGTGCTCAGACTTTGTTTTCTAAATGCCATTTCCTACAAAAAAGAGCTAGGTTTTTGTGTTTTTTTTTTTTTGAGAAATGGCTGATTCCATGAGCAGGTAAAGTAAAAGGTAAGTCTGAAACATTTTGTTGGACTGGAAAGTAAAAAGTACTAAACATAAACACAAAAATAACACAAAATTTAGAAAACCTAGAACTAATGATGGCATGTCAAAAGGACACCAAAGCCAGTTTAAAAGTGATCACACCAGCCAAATCTAGACAAGTTGAATACTAAAATGAATAATGACAGAAATGGAGTATAACACGTTGAATTAAAAAAGAAAATCGTAAGTCCATAAAGATCACCCAAAATACCTAAATTAAATAATTAATAATGGGGAAAAAGAGAAAGTTCTCTTATGTAGAATGCTAATAACTATAGAAGAAATAATAAAGTTAGGAAATCACCATTTTTTGACTACCATAATAATAATTAATTCAGGCAAGAATCATCAGTGGTTAATAAAACTATTGATTAAAAATTTGTTGGGGAACAGCATACATTATCTTTTTTTTTCATTTCTAATTTTATTGATTTGAGTCCTCTCCCTCTTTTTCTTGATGGGTCTGGCTAAAGGTTTATCAATTTCGTTTATCTTCTCAAAGAACCAGCTTTTAGTTTTACTGATCTTTGCTATTGTTTTCTTTGTTTATATTTCATTTATTCCTGCTCTGATCCTTATGATTTCTTTCCTTCTACTAACTTTGGGTTTTGTTTGTTTTTCTTTCTCTAGTTCCTTTAGGTGTAAGGTTAGATAGTTTATTTGAGATTTCTTTTGTTTCTTGAGGTAGGGTTGTATTGCTATAAACTTTCCTCTTAGAACTGCTTTTGCTGCATCCCATAGGTTTTGGGTCGTCGTGTTTTTGTTGTCATTTGTCTCTATGTATTTTTTGATTGCCTCTTTGATTTCTTCAGTGATGTCTTAGTTATTTAGTAACGTATTGTTTAGCCTCCATGTGTTTGTGTTTTTTATGTTTTTTTCCCTGTAATTTATTTCTAATCTCATTAGTGTTGTGGTCAGAAAAGATGCTTGATATGATTTCAACTTTCTTAAATTTACCAAGGCTTGATTTGTGACCCAAGATATGATCTATCCTGGAGAATGTTCCATGTGCATTTGAGAAGAAAGTGTAATCTGTTGTTTTTGTATGGAATGTCCTATAAATATCAATTAAATCTATCTGGTCTGTTGTGTCATCTAAAGCTTGTGTTTCCTTATTAATTTTCTGTCTGGATGATATGTCCACTGGTGTAAGGGAGATGTTAAAGTCCCCCACTATTAGTGTGTTACTGTCGATTTCTTCTTTTATAGCTGTTAGCATTTGCCTTATGTACTGAGGTGCTCCTATGTTGGGTGCATATGTATTTGTAATTGTTATATCTTCTTCTTGGATTGAACCCTTGATCATTATGTAGTGTCCTTCCTTGTCTCTTGTAACATTCTTTATTTTAAAGTATATTTTACCTGATATGAGTATTGCTACTCCAGCTTTCTTTTCATTTCCATTTGCGTGGAAAATCTTTTTCCATCCCTTCACTTTCAGTCTGTATGTGTCCCTAGGTCTGAAGTGGGTCTCTTGTAGACAGCATATATACGGGTCTTGTTTTTGTATCCAATCAATGAGCCTGTGACTTTTGGCTGGAGCATTAAATCCATTCACATTTAAGGTAATTATCGATATGTATGTTCCTATTAGCGTTTTCTTAACTGTTTTGGGTTTGTTTTTGTAGGTCCTTTTCTTCTCTTGTGTTTCCCACTTGGAGAAGTTCCTTTAGCATTTGTTGTAGAGCTGGTTTGGTGGTGCTGAATTCTCTTAGCTTTTGCTTGTCTGTAAAGCTTTTGATTTCTCTGTCGAATCTGAATGACATCCTTGCTGGGTAGAGTAATCTTGGTTGTAGGTTCTTCCCTTTCTTCACTTTAAATATATCGTGCCACTCCCTTCTGGCTTGTAGAGTTTCTGCTGAGAAATCAGCTGTTAACCTTATGGGAGTTCCCTTGTATGTTATCTGTCATTTTTCCCTTGTTCTTTTTAATAATTTTTCTTTGTCTTTAATTTTTGTCAATTTGACTACTATATGTCTCGTCATGTTTCTCCTTGGGTTTATCCTGCCTGGGGCTCTCTGTGCTTCCTGGACTTGGCTGGCTATTTCCTTTCCTATGTTAGGGAAGTTTTCGACTATAATCTCTTCAAATATTTTCTTGGGTCCCTTCTCTCTCTCTTCTCCTTCTGGGACCCCTATAATGTGAATGTGGGTGTCTTTAATGTTGTCCCAGAGATCCCTTAGGCTGTCTTCATTTCTTTTCATTCTTTTTTCGTTGTTCTATTCTGTGGCAGTGAACTCCACCATTCTGTCTTCCAGGTCACTTATCTGTTCTTCTGCCTCAGTTATTCTACTATTGATTCCTTCTAGTGTAGTTTGCATTTCAGTTATTGTATTGTTCATCTCTGTTTGTTTGTTCTTTAATTTTTCTAGGTCTTTGTCAAACATTTCTTGCATCTTCTTGATCTTTGGCTCCATTCTTTTTCCGAGGTCCTGGATCATCTTCACTATCATTATTCTGAATTCTTTTTCTGGAAGGTTGCCTATTTCCACTTCATTTAGTTGTTTTTCTGGGGTTTTATCTTGTTTCTTTATCTGGTACATAGTCCTCTACCTTTTCATTTTGTCTATCTTTCTGTGAATGTGGTTTTCATTCCACAGGCTGCAGGACTGCAGTTCTTCTTGCTTCTGCTCTACGCCCTTTCGGGACACTTATCTTCTAACAGATGAATCATTAAAAAGGTGGGTAGGGGCTTTCCTGGTGGTGCAGTGGTTAAGCATCCACCTGCCAATGCAGGGGACACGGGTTTGAGCCCTGGCCCAGGAAGATCCCACATGTCACGGAGCAACTAAGCCCGTGTGCCACAACTACCAAGCCTGCGCACCACAACTACCGAAGCCTGTGCACCTAGAGCCTGTGTTCCGCAACAAGAGAAGCCACCGCAATGAGAAGCCTGCGCACTGCAATGAGAAGTAGCCCTCGCCCGCTGCAGCTGGAGAAAGCTCGCGTGGAGCAACGAAGACCCAACACAGCCAAAAAAAAAAAAAAAAAAAGTGGGTAAAAGTGCCTTTATGGTGGAGTAATCTGGCAGATGTCACCTTAACCAAGTGATCAAACTTAGCGTCACAATATAGTGGGATAACCTGAAACCATGTGCCTCCTGATGGAAAGCACTGAGAAGTATACAATATCACTGATATAATATCCTTGCCAAAAATGCATTAGATGAAGCTAACCATGAAGAGATAATCAGCAAATTAAAATTAAGAAACATCGTCTTAATCCTCTTATGTCACTGTCATAAAAAATAGAAAAGGCTAAAGAACCATTCTAGATTAAAGGAGATTAAGGAAACAGGACAAATGAATTGCAATGTGCGATCCTGGATTGAATTCTGAATTAGAACAGCAACAACAACAGGCCATAATTTCTACAATGTCCTCTTGAAATAGTTCAGGGGAGATTATCTATCTATCTATAAATATCTCATATATTTCAGAATATACAAAACAAGATTGACCATGAGTTGGTAACTGTTGAAGCTAATAGGTACAGAGGTTCATAATTCTAGTCTTTCTACATTTTTGTAAGCTTGAAAATTTTCATAATAATGAACTTCGTCTCTTAACTTATACCATACACCAAAATTTTCTAGAGATAGATTGCAGACCTAATTCTAAAAGCTTAAAGTATACAATTTCTAGAAGAAAACAGAATATACTTGTAATCTGAGGAAGGCAAAGATTTTGTGGATAAAACATAAAAGCACTAATGGTAAATTTAAAAAAATGGTAAACTGGATTTAATCATTAAAAACTTTTGCTTTTCAAAAGAGGTCATTAAGAAAATAAAAAACCAAGCCACAAACTGGGAAACAATGTTTAAAATACATATATCTGATAAAGGAGTTTTATTCAGAATATTTAAAAACCCCTACAACTGAACAATAAAAAGCAAAAACATACAATAAAAAATGGGCAAAAGACTCAACTGGATATTTAACATAAGATATGCAAATGGTCAGTAAGCATGTGAAAAACATCATTAATCATCAGAGAAATTAAAGCCAAAGCAAGATACCACTCCATACCCACTAGAGTGGCTGAAAGGAAAAAGACTGACAATATTAGGTGTTGGTAAGGATGTGAAGCAATTGGAACTCTCATATGAATTGTTAGTGGGAATGCAAAATGGTATAGCCACTTTGAAAACACTTTGACAGTTTCTTGTAAAGTTTATCATACAGCTAACCTACGATTCAGCAATTCACCCTTAGATGTTTACTCAAGAGAAAAATATGTCCACAAAAAGGTGTGTGTAAGAATGTTCATAATTCCCCAAATGGGAATTCTAATGTCCATCAACAGGTAAATTGATAAACTGTGATACACTGATACACACAATATATTGCTATTGCTACTCAGCAATAAAAAGGATTGAACTACCAATATAAGCAACAACATGGATGAATCTCAAAAGCATTATGCTGAGTCATAGAAGGCAGACACACAAGAGTATGTATGTATGATTCCAATTATAAGAAGTTCTAGAACAGGCAAAACTAAGATATGGTGGTAGAAATCAAATTCGTGGTTGAAAAGTGAGAAACTGTGTCTTTATCGTGGCTAGAACCACGACACTTCCCCAAAATATATTTCTAGCCTAGGCTACTCTCCTCAATATATATAGGCATATCTTCTTTTTTTTTTAATTGAAGTATAGTTGATTTATAGGTATATATTCTATATCTTGACTTGGGTGCTGGTTATAGAAACCCTTCCCCCTTTGTCCATCTCATAAACACTGACTCATTTTTAAGGTTATATGCTCAGATGTTCTACCCAAGGCTGTCACAGTGAATCTACTCCTTTTTACATAGCTCTCTCCTACTACATTATGATCTCAGAGCAGGCACCACATCCCTTTCATTTCTGTATGTAGGATCTAGAGAAGGTAGGTACTCAAATATTCATCAAATGAATGCATGAACTGAAATGCTAAGGGATGATTCCCACTGGGAATATGGGGAGAAACTTTTGGCAAAAAAGGAGAAGAAAAAGAAGGAAGAGAAGGAATATAACAAACATCTGGAGAAAAGGGGGAGAAGTAATGGAAGAAAAAGAACCATGGCCAAATGAATAATGTTTGTTTTTTTTAATTGCATTTCTTGGCAGTTATCTCTCAGAATCTGTTTTTCTCATAATTCTGTGCTCAATGATCTGATCTAGTTGCTGTTTATTATTAGTAATAAAAATGTGCTGGCTCAGCTATTTGCTTGTTTAATCTCTGAGCCTCAGTTCTGAATATTTAAATGTGATAATGTATAAAAAGCTATTATCATAGTGCCTGGCATTTATTAAAGCTCAATAAATAGGAGCCAATTATTTTAATGGTGACATATCATTAGAGAGTATTTGGAAGCATCAGCTTTAATGAATGCTTAACAATGGAATGAAATTAGAAATCTATAATGAAACAGAAATTTAGAAAATCCCCAAATATGTGGATATTAAAAGAAATGAACACACTATCCTAACTAACCAATGGGTCAAAGAAGAAATTATAAGGAAACTAGAAAAGACTTTGATATGAATGAGAATAAAGACACAGATACCAAAACTTATGGCAGCTAAAGCAATATTTAGAGGAAAACTTATAGCTGTAATATTAAATATTATAGCTATAATATTAAAAAAGATCTCAAATCAAAAGTCTAACCTTCCACCTTAAGGGACTGGAAAAAAGACCAAGCTAAGCCTAAAGCAAGCAGAAAAAGGCAAATAATAAAGATTAGAGCAGAAATTAATGAACTATAGAGAAGAGAAAAACAACAGAGAGAAATCAACAAAACCAAAAGTTAGTTCTTTGAAAAGATTAACAAATTGATAACTGTTAGATTGGCTAAGAAAAAAAGAGAGAAGACTCATTACTAAAATAAGGAATAAAAGAGGAGATATCATTACTGACCCTACAGAAATAAAAAGAATTATAAAGAAATACCATGATCAGTTGTATACCAGTAAATTAGACAATTTAGATGGACAAATGAAATGAACAAATTCCTAGAAAGACACAAATTACCAAAACTGACTCAAGAAGAAAAATAACTCTGAACAGATTTATAACAAATAAATAGATTAAATTAGTAATTTGAAAAACTAGCCACAAAGAAAAGCCCAGGCCTAGCTGGCTTCACTGGTGAATTCTACTAAACATTTAAAAAAGAATAAATATCAATTCTTCTCAAACTTCCAAAAGACAGAACTCATTCTATACGGCACCATTACCAGACACCAAAATTAGAAAATATATCACAATAAATAAAAACTACAAACCAATACATCTTATAAGCATAATAACAACTTAATATTTCATCAAATGGATTTACCACAATTGGCTTAAACATTCCTGTATTATTGGATACTTCTGTAGTTTCCCATTTTTAAGTACTCTATGTTGCAATGAATATAACATTTTCTGTATTTCAAATTATTTCCTTGGGATAGATTTCTAGAAGTTGAATTATTGAGTTAAAAATTATGGATAGCTAAAAAAATCTGACACGTGCCAAACTACTTTCAAAATGATCTGTACTAACTGACATCTCCTCTAGCAACCATTTATTCTTAATTTATAATTGGTCCCAATGATGTGTCCTGTCTGCTTTTTTTTCTCCCCTTCTAACACCCCCTAATTACCCCATTGCAATGTAAAGCTTCTATGAGAAAGGTACATTTTAAGTCTGTTAGCCAAGGGCAAGATTTATTTAATCAAGTTGAAAGAGAACACTGATACGTCCCACAACTGGGAAATTAAGCTCTGTTTTTTTTTTATTATCAAATTCTCTGCTTGAAGAGTAACTTTTCTAAGAGAAATTATTTGTCACAGAAGTGTAAACTTTACATTAAAATGTGAAGCTACCAGACAATAAAAATTACTATGAAAATAATATATTTACAATTCAGGGCATCATACCCAGAGACATACTGAAATAACTGGTCAAACTATTATTCTTGAGTAGTTCATGAGTATTGTACCAGTACTACTACAATCAAACGAAAAGTAAGACTTTGATCTATTACTGTAGACAGTATTCTCTAAATGACCTGAAGACTCTTTCAAACTTGCTCCTGATTTTTTTTTTTTGCGAGGTTGGGGCAAGGAGGTTATCATTCTGGATATAGAGCTCTGGTGCTAGTTTTAGTATAAATCTATTTGTTAAGATTCAAAGTATTCCAGCATGGATGTGGGCATGACCTCAAACTGGGAGAATCAAAGTATCAGAGAATCAAACATCAGAGATGGTGCTGTTGTACTGAGTTGTCTACAACGGAGCTTCTTCCACAGTCCATCCCATCTTGCAAACTTGAAACTTTGTGTGGTCACTGGGCCATAGCTACAGTTGTTGGAAAAAGTAAAAATGGCTTTCTTCAAGTTCATTGTAGCTGATGGAACCTTCATGCTCCTGTTAGTTAGGGGGTCACTCATTCATTTATTTATTCACTTTATTTATTAATACATTTCTGATTTTCACTATTCACTTTATTCATTAATAAATTTATTTAGTGAATGGCTACTATGTCCTTTTATGTGCCAAGCCCTCTACTGAGCCCTTAGCAATTTGGTCTTCACTTAAATAGATATTGATATTTGTGACTAGTGCAAAGGATGATAACATTCAGTAATGCATTCTGACAATGTGGCATTTTCTTTGTCAATTCGTGCATCATTTTGTGTAGTAGACTCCATAGGAAATTGCCAAGCTATGTGATTCCGATTAGTTGCTTCAGAATTCTAGAATTGTCCAGCATTTTGGCATTAAGCCACACAATACTAATGGCTTATGCAACAACCCACAGGATCTGAAACCAAAGCAAAACTAAGCAAAAAACCCCAAAACTTGCATTTCCAACTTTACTCATTTTCAAGATGTTCTCATCAATGGGACACATTGGAATGATTTTTAAATCTCATGTGTTAGACAGAAAAATGGGGAACAGAATAGTTGAATGGATCAGATATGTTGGTCACACTGTTAATTTCTTGATTTCTCCATTAACGGTTTTTTGCTCTTTTTTTCCTCCCTCCTTCCCTTCCTTTCCTTTGATTGCTATTTGCTACAACCCAAAGGTTCTAGTCAAAGCCTAGAGGGTTAAGCCTACAAGATGTGGCTGTCAGGACATAATTGACCACAAGCAAGTGCCCGCTGGAAAAGCTCTAGGAGTCAGATGGGGGTCCAATCAGCTGACTGGTGTTGGATGGGAAGAATGCCCTTCAGGAGCCAGAGAAGCCAACAAGCATCCATGCGGAGTTGAGAATCAGACTGAGAAGCAGGAGGAGACCTGGGTTTCCACTGTGACTTGGGTAAGTCACCTCATATCTCTGGGCCTGTTTCGCCATCTGAAGAACAAGGTGCTCGGACCAGCTGATCGCTGAGGTTTCTTTCATCTCGATCATTCACAGAATCTGAAACCTCATTCAAGGTCAAGTTAAAGAAATTCCGTTTTTCTTCTTTCTGTTTTAGCATTCCCTAAATACACTGATAATTGAGAGAGTTCTTCTATTCCTATGATCTTTTTGTTCTCCAAAATCTGGAGTTTTACAAAATAGCTGATAACGTCCTAACCTGAATGAAATCCCATTTAATTATATTCAACGAACCTTACCTGAGCACCCACAAGGTTGTTCGGCTTATTCTCTATTATACTCCTCTCCCTCCTCGTCACACAGATTCATCCGGTTTGCAATCTGAGTTCTCTAACTGCCTTATTGAAGTTAGTTTTATGTTTCATCTTCAGTCTAACTCTGTAAGGATGAGGATCTTGTCTTAAAGTTTTCTTTTGCACTTCCCCCAGTGCCCCAGAACAACATGTGGAACAAAATCGGTAATAGGGACTTGCTAATCATAATAGCATTTTCCTCCCTAATATTTGTTAAATGCTTACCCACAGGGGAAGTACTTTTCTAAGCGATTTACATGGGTTAACTATTCTAAGCGCTTTTCACTAATTATCAACTATTTTGTGTCCACATTTTACACACAAGGAAACCGAGGTACAGAGCAGTTGGTCACTTGCTCAGGGTTTACACGACTGTGAGTCATCAGCCAGGTTTCATACCCAAGCAGTTGGTTCCAGAGTTGAGCCCTTAACCCCTATGCAATACTGCCTTTCTGTGACTGCTTGCCAAGATTCCAAGTATGCATTCCACCCTGCTTTTAGGATATAGGCACTTTAGCCATTGCTGAGAACTTCTCCAGGCAAATTACTTTCTGTGGAATTTTATACTTTTATCTCTGAAACATAATCTCTGGTACTTTATTCTTTTCAAATGGTTTAAGCAATGAGATTTCTGTGATGGGTCCCCTAGGGTCAGTGATAACACTGAATGTTTTCTACTATTATGAAAATAATATGCTCATTTGCAGGGAGGACGCCACTCCTCAATTTCATTTCTTCATTCCTACGAATGCCAGTTCTGAAACTTTCCCAAGGGCTCCTCTTCTTTTTGTAATCCCTCAGGCCAGTCCTCACTGGCTGATTCTACACACCTACCCTGGAGGTGATGTAACACCATGAGGCCAGCAGGGAAGCTGTAAGCTGATTTACCGTTACCTGTGTGAGGAGAAGACCCTCACTCAAATCAATATATTGATTTACACTAATAGAAAGTAATAGAACACTGTCTTTCCTCCTGTTTCCACTGCTGTCTGTCCAAGCACTTCTGAAGTTATTCATCTCTCATGAACCTTTCCTGAGAGAAGGCTTTCCTAACTATTCCAGGTTCCTTTACCTTACACAGTTACATCCACTTATTCATGCACCAAATATATGCTGAGCACATGTATAAGCCAGGTGCTGAGTTAGGAACTGGAGCTGCAATAAACTCTCAAGGACCTCACAATTCAGTGACAGAGAGAGATTCCTAAGTTACTAATACAGTGTGACAGTGTGTGCACGGTACTGAAGAGGCATCGGAAGGCAGAGTAAGTTCTGCTCTGGAAGGGAGCAAGAGGTGAACTGTGAACTAGATATTGAAGAATGATCATCATTCACCATGTGGAACAGAGCAGGTGGGGAGGTTATTCCACCAGCAAAAGGAGTTAGGCAGAGTTCTTGACTGTTCTCCGCTCGCTCAAAGTGCGTCTTTTCTCCAAATAAACTCATCGATAACAATAATAGCAACCAAGATTTATTGAGCTCTTTCTCTGTGCCCTTGTCAGTATAATCTTGTCAAATATTCTGTACTAATTACCTCACTGAATCCTCCCCACAATTCCATCACACACTCGCGGGTGCACACACACACACACCCCTCTGTCTATACTATTACACATATACAAATGAGAGAACTGAGGCTTAGAGAGGTAACATCATTTGCCCAGCTGGTAAGTGGCAGAACTGGATTCAAACTCAGCTCTAGGACTCCAGAGCCAAAATTTCACTACTAGCTTGTTTCCTGTTTGCACTTTTCTAGGGCTGAGTACATAGTAGTTGCCCAAGCAGTGCTGGTTGAGGGAAGAGCTGGCTGACAGCTAGTTGTCCATGGCAGGGGGATCCGTACTATGTCCTACTGCAGGCAGGAAGGGAGGGACCAATTACTTCATTTCACAGTCTGGTTTGTTTCACAACCTTGTTTGTTGTTTGGAGGCGTGTGATGCTACAGGGCGGGGCCAACATCACTAGAGACTCCCAGGTATTTGTTCAGTGATGAGTGTGCAAGGGGAAGAGATAAGAGCCCAGTCCTAAAGACAACCCTCAGAATGGGAGAAAATATTTGCAACTGACAAAGGATTAATCTCCAAAATATACAAGCAGCTCAATATCAAAAAAACAAACAGCCCAATCCAAAAATGGGCAGAAGACCTAAATAGACATTTCTCCAAAGAAGATATACAGATTGCCAACAAACACATGAAAGGGTGCTCAACATCATTAGTCATTAGAGAAATGCAAATCAAAACTACCATGAGATATCATCTCACACCAGTCAGAATGGCCATCATCAAAAATCTACAAACAATAAATGCTGGAGAGGATGTGGAGAAAAGGGAACCCTCTTGCACTGCTGGTGGGAATGTAAATTGATACAGCCACTATGAAGAACAGTATGGAGGTTCCTTAAAACACTAAAAACAGAACTACCATATGACCCAGCAATCCCACTACTGGGCATATACCCTGAGAAAACCATAATTCAAAAAGAGTCATGTACCACAATGTTCATTGCAGCACTATTTACAATAGCCATGACATGGAAGCAACCTAAGTGTCCATCAACAGATGAATGGATAAAGAAGATGTGGCACACATATACAATGGAATATTACTCAGCCATAAAAAGAAATGAAATTGAGTTATTTGTAGTGAGGTGGATGGACCTAGAGTCCATCATACACAGTGAAGTAAGTCAGAAAGAGAAAAACAAATACTGTATGCTAACACATATATATGCAATCTAAAAAAAAAAAAAGGTTCTGATGAACCTAGGGGCAGGACAGGAATAAAGATACAGATGTAGAGAATGGACTTGAGGAAACGGAGAGGGGGAAGGGTAAGCTGGGACAAAGTGAGAGAGTGGCATTGATATATATACACTATCAAATGTAAAATAGCTAGTGGGAAGCAGCCGCATAGCACAGGGAGATCAGCTTGGTGCTTTGTGACCACCTAGAGGGGTGGGATAGGGAGGGTGCGAGGGAGACGCAAGAGGGAGGGGATAAAGGGATATATGTATACATATAGCTGATTCACCTTGTTATACAGCAGAAACTAACACAACATTGTAAAGCAATTATACTCTAATAAATATGTTAAAAAAAAAAGAGCCCAGTCCTGGCATCAGATGGGCCCAGGCACACCACTTCTCTGCTAGACACATTTTCTCTTCAAGAGTCTTCTTTGCTAATACGTTTGATCCAACTCACTAGCTGTGTGGCCTTGGGGCAAGTTATTGAACCTTTCTAAGATTTATCTTCCTCATCTGTACCATCCCTACTTCCCATCATCACCATCATCATTATCACCAATGGTAACATGTGAGGCTCAGAGAGGTAACTTGCTTTGCTTGTGGGGCTTACTGTCTAGTGGCAGACAACAGGCAAATATTCAGGCTATACTCACTACGGAAACTCCAAGGAGAGACTCCTGGCCCCGGCCCCTCCTGTCCATATGAGCTTAGGAAAGTCACTTTCCCTCCCTGAGCACCTTCCTCTTCTGTCAATCAGGGAGATAAATGAGATGACCTCGAAGGTCCTTTATGCAATGAGGATTTTTCCTCTTCCTCCCCTTGCCTGTTCCCTCCTTTTCTTCCCTCCTTCAACTAGGAGAGGTAC
Organism: Monodon monoceros; assembly: GCF_005190385.1. Classification (NCBI taxonomy): domain Eukaryota; kingdom Metazoa; phylum Chordata; class Mammalia; order Artiodactyla; family Monodontidae; genus Monodon; species Monodon monoceros. The sequence continues at coordinate 47,661,461 of NW_021703784.1, read as the reverse complement.
TCAGCTTCATTCTCTTGGATGATGACTGAGTTTCAGGAACTGATGGTTTGCTCTTTGTCTCCCACAATCTGATGTCACCTCCAGACCCAGAGCACAAGGTCACTTGCAGCATTCATGTCTCAGGAGTAACTGCAGGCAAACCAATAAGTACAAATAATAAATAGTATTTTTTGTAAGGTTGTGCCTGATTGAACAATTCTTACTTCATGCTTGAATGGAAGAAGGGGTACACCTTACAAATGAAGGCAAGTCCATTATAGCCGAGACTGCTGGGCCCTAGGCCTGTAGCCTCATTTTAGCAGGATGAGCCACAGGGATTAGGACTCTCACTGGGAGTTCAGTCTTGTGGCAGGAGAGTGGAGAGGTGGTCTGTGTCTTGGGCATTTCTGTCTAGCCCACACTGTGCCTTCCATCTACCTATTTCCTTTAAGGTGCATTTCATATGCTATATGCTAGCAGACTGTGTTTTCTAAGACAAGCAGCGCTCGTCAAGAGAGCAGATTGTAGTTCTAATGTGAGAGGATGTGAGTGGCTTAAGGGTTTCTCAATGGTTCATTCTTTGGGGAGAGAAAAATCGAACATTGCTTGCTAAACTTTGAACGGCCGCTGATAAAAGTACAGATTTTTCACTTGACTAAGATTTGAAATCCTCTAAGATTTTAGAGTGCAGAGATAAAAACCATGAAAACATATACACACACCTCAAGGGAATAAAAACACCTTCAAAACCCCCAGCACTTCCTTTTAAGAACAATCTCTTTCTCTCTCTCCCTCTCCCTCCCTCCCTCCATCCTTTTCTCTCTTTTTCTCTCTCTCTTACACATACACACACCCCTTTCCTATTCATGTTCATGTCACATCCCAGCAGGTTCATTGTTACTTCTGTGTTAGACACCAGGGATCACTGAGTGAGTCTGTCACTATAACTGATTGTCACTTCAAAGCCAAAGAGAATGTTTCTTGAGCATTGGGAGGAATTTTTTCCCCAAGTATCCATCAGAAACTTTGCCATCATCCTTAATCCCTTCCTTGTGCATTTCTGTCGTTTTTTTTCTCCCTCCCTCCTGCTACTAACCTGGTTCGAGGGGAGGCATCTTTGCACCTTGTCTGGACATACTGTTCATGTAACAATTGTGTTTCACTTGTGAGAAAATATACTTGCATCACTTAGCACAGTACCTAGGAAATAGCTAGCATCTAATAAACAACATTATTACTTTTTCCCCATTCTCAATCCTCATTTCAGGGGCTGAAGACTGCACACTCTAGTAGAAGGTACTACATTTGACAGCAATATCCATTACTTGAAGATTCCAAAGGGGTGGCATAACTAATGCCTCCATCACAGGCTATTGCAGTGGTAAATGCAACCAGGTGTGTATGAGCTTAGCCATGGTAAGTGCTCAATAAATCGTAATTATTTTTATGCCATAAGCATTTATTGTTTTTGCCAAACTTTATATCCAGGGCTCCAATGACAAAAAGTGCCTGGGGCAAATTAGAAAATGGCACCCCCGCTCTGGGAAAAGGAACTGCAAAAGCTCAGGCTGGCTCTTGCTCAATGTTATGTGGGATGTTTCACCCACCATGTGTGTCCCCTCGGCAATAATGTGGCTATAATAAACATTGGGAACACAAAACGAGGAGCTCACAGTTTAAGCAAATCATTACTACACTGTTATAATCGTTATGATGGAGTTACTTACAACAAGCTGTGGGGGCACCATGGAGGGAGCAAGGCCACTGGGGAGGCTGGAGAAGGCTCTGGGGCACTGTTTTAGGGGTTTTAATGAGTAGGAGATTGTCCAGTGGGGAAGTAGCAAAAGTCGGTTTGTGCAGATGAAAGGCCGCAACAGGGGACGCAAGGCCACCTCTTCTCCCCTTCACCCTTCCCCAGTTCTGTGGGACTAAGGAATGGTAAGAAGCTTTGTGGATGGAGTAGAGGATTTACTCTACTCCATGGAGGATGGAACTCAGAGAAGTGGCAGGAAAGACAAAGAGGCAGTTCACCTGCACTGTGCACCTCTCTGTTACACATGATACTATTGAACGTTTACTTCTATTGAAGGAATAATTGAGCACTAAATGCACAGTACACATTTTTCTGCAGAAATCACAAATAGAGTCAAGAAACCATTCTTTTGTCATTTAATCAACCACTTCAAGTACCTGGATTATAAATTCTGCAGGAGGAGAATTTTGCGGCTGACAGAGAAGTCACAAAATCTACCCAACAAAGTCTGATGCACTTTCATCACAGAGAAGAGCCTACTTCTATTAAATGAAAAGAAAAAAAAAAAAAGCATATTCCTTGGGTTTCTCAGCCCACAGTAGAGTAAAATAGCATAGCTCAGCTTGGATGGGGGCTGGGCAGAGGTGCTGCCCCGGACACATACGTGCAGACAGTGCCAAGGGAGTACAGCTGAGTTCTGCAGAAAGGCAGGCAAGGAAAACTGTCAAGTTTGGATTCAGCCACGGAAGGCATCTGTATTATGATAAATGAGGTCCATAATAATTCATTCAACAACTCCTAAGGGGTCAGAGCTAGGGGCTGGGTAAACAGGGAGGAGTGACAGCCAGCCTGGGACCTCCGCAGTGGTTTATCGGTGAATGTAGTGGTGAGAGAATTGAGTCTTCACCTAACACGCAGCAGGTACAACTCAAAAGAAACTTCCACACGGCAGCCACTACCATGTTTACATTGTAGGTGAAGATTTAGTAGTACTAAAACAACATCAATCACATTTATGTTGTGATTTTGAATTTTGTTGCTATAATATATAAATAAATGCTAAATATATATGGCATTTAATTTGTAATTTTATTTTAACTTTATAGATTATAAGAGCTATAAGTGTAAGAAATTTGCACTTAATTTTATGCTTATATATTTAGGGAACATCATCATGGAGGATTTAGTCAACACTTTGGGGTTGGGCAGGGACAAGGAGGATTATTTTCTTTAAAAAATGCCACTATGTAGTTTTCACCTCATAGGGTTTTTGTGAAGATTTAATGAAAAAAATTCTTATAATCTATTTAGCAAAACTTTTGGCTCATAAATAACCTTCAGTAAATGTTAGCTATATAGTTATCACATTTACTGATCAAAGCCAAATCCTTTATTTACCAAATGTGAACTCTGCCTGTTACTGAGAAGGGGGTAAACACAAAAGTTCTATCCACTCTTGGGGGTCCGCTGGGGGAAAGAACTCCTTACCTTTAACAAAGTAATGAAAGCAATCATAAATAGCACTGAGTAGCCATCGTGAATTCATGTATTTATTTTCTGACTGTAATCTGGGCTTGTGTCTCAGCACACCGCCTCCACTACGGCCTGCAGCCATGGGAGGTGTTCACAGAATGCTTTCTCCATAAACGAAGAATGACAAGCTCTGTCATTCACATTGAACACGTGCTCCAAATTCATTAAGGTGTTAATTCTTCGTGACAGGTGAGTACAAGCCAATTACAGAGAGAAACGGTGGCTTCTTGGGGCCTTCCAGGAAAAACAACCATTCACATCAAGAATGCCCAAATACCAGTTTCAACAAGCGGTAACAAAATCTTTACAAATATTCATGAAGTTGTCAAAACATGAAAGGCAAATAGCACTCCACAAGCTTTTTGCTTCTTTTCAAGTGAGGAAGGCTCTAACTCAGACTGACAAGTGCCTGCAATAAATTTGAGACTGGGAAAACTCTCACCTGGTAGTTGTGTCACCCAAATTGCCCAGAACTCTGTAAATGAATGGCAACTCTTTGCATTACACCTTATCGCTACTAACAAATAAAGGATGTTTCCCTGAGCTTTGTCACTGGTACCTATGTATACCAATTGCACTTGCTTCATGGAAAGAGTTATTTTTCCCCCTCTTCTCTAAATGGACCCCAAGTGCACACAATCTGATAAGTCATAATCCTTGGCCATGAAATGCTTTTCATTGTTTCATACCTTCATGTTAGGTGGGAGACTCATGGTGCTTATTACATGATAGATAGATAACAAGTGGGCTACACACAGATGTTTTTCTTGAAAAGTGTAATTTTGATTTGACTAAATATCCTTCATACTACGTCTCTTTTTGTTAGTTTATCTCACATCTTAATGAAGCAAGTTTACTGCACCCCTCTTACTAGCCCATTTTACAGAGGAATATTATATACTAAGAGCGCCAGCTTCCAAGGAAATCCCAGTCCTTCCCAGACCATCCTATGTTTGCCAAGAGCAAGCAAAGTTTAATGCATCTTTGTTTCCCCCAAGCCCTAGCACAGTGCTGGGCATGAAAGACACCTTGTAAACTTTTGCTAAATAACTGAAATGATCTTCATGTGCCTCCAAAGGATAGCACTTGGCTGTGTGACTATGGACAGGTCACTTAATCCTCGGTCCCTGCCTCTTCATCTATGACATGGATAATATACCAAAGAGTTCTGTAAATATGAAGACTTATTACTAGTATCCATGAAGAATTTCTTAATCCCACTGGAGTGGATCCATTACAACACATTTCTGCTTTTAACCTGGCAATCAGTCTAAAATTGGTTTCATTTTTTTAAAAAAAGTACTTTAGTGACAGTTTTATTGAATCTGCCCTGGTTAGTTTTCAGTTCAATTCAGTGGTTGTTTCGGTATCATAAACTGTGCCGATTTTTAATAGCACACAGCAACTACTTAGTGCTGGAGACTTGCACTGGAAGGTAAGGCAACCATCTTGAGGTGGGGTGTTAGGAAGATATCTGCTTGAGGCTAGGCCTAAAAGCATGTGTACAATTTTAATTTCTAGTCTGGGTTCTATCAAGTTCATGCTCCCTTCCATTGTCATCCTCGTGGGCGCAGTTACTTTGCATGATTTGCTTTTACCCCTTTCTCTAGCAATTAGTAACTCATTCGGGATCCTCCATTTGTTCATGGATAACATTTTCAACATTCTCTGCTAACCACCATTGCTATTTGTGACCTTTCAATCTCTGAGGCCTCTGTGACCTGAGTCCTTCCAGCACCTTCCCCCAAGGTGCCCCACTACTCCAGTCTCTCCCAGGTACCCACCACCCATTCTCCCAGCAACAAGAGTCAATGTCTTTATTCACAAACAAATCCTGTCACTACTCTGTCCCAGAGCCAAAGAACAGCCTCCTTGAACTTTTCAATGGAATACTCAATACCTCCATCACTGGACCTCAAGCTACATTTCCAACCTTACTAAACTTTTTCACCTTATGCTATATTGGTGTGTGTGTGTGTGTGTGTGTACTAGAAGGTAAGCTCTGGAATGGCAGAGGTGGGGCCTTACTTATCCATGTCCCCACTCAGTGGTCAGAGCAGTTTCCTGCACATAAGGGATACTCAAAACCTATTTATTGAAATGAAAGGAAATAATACTCAGATTAAGAGAAACTTCCTTTAATGCCAACAGTAAATTGTCTAGTTGTCCATTCACAAACTACAGCAAAACACATGTAGACTGTACACTCTAATTTATATACCTTTTCTCCTAATATATCACCTTTTTTACTCTCACATTATTTAATTCAGTAATTATTGGTTGAGTGCCATGAACTATTTTAGGCCTTAAATAAATCACATTCCCTGCCTTCAAGGAACTTGCAACCTACTTTCTAGATTTTATTACAGTTGAAAAATCAGAGTCTCAGAAAGAGAAGCTACTAGTTCCAGATCAAATAGCTAAGAATAGAACCCAAGGCAGTCTAATTTCAGAGGCTATATTTTAAAATAAAAGGGCAAAGTAATTAGGTATTTTTTAATGAGTATTAGGAACATACTGGAAGCTGTTGCTGAAAGTTTTTCAGATATTACATGATCTGTCATTAAAAAAAAAGACTTTCTACCCACATATAGACACAGTGTACAGTTGAAAAGAGGCAAGATATACTGTTTTGGCTTGTTGAGACTCTGCCTATAATTACTATAGTGAGGAAGTCAGATGACTGGACAGTAGCTTCTGCATCTTTATCTTTCAGTACTGATGTTTGAGCTTTTAAGGAGTTAAAAACTTTTGCAGGGGCTTCCCTGGTGGCGCAGTAGTTAAGAATCCGCCTGCCAAAGCAGGGGACATGGGTTCGAACCCTGGTCCAGGAAGATCCCACATGCCGCGGAGCAACTAAGCCCGTGCACCACAACTACTGAGCCTGCGCTCTAGAGCCTGCGAGCCACAACCACTGAAGCCCGTGCGCTTAGAGCCCGTGCTCCGCAACAAGAGAAGCCACTGCAATAAGAAGCCCGTGCACCGTAACAGAGTAGCCCCCACTCGCTGTTAACTAGAGAGAGCCCGCGTGCAGCAATGAAGACCCAACGCAGCCAAATAAATACATTAAAAAAAAAAAAAACTTTTGCAAAGTGAAACATGCAAGCTCTGAGGTGTGACTCTGGCTCTTTTACCTTAAGAGTCAGGTTAAAGGAAGCCCTGTAGTAAGTCAGAATTGATTCATGAATAACTCCCAACGTAGAAATGGGTTTGAGCCAAATTTTCTGCATAATACTTAACACCCTGAATTAATAGCGGGAAGAAAATTGAACAAAAAGTTAGTGTTCTCATCTGATGAAACTATACTTGTTATTCATATAACCACAAATTATACATCTCCTATTTATATTACTTTAGCCTTAGCATCACTAATTAAATAGATAGAATTAGCTATGCTAATAACATCTAGAATGAGTTCATATATAAAATGCCTTAAAGAATCAATTATTCTACTCTGCTCACACAATATGTCATCATGCAGGGCCCAGCTCTGTCACTTACTAGCTCTGTGAACTTGGGTAAGTTATTCATCCTTTCTAAGCTTCAGTTTTCTCATCCATAAAATGGGCATATTAAGAATTTTCGTAAGACGCAAATGAGCAATGCCTATAAAAATAACCTGTAGAACATAAGGCAGTCTATGGATGTTCAGAGTAACTGGCATACTGAAGAGAAGGCAGCAGTTCTCCAATGTAGTAAGCACTGATCAAGTCTGTTCTGGAATTTTCCACCGGTAATTACACAACATGGTAGAGAACTCAGAAACAATCCTGATAGCAGCCAACAGCAGGGACAGGAGTGGAAGACTGAGATTAGTCTGCTGCCACCTCTACCTTCCTGCCTAGTTATAAAGTCAGCAAGCACATAGTCAGGAACACCCCTGTGCCAGTAGGTGTACGGCAAGGCTGTAGGGCCAACTCTCCCTCCCTCTCCGCCCATAGCACAGTGTGTGTGTGTGCGGGGGGTGGGGGTAGGGGACTAATATTTCTAGGTACTTTACATATATTAGCTCTTTTAATATGATTTCCATTTTTACATATCAGGTGATTAAGGCTTAGATATATTATGATAATTCTGATAGAAACTGGTCATTCTGTGCGATATCAAACCTTTCTGCTATACCTGTGTATCTCGAATTTTAGCAAGCCTATAGAATTTTCCTGGTAGCTTATTAAAATGCAACTTTCCTATCTCCATCCCCAGAGATTCTGATTCCACAGGGCTGGGTTTGAGCCTGGGCATCTCCATTTTTAATAAAGAGCCTCAGCTGATGCTGATATAGGTGCCTCAGGCTAAATATTTTCTGGTCTCTTCTTTCCTCTCCGACGCTACTCTGTCGTCCTAGGTTAGGCTAACTCCATGTCTCACCTGCATTGTTAAAATGGACTCCAGCTTTCTAGGGTTGCCTCCTTTTGGAAATTTATTCCACACAGCAGGAGAGCGATCTGCTAAAGTTCTAATCTAATCTTGCTAAAATCCTCCAAAGCCTCCCCACTGCCCTCGAGATCTGGGTCCTGACTTCCCCTCTGCCTTCTTGGCTGACACTTGCAGCTTTGTACTTAAGCTCTTGTATTTAAGTAACACGAGGCTTCTTTGGCTTCCCTGCACACACTGGGCTGCTTCCTGTCTTTACATGCCCTCCCCTCTGCCTACAAAATACAGAGGTCTTTCCAGCCTTTCACACTAGATTCTACTGATCCTTCAAGGCTCATTTGGGACATTATATCTTCTAGGAACTTGCCTATGAACTCCAAAGGAGGCTTAAGTATTCCAGGTCTGAGTTCAAATAGTATTTTGGCCTCACTTCCCACTCAGCGCTTAGCGGATTCTATTTGTCATTTGCTGATATGTTTATCTCCACAGAACATTTTATGATTCCTACAGGCTGGAACCCTGTCTTATTCATGGTGTATATCCCATTGCTTAAACTGGTATGTGGCACATAGTATGGCCTCAACAAATGTCTGTTAAAAAGCTGAAAACATTAGAGGGGAGGAAACACTATGAGCAAGTGAATCTATTATGTTTCAATTTACCATATTCTTTCTAACATTCATGAAGTGAAAGCTCTAGCCTAATTAGGCAATGAAGATAACACTGAATTTCAAAGGTATTTTAAAAAATTTACAACTTTTGTACTTTTTTCCTCCTGGGGATGAGGTTATTCAAACACATTCGAGTCAAAATGTACAAAACAACAAAAAAGTGTTTTAACAATATTATTAAGGTGGAAGAACTGAACAAACTAAAACATACTGTAAAAATGTATGTGTATGTGTGTAGTGGACAGATTTTGTCAGTTATAAATTATGCTAAATTTAGTATATAAGGCTGCAGATTAACTTGGTTGTTTCAACAATGGTAGTTTTTGGACCTACAAGGGAAGTGACCCAAGAAATAAATATGCATGGAAACACACAAGGAACATGATTTATTCTCCATTCCATTCCACAGACTAGCAGTTCCCTCATTAGTAACTTGACAAATACCCTATGAGGAGTAAGTAAAATCACATGTGTTTATTCAGTAAAAAATGTTCGTTGAGTTCAGCTGGCTTTCAAGGTTGAGATAGGGACCCCTCCTTACATGTATCAGAGAAGGAAACTCAACTGTAGGCCCCTTTGAGAACCATCTGCAGAGAAGCCACTAGCATTTCTTTAACCAGAGAATTATCTGTATGCTGCTCACATGGCTCTCAGTGGACGTGGGAGCTCAAGGTTTGGAAAAATGTGATTATCACTTTCAAAAGAAAATATAGTGAGTTAGCAGCTCTTCCCATGCTGCACTGGTGACACTGCAGAATTCCCCGGACACAACCCTGTCTTGGCTCTTTATGTAAAAATGTTAGACTGGTTAAAACCACCCTGCATGCAGTATGGGGAAAGAATCTGAGGAGAAAGGCTAGAGCCAGGAAGAACAATTGGGAAACTCGTAGAAGGCCTGGAACAGGAAAGTGATAATAAAGAACCTGAGGGGTAGCCTTTCCTGAGTTTATGAACTTTGAGCAGAAATGCTGCCTTCCTGATGGCTGTGGACTGAGGCAGTATGGCTCTCCTTTCACCCCATCCTTCCTGAATCTCTAGGTCACTCTGGACATCTGAGCTCTTCACTGGGCTCTGGCCACCCAAAAACTAGCTCTATTAAGAAGGTTTCCCTTTTTTTGAGGGCAGTAATGACCTTTCCTTTGAAATTCAAAATGTCACTTTGAAGCTGTTACAAAAGCAATCCTCATAACTCACCCTGGTGAAGCAAACATAATTCCTGTCTTGCTAACAAAACACTGACTGTCAAGTCACTTTTTTGATAAATGATTCAATGGCAGGCTCTGCTACTAACTCTCTGTGTGTTCCAGAAAAATGATTCTCAGTTTCTTCATCTGTAAATGACATAGTAGGATCCAATGACCATATGGGAATTTCCAAGAGTATATATGAAACAGAACTGAGGCTTCTTAATGCTAGCTCCAGTTTGATCCAGGGAGACTGCCATGATCCTATCACCAATACCTCCATCTGCCCCATGTCCCCTTCTCCCAGTCAACATGCCCTCTGAAAGGGAGCTCAAGGCTTTAGAAAAGGAAACAGAATATGAGGTCAGATGTCCAAGGATGATGGTCCTCTCTGATCTCTTTAGCAACAGTTCCCTATTTTCCTTTCCGTTGCCACTGTTTGAAATTCAGATTTTCAGAATCTTGTACCCACAATACTGCTTTAGCTATCCCAACATCCCCCAATGTCAGTCTCTCTCCCCTCCAATCTGTCTTTCCCATGGTCGCCAGACTGACCTCTTGGAAACCTACTTTTGATCATTCACTCACCTTTCCTCTAAAAAGGGTGGACTGAGTAGCCAATATGTGTCCGGTAGACACTGTGCTAAGTGCTAGGGGCACAAACATGAGTAAGTTTGGAGCTCTGCTTGGGAGTGACATTTGGGCAGCAATCCAGATACATTAAGGGTGGAGCCCAGAGGAAATCACTAGGTTGGGTTTGGTCACAACTGTTAAAATTCTTCACTGTCTACAGGATTAAGTACAAGTTTCTTGGAAAATTTAAAGCACCAGAACTGACTTGAGTCTTACTTTCCAGTTCTGAGTTTCCATTCTTCATCAACTGTTGAAGTGAAAGCAAACCGTGTTTTACTTCTTATGTGTCCAGTATCTTATTCCTACGCCACTGCCCATTCCTTGCAAGCTTTACTAATCTTTCAAGGCTCCCCAATTCAAATCCCCCCAGCTTCCAAGCTAGAATCAAGTTTAGGGGAGCCTGAACTTCAGAGCAAGCTTCCTGTCCCTCTTATTTAGTATGAATCGCTTCCTCCCTGTGGAGACCCATTTTCTCCCCTAGTATCCCTGCTCCTTCAGGGCAGTGACCATGACTTACTCATCTTGGTCCACACTGTGCAGCAAGCTGCCTTGTATTGGCACCTAATAAAAGTTTATTAAATGACTGAAACATGTATTCCAAGACTTCATTTTACTCTGGCATGCCACAACAGAGAAAGTGTGCAGCCCCCAAACTCCCTTCAGAAATGTTCTCAGTGCAGAAAGATGCACATCATTGAGGAAACCAGCTTCCCCCTTTTAGAATTTAAGTTTAAGCCGAGGTTAGTTTTTGACAAAGCTAAACCCAATTCAATTTATTTATTCATTTTTCTTAAAATGCACAAATGCGACATGGTTTTAACAAGGGAGAAAGCATGCTATAGTAAACAGATTATGGGTTTTGGAATCAATCAGACATGGGTTCAGATTTCTTCACCTCTCCAAGCCTCAGCTTCTTTAAATCTATAAAGAGGGAATAAATGATTTCCCTTCAAGTTTTGTTGTGGTGATTAAGAGAAGTGTGTAAGCTGTCTAGGTTTCTACAATGCATACTCCTACTACTTTGAGTAATACCTATCACTTCTGTTTTGTACCAGCCTGTGGCTAAATAGGACTAGTTATTTATAGCTTACCTTACTTTAGAAAGGATTTACAATGCAAAGGGAACCCTTATACATTGCACATTGCTGACATTTAGTAAGAATATTAATAGTTCTCTCATACTCTTTCAGACATATATTTCCCTTCCTTAAATTATAGGGACTTTTAAATAAAAATAAAACAAAATTTAGCATAAATCACTAAATACCACTGATTTTTCAATGGAAAACAGGTTGATTCTGAAGATTATACAATTTCTTAAATGTCTCAATAAATAAAATAGAATGGCTGATTAGAAAATTGATAAAAAAGGTAGAAGAACAATGCAAGAAATTAAGTAAGGTGGTGATTAAGTTTTCAACAGAAGCTAGTTTGAATGGAGATTCATTAGAAATTTAGCTGACATTCTCAGCAAAGCTTGAGTGCATTGAGATCTGGGGCACTGAGACAGTTCTCAAGGAGATCCATCCAAACAGATGGCCACTTGGGTCTGGGTAGGCTGGAATTATCTGGGTTACTGACACAACTGTCCACTTGGTCTTTGCATGTGTAGACACAGACTTTGTGAAGGCACATGAGGTGGACAGAAAGCCTGGGCATTTCATTTGTAGCAAATGGGCACTTTGTAATGGAAAGCCTCAGATTTCCTCATAGATACTCTCCAAACCCAGGAAGCATCAAAGCTCATAGTCAGGCTTTCCATACAAGCTTCCCAACCTTCCAGATCTTTCCAGTCAGCCCCATTAGCTACAACTCCCACCACACATCCACACCTTCCATCTGGTGTCCCTGACCTGCTTGGCCTTACTCCAATATGCCTACGGTTTCCACCTTCATGTACATGCTGTTTCTTATGTGTGGCAAACTCTTACTCAAACTTCAAGATCTTGCTGAAGTATCACCTTCTCTTTGAAGTCTTCTCTCTTATCCAAGGCGTAATTAGTAACTCTCTTCTTCTTCTGATCTCCAACAGAATAAGGGATAGTGTGAGGGAATGAAAAGGGCAAATGTTCTACTGTCAAAAGGATTTGAATTTAAAACTGACTTTTGTACATACTAGCCGTGTGATCTTAGGTAAATTAGTTAATCTTCCTGAGGTGCAATCTCCTGATATTTAAAATAGAGACTAATTCCCTAAATTTATGGGGATCATCAGTGATATTGTATCACCATTGTTTGCCTGCTTATATTTCTCTATGTGAGCTCCGTGGTATGAAAGTATAAAAAGTATACTTTTTATAAAAGTATAAAAAGTCTTTGCCTTTTTAATCACTTTGCTGCCCTACAAGGCACCTAGCACAGTACCTGGTGCTGTGCAGCACTCAATTTTTAAAAATTGAATAATAGTTCTGGAAAAGTAACTCAAGCACTGATAGGCTAATTAAAGCCCAAGTCCTTCTATGAAGTGCTCTCTGGTCATTCCCACATCCATTCATTTGAATCCCCATAGCTCTTGTACACACTACTAATAAGGCTCTAGTCACAGCCTGCTTTATACATACTAATTGATTCTAAGATCCTCCAGGGTAGTAACCATGGCTTTCACTCTGAATCCCCAACATCTCACAATGCTCTGTGAATGCCATCTAATGATAAAATTACTTAAAATATCCCATTCTCTTTCTCATTCCAAACAGCTTTCCTCTTCAGATTATGCTGAATTTACCCCAGGGTCCCAGAGACTGAGGCCTTTGTAACAATGACTTATTTCTGTAGTCCTTGTCCAAGGCTCAGAGTGAGCGGCATCTCCTGACTTTCCCAACTCTCCACAGAGTTGGCCTTTCTTCAGTGCACTTTCTCTTAATTGTCCTTTGCTTTCTACTTCAGGGCAAGAGTCTTCTCATTGATGTACTGTTCTCATGGGGACTTAGAAAACTTTGGTTTATTATTTCTTAATTCACAGGCTCATGGAGAATTATTGCTGGAAGGCACCTTAAAAAATCATTGAATCCGGGGACCTCAAATAGAGAACAATTCCCAATGTTGCGCTAGCCATGACTAATCAATCATAACACTTTTCCTGCTGAAGTTACATATGGCCTCAGAGTCATTTTCAACACAATATTCTAGTTAGAAACCATCAATTCATCGGCTCCCATAGGAGATGAAACTTGTTTGACATCCCTGATGTAGTTCAAAGCTGCTATTTTGCTAATGAGGTTCAAAGAGCAGTGGTGACTTAGTAATGAACTGAAACCAGAACCCAGGCTACCTGACTCTCATGACTTTCAGTCCAGGGTTTCCCTTTTCACATGATCACTGCCTCTCCTTCAACAGTCATTCAAGTCCTTGAATTTATATTCTATTCATTGGCTCATACCTAACTGTATTTAGCAATATGATTTAAAAAAAACACAACACAAGTTTTGGCCTTAACAAAAAGACATCTGGGCTCTAACTGATGTTAGGAGCTCTTGAGGGGAAGGGCCTATGTTACACTTTGTATCTTTTACAAGTTCTAATCCTGAGTCTGGCACATGGTAGGTATTCAAAAAAAATTCTCTGATGTATATCCAACTATATATATGAAACAAACAGGAAATCTATCCTTAAATTCTCACCAAGAATCAATGAAAAATCCTACCCCTTTGTACGGAAGCAGTATTTGTTTGAAAGGACTCCATGCATGATGACATACAGCCTCACTTTTTTTTTTTTTAAGAGTGACACCATGTTTAAATAAATTCCCATTTCACCTGAATGTTTTAGGGGAAAGTAAATTATTATGTCAATGACTGGGCTGCCCAGTGACACTTCTACTTCAAAATACAAAGGGCAGTGTTGCGGTTTAGGGCTCAAAACTTGTGAGCTTTTCTTCTCATTTTTCATGGTGACATCTATTGACCTAAACTTGAGGTTCAGTGTGATGTTCACAGCCAAAATTATTAGAACAGAAAAGTAAAGGAAAGGAGATGAAGAGAAAGAGAACAGGAAGGCAGAAGGTGGGGAAAGGTATTTTACGATATAGCAATAAGATACTAGTACTATGACTTAAAAATACTAAATTTAAAAAGCTTTACAACCCACAGCTAACATCATACTTAATAGGAAAGATTAAATGCTTTCCCCTTAAGGTCAGGAACAAGACAAGGATGAATGTTTTTGCGACTTCCATCCAACACTGGAAGTTCTAGACAAGACAATCAGTTATGATACAGAAATAAAAGTCATCAAGATTGGAAAGAAAGAAGTAAAACTCTCTCTTTTTACATATGACATGATCTTGTAGATAGAAAATCCTGAGGAATCTACCAAAAAGCTACTACAATTAATAAATGGATTCAGCAAGGTAGCAGGATAAAAGATTGATATACACAATAACTGTATTTCTATACACTTGCAGTGAACAATCCAAAAATAAACAGAAAACAATTCATGTGCAAAAGAATGAAATTGCAACCCTACTTCATATCGTATACAAAAACTAATTCAAAATG
>NW_021703784.1:47321211-47646828 GCF_005190385.1 Monodon monoceros | reverse complement strand
AAATACGGGTATAAATCTTCATGGCCTTGGTTTTTTAGATATAATAACAAAAACACAAGTAACAAAAGAAAAAATAAGATAAATTGGTCTTTGTCAAAATTAAAAACTTTTGTGAATCAAATGACACTATCAAGAGAGACAACTCATAGAATGGGAGAAAATATTTGGAAAGCATATATTTGATAAGAGATTAATATCCGGAATATACAAAGAACTTCTACAACTCAACAACAACAAAGGAACCTGATTTTAAAAATGGGCAAAGGATCTGAATAGACATTTCTCCAAGGAAGATATACAAATGGTCAATAAGCACATGAAAAGATGTTCTATACCAATGGTTATTAGGGAAATAAAAATCATAACCACAATGAGATACCACATCAGACCAAACAGGATGACTATAAGCAGAAAGACATATAATAACAAGTGTTGGTGAGGATGTAGAGAAACTGGAACCCTCATACACTGATGGTGGGAATGTAGAATGTTATAGCCACCTTGGAAAACAGTCTGGCAGTTCCCCAAAATGTTAAATATAGAGCTATCATTATGACTCAGAAATTCCACTCCTAGGTATATTCCCAATGGAAATAAGAGTATATGTCTACACAAAAATTTGTGCACAAATATTTATAGCAACATTATCCATAAGAGTCCCAAAGTGGAAACAATGCAAATGTCCATCACCTGATGGGTGGATAAATTAGATGAGGTATATCCATACAATGGAATATTGTTTGGCAATGAAAAGAAAAAAAGTATTTATTTATGCTACAACACAGAGGCACTTTGAGAACATTATGTAAAGTGAAAAAAACAGTCACAAAAGACCACATAGTATACAATTCCATTTATATGAACTATCCAGAATGGGCAAATATATAGAGACAAAGTAGATTAGTAGTTGCCTAGGCTGGGTGGGGAGGGGCTGGGGTTGAGGGAGAGGGAAGTGACAGCTACAGATTTCTTTATGGGGTGATGAAATGTTCTAAAATTGACTGTGGTGATGGTTGCATAACTCTAAATTTCATTTGTTTACTTTCTTCTTTTCTATGTCTGTCACAACAATCCATGTATTCACTTAGGTGATCCATATGTATATTTCCATGACTATCCTGACTTTATAATACGTAAAGGACTAGACGTATTTTATGATGAGCAGGTATCTTTTATGGAATCTATCCTTTTAGAATATTTAATTTAAAAGAAAAAAATTAAAGAAATAACATCAAAACTATTTTTTTCTTCCTCACTATAGTCATTACATCACCTTCATAACCCATCATTTCTGCTGACCACTAGCAGCTTTACTCCGAAAATTTATTTATCATAAATCTACTTCATCAGAAATTACATCACTGCATAGCAATACATTTATAACAGTGCTCTACAGTCCAGTAGCTCCATAATCTGTTTGTTAGCAACAGCTTAAATGTCAATTATAGTTAAATCCATGGCAAACGAGAGAATTTAATGTTTCGATTATTTTGTACCTACCCCTTTTGAATCAATCACTCCAGGTTTTGCATTAAACTTCACTGTCTTCAATCGGGCACGTTCCTTTCTTTCCACCCTAAAGAAAATGGAAAAGAAAGAGTCTATCACATGGCAAGGCATTTATGATTAAGTTTCTTATCAAATGAAGAACACCTCTTCTTATCCTACAGCTCAAATAAAATGTGTTTTAAAGTATTTCTCTTCTTTGTTCAGTATAAAAAGTCTTGGTATGATATCTCTAAGCTGCTAACACATTCCTTGCAATTTTTGTGTTACATGTACTGAGAGTCACGTATTTGGAAGCAACAAAACCCCAATATTTGTTATTTAAATGCCTGAATCAATCAAAATCTATTTCAACAAATCACAGTCCACATAGATGAATACCTAGGAAGCTAAGTAAGCTCTCATCTCCTAATATCTCCTCTCTTTTTGTTTCCCTTTTGTCCCCTTCCCTTTAGGAATACTGGGGTATTTATTTACCTTCACCTCAAAACCAAACATGTTACAGATAATCTTGAACTTTTCCTTTGCCCCAATGTCCTTCCACTGCCATCTCTGCAGTTTTCATTATTTCACCTTCATTCATTCACCAAACACTTATTGAATGCCTACCCTGTATCAAGTAAGGTGCTGGGGAACAAAGAAAAAAAAAATTAAAAAGCATGACTTTAATGAACACACAATAATGTGTTCTTGGCAGGGACAGAGGGATAAAATGACAGATATTGCTGCACAAAAGATTGCTGATAGCAATATGGGCACATTTATCTCATTGGAGGAAGATAAAGAGGGGGTAGAAAGCAATGGGGTGGGCTTCCTGGAGGAGGTGTCAATTTATGTGAGACTTAAATGGTGAGAAAGAGCTTGTCAGTGGGAAAAGTTTAGGGAGAATCTTCCAGACAGGAGGAACAACATGTACCATGACCCGAGGATATGATCAAGCTAAAGATTGCAGGAAGATTCTGGTACAGCGTACATACAGCACAGGGGCATGAGGCTGAAGAGGTGGTGAGACCTCCTTATAAAGGGCATCTGTCTACTCTGAGGACATGGGGTTTTCCTTTGGGGAATCCTCATGATTTACTGGAGGCTATAAATCTGAGAAGTGATAGACATTAGCATTTTAAATACATGACTCTGCGGGAGGAGGAAGATAGACTGGAGGAGGGAAAGAACAGTGGGAAGCAGGAGGCCTATTTAGAAGCTACTGCCATAATCCAGGCAAGAAATGATGAGAAGTGATAATGAGGTGGAGGAGAGGGAAGGTTTGGAGAAATATTAATAACATAAAGTTGGCAGGACTTGTGCCTATTTGAAGGATGGGGCTGAAAAGAGGTAAGAGAAGTTAGATACTTCTGATTCTTTTTTGAGCCTCTCTAATTAGACATGATCATTCTTTCCTCTAAGCCCCACGACATTTATTTGTATGTCTATATTGGTGTTATCTCATTTCCTTGTGTCTTGTTTATTTTTGAGTTGCGCATACAAGGCTGTATGTTCCTTGAGGGCAAGTCCACATATCACTCAGTGTATTATAGCAAGTCCTCAATAAATAACAGTTGAACTAAAATCATATTCGTTGCATTGTTTTAGCATCATTTTTTTTGTTTAAATATGGCTAGCTCTAATTTCAAAAATGGGGAAAGAAAAAGGAGAGGTAAAAACCCTGAATCTACAGAAACTTAATGGCTTATGAAATCTAAGCTGTTCATAGATCAATAATGAACAACATACTCCTCTTTAACTTAGCGTTCTTTTGTGTTTCCAGCTGAAATGCACTGAAGATCAGGGTTTCTATAGTTACAGAATGGAGTTTCAGAATATATTTATTTCAGTGTGAGAGTAGAATATTTGAACAGATGAAGAAAATTCTTCAAATCTAACCTCAGATATGAAAGCAATATGCTCCACTAAGAGTTTCTACTTGCACCCAACATGCAACAGTTGGGAGGAGATCAAGGAAGACTTCAGATAAGGTAGACTGCCAAGTGGAAAGATGCTCACTGAGAAAATGCCTACTCTGAGCTACTTCAGCTTTTCTCAGTTTTAATCCAAGTGCAAATGCTAATTCATATTCATCTCTGCCCTGACTTTATCCTGACTTCTTTGCATTAACCAGCCTAATTATGGGAACACTAGTACATCGGATGACGCCAAAATGACTGTAACATTCAGAGAATATATGGTTATTTGATTAGGCTATGCAAATAAATTCTGCATAAAGTGACAGAACTCACATGGGCCCCAAACATAAATAATATTAGGCTGAACTCAATATTCTATTCTAAGAATTGCTTAGAGCATTCTAACTTTTCCCCCCTGGTTTCTAAGTTCATCCCTTTCATATTTCTTAAGAAATGTTTCTATTAGGCCATTTTAGTGGTTCATCACTTAAATCTCAAACGGGTTGCAAAGACTAAGTCAGATGGACAGACAGACATACACAAACAAACGTAATATTTGCTATGGTTTATTACTAATCTTCAAACAAGCAATAAAAAAAGTAAAAAAAAAATTAAGTCTTACTGTATAGGTGACAGATTTTGGTTCACTCAAGAAGGAAGTCAGACAAAGGATTAATCTCCAAAATATACAAGCAGCTCATGCAGCTCAATATCAAAAGAATAAACAACCCAATCCAAAAATGTGCAGAAGACCTAAATAGACATTTCTCCAAAGAAGACATACAGATGGCCAACAAACACATGAAAAGATGCTCAATATCACTAATGATTAGAGAAATGCAAATCAAACCCACAATGAGGTATCACTTCACACCGGTCAGAATGGCCATCATCAAAAAATCTACAAACAATAAATGCTTGAGAATGTGTGAGGAAAAGGGAACCCTCTTGCACTGTTGGTGGGAATGTAAATTGATATAGCCACTATGGAGAACAGCATGGAAGTTCCTTAGAAAACTAAAAATAGAACTACCATATGACCCAGCAATCCCACTACTGGGCATATACCCTGAGAAAACCTTAATTCAAAAAGATATATGTACCACAACGTTCACTGCAGCACTATTTACAATAGCCAGGACATGGAACCAACCTAAATGTCCATCAACAGATGAATGGATAAAGATGATGTGGGACATATATACAATGGAATATTACTCAGCTATAAAAAGGAACGAAATTGAGTTATTTGTAGTGAGGTGGAAGGACCTAGAGCCTGTCATACAGAGTGAAGCAAGTCAGAAAGAGAAAAATAAATACCGTATGCTAACGCATATATATGGAACCTAGAAAATTGGTACTGATGAACCTAGTAGTAGGGCAGGAATAAAGATGCAGATGTTGAGAACGGACTTGAGGACACAACAGGGGAAGGCGAGGCTGGGATGTAGTGAGAGAGTAGCACTGACATATATACACTATCAAACGTAAAATAGATAGCTAGTGGGAAGCAGCCACATAGCACAGGGAGATCAGCTCTGTGCTTTGTGACCACCTAGAGGGGTGGGATAGGGAGGGTGGGAGGGAGGCTCAAGAGAGAGGGGATATGGGAATATATGTATGCATATGGCTGATTCACTTTGTTGTACAGCGAAACTAACACAACATTGTAAAGCAATTATACTCCAATAAAGATGTATAAAAAAAAAAGGAAGTCATAAAAAAAAAAGGAAGTCAGAAAGTTGTGACTTCTACTTGGGTTGAAAGTTTCTTGAATGATGATGATGATGATATAAGTGGTAGCTGAAGTTTTAACATATAATTATTAATGAAAAATTCCTTCACATTTACATCATCTCATCTGGCCCCGACATAAGCAAGTGTGGTATTCTCAACCCCATTTTATGGCTGGGAAAGCTAAGACTTGAAGCTTGCCAAATTAGAAAGTGGTAGAAATAGGGCCTGAGCACACATCTTTTAACAGCTAACTTCAGTGTCTGGCCACATCCACTCTGTTTGGGAAGCAATACTTAAGGACCTTCCATGCCTCCCATATCCAATGGGTTACAACAAACATGAGATTTTAGATGGTCACTCACAATTTTAAGACCAATATAGTTCCTTAGACGTCTGGGCTGAGTTTCTCACAAATGACAGCCATCCCCCTTCCTTGCATCCCAAATCCCAAATGTCCTGAATTAAATAAACCATAACCAAACTCAAGCAAAGAGTCACTGAGATAATGCCTGTTATGACAGGCTCGCCTCAAAACTCAGAATAAATTTGCTTTTAACACTGAAATTCAGGTTAGCTAGATGTCTATGTGCAATGTTACATCAGAAACATTGGACTGATCTCTCTCAGCAGTCTTTACATTCATTGCATCCCCAACAATAGTTGTGTTTTTCTATCCCAGAGGCTCATGTCGATTGCCTCTTGGGGATCTCTGCAAACCCTTCTCATGGGTAGCAGGGGATGTGGCTCATCTTTTTTCTTCACTTGCCTCAACCCTGTCCTTTCTCCTAGTGCTTCTTGGGATACATGTGGATAGTTTATTGCCAAGATCAGTTAGGGTAGAGAAATAGAGCCCTACATAATGCTATGTTGTTTTGAGCATCAAAAGCTCAAACTCTGAAGAAAGGAAAACATATATCATTTGAGTAAGCACAGAAGTATTAGAAGCTATGCTAAACTTTACCTGTATTATCTATAATCTGTACAGTGATCCAGGGCTTAAGATAGAGCTGGGCATATAGTAGGTGCTTAATCTTTGTTGGTAAATGAATGAATGAATCATCAAGGAGGCTACTGGTTCTTGACCTGGGTGTGAAAACCAAGGCTCAGAGAGTTGAAGTGGCTTGCCCAAACAACCAGTGTTTCTGATTAAAAAGTTGTTGACCATTTTACGACTTTTTTATTGTACTTGGTAGGAATCTATGTAAAAGTTTAGCATCACCTTATCTAGTTATTTTACTGAGACTCCTTTAGCAGAAATACATGATGTTAAGACCCATAGATCTTTACCTAAGGGAATGGTGGGTCACCTGTGTAGAAAGACTGAATTGCGATGAAAGGACTGACACACTTCTCTCACACTCAAGAGGCAAACAATTAATTAGATTATTTAAGCAGAAATAATCCTCTCCGCCCTGGTTTGGTCACTGACCAAAATACTGAAAACGTAAACTGGATGGCAAAACTTGAGCAATCAATTCTGACACCTAGCGTCTCCAGAGAATACCACATGGTCATGCTTTAATGAGCCCAACTGTCTTCCTCTGCCTTCTCACCCATCTCCCATCTGGCGTTTTCAGGTTCCCGCCAAACAAACAATGAGGGCAGGCTTGGAGCAATGGATGGTGGGAACATCATTTGGTGCTGGGTATCCCTTTGCCTGTGCTCCATAAGGCCCTGTTGCAAGGAGAATTGAAATGCCATATAGGTTACCGGCCACAAGCTTGCAGGGAAGCTAAGTGAGTAAACCCTTATGCAATGCTAGCTGCAAGTTGTCATCTGAGAGCCCAGGTGACAGTCACTGTGGGGTAAAGAATAGAGACTTGGATTAAGAGACAGTGGAACAAATCCTAGTTTGGCCCCTCAGAAACTATGTAATCTCAGAAAAGAGAGATTCTGTGCTAAAAGCCCAGGTTTTGAAGTCTCACAAGTCTGGGTTGGAATTCTGCATCTGCCACTTATTAGCTCTATGACTTACAGCAGGTCACTCAACCTCTTAGGATCTCAGGTTTCATGTTGGTGAAATTAGGATATTAACACAGACTTGAAAAATTATGGTGAATTTATTTTTAAAGATTCTTTTTTTTAATTTAATTAATTTATTTTTGGCTGTGTTGGGTCTTCGTTGCTGTGTGCGGGCTTTCTCTAGTTGCGGTGAGCGGGGGCTACTCTTTGTTGCGGTGCGCAGACTTATTGTGGTGGCTTTTCTTGTTGCAGAGCATGGGCTCTAGGTGCGCGGGCTTCAGTATTTGTGGCACGCAGACTCAGTAGTTGTGGCACACGGGCTTAGTTGCTCCGTGGCATGTGGGATCTTCCTGGGACCAGGGATCGAACCCGTGTCCCCTGCACTGGCAGGCAGATTCTTAACCACTGCGTCACCAGGGAAGTCCCTATGGTGAATATTAAATAATACAAAAAATTGGTTAGTATAGTATTTAAAATGTAGTAAGAACTCCTTAATTGTCAAGGGCTTCCTCCAGTATACCTTTGGGGTAGTGAAAAGCCATCTGGTCTGGCTACAGCGAGAACTGGGTTCAGCCAGTGGCTGACTGTGCATCCTTGGGCAAGTTACTTGACTTCTCTGATCTTCAGTTTCCTTATGAAGCTTTTGTAAAGATTAAAGAAAATCTTGTATTTGAAAGCAACTGGCACAATACATACTCTATCATCAGATGGAATTCATTCCTCTGCTGCCCTTTCACTTCCCTTGATACCTGCTATGGACTGAATGTTTGTGTCCACATAAAATTCATATGTTGAAGCCCTAATCCCTAGTGTGGTGGTCTCTGGTGGTGAGGTATTGGGAGGTAATTAGGTTATGAGGGTGGAGCCCTCATGAATCAAATTAGTGGCCAAAATGAAGAAATATGAGAGAAAAGGTCTTTCTCTCTCTGCCATATGAGGAAACAGCAATAAGGCCATCTGCAAACCAGGAAGAGGGCCCTCTCTGATAATTCGATCAGCCAGTGCCTTGATTTTGGACTCCAGAACTGCAAAAAATAAATGTCTGTTGTATAAGTCACCCAGTGAATAGTATTCTGTAATAGCAGCCCGAACTAAGACAGCACCTTTATTTACAATATAGCCCTCACCACGGTGTAGCTGTGCCATAGTTACATGTTGGTCCTACAAATACTGGCCTCCAGGCAGTGACTGGATGATAGCACCTGGCACACAGAAGCTGCTCAAGCAGTGCTTGATGAATTGAATTTTGTCAATTCTTATTTTTATAATGGTGGGAGGCAGAATTGCATATGAGTTAAGAGCGTTATAGCCTGGAATAAAATCCCAGTTATGCCATTTATTAGCTGGGCAGTATAGGCAAGTAAATTAATCTCTCTCTGCTTCAAACTCCTGGTTTGTAAAATGATGCTAATTATATTACCTTCCCCATAGGGTTCTAATGAGGTTTAAATAAGTTAATTGTAAAGGGCTTAGAACAGTGTCTAGCATGCTCTAGGAGCATTTATTTAAATAAAATTTATTTACCAACTTCTAAAAAGAAGGAGGGAAAAGGCAATGATTTTCATACTCATCTTACGACTTCATAGGGATGATTAAATAGAATCATCAAGAGAGAAACATTTTTGTAAAGGGTGAAGTCATAAGGGATGTTATCCATTATGAGGTTTTTCCAGACCAGCTCTACGAGCTGAACTATACTCATAAAAGGGGGTAGAGAGGAATTAAGGATAACCCTAATCTAATAATAAGTCATATTGATACCAGTAACCATTTATTCTGAGCTATAGTTATAAGATGCTGAATGCAGTATAAAATAAGAGTGCCTCCTTTAGAAGTTAAACATTAAAGAGCAGCCCTAGGGAAGGCTCATGATATATTTTATTTTTTGTAATTTTTTTAAAGGAATTTTTTCTTTTTTAATATTTATTTATTTTTGGCTGCATTGGGTCTTTGTTTTTGGGTCTTCGTTGCTGCACTCTGACCTTCTCCAGTTGTGGAGAGCAGGGGCTACTCTTTGTTGTGGTGCGTGGGCTTCACACTGCTGTGGCTTCTCTTGTGGAGCACAGGCTCTAGGTGCGTGGGCTTCAGTATTTGTGGCACGTCGGCTCGTGCACTCTAGAGCGTGGGCTCAGTAGTTGTGGTGCACGGGCTTAGTTGTTCTGCGGCATGTAAGAGTTTCCCGAACAAGGGATTGAACGCGTGTCCCCTGCACTGGCAGGCAGATTCTTTTTTTTTTTTTTTTTTAATTAATTAATTTTTGGCTGCCTTGGGTCTTTGTTGCTGTGCGTGGGCTTTTCTCTAGTTGTGGCGAGTGGGGGCTACTCTTCATTGTGGTGCGCGGGCTTCTCATTGCAGTGGCTTCTCTTGTTGCGGAGCACAGGCTCTAGGCACACGGGCTTCAGTAGCTGTGGCACGCAGGCTCAGTAGTTGTGGCTCGCGGGCTCTAGAGCGCAGGCTCAGTAGTTGTGGCACACGGCCTTAGCTGCTCCGCAGCATGTGGGATCTTCCCAGACCAGGGCTCAAACCCATGTCACCTATATTGGCATGCGTATTCTTAACCACTGCGCCACCAGGGAAGCCCTCATGACAGATTTTAAACTGCATTAAAATAAGCGCACAAGAACTCTTTGTGGGGTATGATTATAAGTGATTTTTTTTTTTTTTTTTTTGCGGTACGTGGGCCTCTCACTATTGTGGCCTCTCCTGTTGCGGAGCACAGGCCCTAGACGTGCAGGCTCAGCGGCCATGGCTCACGGGCCCAGCCGCTCCGCGGCATGTGGGATCTTCCCGGACCGGGCCACGAACCCGTGTCCCCTGCATCAGCAGGTGGACTCTCAACAACTGTGCCACCAGGGAAGCCCTATTAGTGATTTTTATTTCTTCTTTATACTTTTCTAAATGTTTCCTTTTTTTTTCCAATGAAATGTGTTACTTTTATAAACACATAAAACAATAATAGTAACATTTTTGGAAAGAGTTAAAATCCTGAGGAGAAAATTTGACAGAGATTCATTTACAGCCATACACACACACACACACACACACACACGAGATGGCGGGTGGGCTACTGTACCCTTCATGAGAGAGAATACAAACATCAACATGAGAGTCACTAGACAAACTTCTTCTCCAGGCCAGCCGTAGCATGGCTGTTACGATGGCCTTCATCCAAAATAGGAGAGAGAGCCAGTTCAAGAATGACCACCAGCAGGCAGAAAATTACCCCAGGAGGACTAGCACTGAGAATGTTCCTTAGGGGGGAAATGATGTGCTATTGAACAAATGAAGGACTATTGACAAGACTGACTAGAATCATAGAACCTCAGGGTTGGAAAGTGGCTGTAAATCCTATAGTTCAACTGTCCCACCCAACGTTTGATTCCCTTTTATAATACTTCCTGCCACTGAATCTTCTATTATCAGAATCACCTGGAGGAACTTACATACCAGTACAGATCTCCAGGACCCACTCCAGATGGACTGAATCAGAATCACTGTGTGTGTGGGGGAGGGGCATATCTAAGTCTTCACAATGTACCTTTGGTAGGAAAACCATTGTTCTAGGTCACTGTTTTCCCAGGTAATCCATATCATCTCTAGTCAGCTCCAACTAATAAAAGGATTTTTTAAAAAATGAGTTGAAATCTATTCCCACACAGCATTCCTTCTCCACCCCATTTCTACCCTTGGGGCCATATTCAATAAGGTGGCACCTTCTTCTACAGAACAGCTCCTCAGACAGCTCTGATTAATCACATCAAAGCAAACCAAAATGCATATTGCCTTGACATTTTCTTTTTAAATAAATGGAAATGGAGAAACATAGAATATATACTAGCCCTGACAGTTACTGCTTTGAATTCAGAAAACACTGCAAACTACAAACTCAGAACATCCTCTCAGAGCAATGTCAGGCAACTATGCAGGAGCCCAGAGGTTTAAAGAACTGTCTGCTCATGGGAGGTTCATAGGCATAGGCTTAGAGGGTGGGAGGGAGCAGCTGCAGAAGAGTCAGCCTGCTGCCCTCTCCCTACATTCACCCTAGGCTATGTGGCCCCAGGCAGAGAAAAATGGGGGACCGGTCTTCTCTGGGGTGCAAATGTCCCACAGAGTTATTTCTGGCTAATTTCATCTTCCCACTATGGCTGGTGCTAGCTCAGTCACTGGGTCACTGTGCATGTGGCAGCACTTGAATACTCAGCTTCACGAGGATTTTTTTTTTTTTTTTTTCCCCCGGTACGCGGGCCTCTCACTGTTGTGGCCTCTCCCGTTGCGGAGCACAGGCTCCGGACGCGCAGGCTCAGCGGCCATGGCTCACGGGCCCAGCTGCTCCGTGGCATGTGGGATCTTCCCGGACCGGGGCACGAACCCGTGTCCCCTGCATCGGCAGGCGGACTCTCAACCACTGCACCACCAGGGAAGCCCCATGAGGATTTTTTACATAGGTATTTGGGGTGTTTGCATATGAGGAGGGGAGCCCTTTGTAGCTCGAGAAAAGTTAGTGACTGCTTTGAATAAGCATTATTCCTGACTTTGACTTCATACCATATCTCTTTTCTAGGGTGCAGATAATTTGTTTCTCAGACAATATCTTAGTGCCAGAAGGACAGTCATGGGAAGGAAAGTTCCTTTCTAGTGGTAATGGTCAGAAACCGCTGGGACAGATGAAGGACGTGGCTGTTCTGAAGCCTATTCCCGCCTTTCAAAAGCAGAGTCAAAGAAATGCTTAGAAGAGAAAGAACATAATAGTCTTTACTTGGGAATTATATACAGAACTGATTATCTGAGTGAAAGCAGGGAGTGCTAGGTGGGGTGGGGGACAAGAGTAACTAACGCTATAAAAAACAGCTGTAAACCCACTCTTTGGACCTCACCAGATGTTTGACAGCTCTTATGCCGAGTATCTGATTTTGTTTATTTCCCCAATGGAACTGTCATTTTATTTTTTTTAATTCAAGGATACTTGATTTACAATGTTGTGTTAATTTCTGCTGTACAGCAAAGTGATTCAGTTATACATACATACATTCTTTTTTTATATTCTTTCCCATTATGGTTTATCACAGGATACTGAATAAAGTTCTCTGTGCTATGCGGTAGGACCTTGTTGTTTATCCCCAAGTATCTGATTTTGGAATGGAGGTTTTTAGTCTCTTCCCATCAATATCTGGAAGTACTAGACAGCCAGGACATGAGCTTTGTAAACAGTCTACTTTACTTGGCTTTCACCTGGCCTTTCTATAAACTTATCCAGTAAACTATGAACCTCTGAAGTAACCCCTCTGAGTCTGTCAGTATACAAGCTGATAAGCGTAATCTTGAACACACGAAAGCTGCTAAGTTTTAGGAAGGCAGAATAAGCAGATCCTCTTTCTTCCTTTATCACAGTTGGCAGTTTTGGTAAAACCCTAACATGAGAAGCGTGAGAATATTTCATTTGTGTCACCTGCCATCACTGACAATTTCCCCGCAGACTGACTATCCTACTCAAAGAGATATTTTGTGAACAGTCTGCCACATCTTCATCTTCCCTCACCTCCACTCCCTGGAGAGCTGAGCAGCAAATCCTCTGAAACAAAAAAGGCATTCTTACCTCCGCTTGCTGGGGATGACCCCCATCTCCTCACTGTCGCCCTCCAGCGTGACTCTCCTGGCTTGCCACCACTCATCATCAGAGGCGTTGATAACGTGGAGAATGTCTCCATATTTAAAACTAAGTCCTTGACTTGGCAGCCCACTGTCCTTGCTCTTGTCGTAGTCAAACATGGCTCTGGAGGAAATGACAAGAGAGAGAACATTGTTAGGAATCTCTGGCAGCACAGATCTAGGATTCACCATTCTGACTGTTCATTCCTGCCCTGAGAACCCATTGCCCATTGGATACCAACTCCCAGGACTAACCCCTGGAATTGCAGTCAACATTCCCACTGCTTTGGTCACAAATCACGATTAGTTCTTACTTCTCCCAGGAGGTTGCGAGGCAGGTTAGTACTCTCTCACTACAATCAAATTTTACAAATCACTAGAAAGGAAGAATGAAGAGAACCATGGCATCTTTCTGAATGCAGCATGGTAACAACTTCCATGTCCTCCCACAGGGGACTGGGAGCCTTCCACTCACTGGAGTATTGGACTATCACTAAAATTGGATGGTTGTAGAGGTTAATTTAATGACATTACTAAATGCTCACAAAGCAATAATGAAAATACACCTATGTTTATGTGTATGTATATAGACACATAGATCAAAATATGAACAAGGGACTTCCCTGTCTGTCCAGTGGTTAAGACTCCATGCTTCCAATGCAGGGTGGGAGGCTTTGATCCCTGGTCGGGGAACTAAGATTCCCACATGCTGCGCGGTGTGGGCAAAGAACAAAAAATGATATGAACAAGATAAATTGCTTCCATAGTATACCAAGCCTATCTCATCACTGCATTTATCACTCTGAATTGTAATTCTTGCTTTATGTAGCATGTTTTCCCCACTAAAGAGTCTTTGCTGAGCCTCTGCCGAGCCCAACACGCTGTAATATGTATGACTGATGGGGTGAGGGAGTTGGAAGCAGAATTACAATGATGATTGAGACCTCAGTGACGAGCTGTTGTCCCAAGCAGCTGACAATCTGTCTCAAGTTTTACATTGTCCGCCTCCTCCTGTATCTCCCAAAAACCATCACCACACACATACAACATGAGATTTCCCCGGAGAAGCAGATTTTGCCACATTCCTGTTTATTCCCCTTTGATTCCATTCTAAGAATTTCCTTAGAGTGTAGCCACTATGCAAGCAAAACTAGCTAGATCTGATGAACAGGTCTGTCTAAAATCACTGAGGACCAAGTATGATTCTTTTTCTTTCTTTCTTTTTTTTCCTCATGAAAGAAATGTCACATCTGCTGTCATGGCAACCCAAAAGAGCTGAAGGCAGCATCTACAGCTCTCAAATACTGTAGGGAAAGTTGAATTACTTGCAACACAGCCCCTTTTTCCATTAATTATGTCCCCAGGTGAAGGAATACGGGCTGGGTGGGGGCGAGGTCTCAGCTCCTAGAATGACTCATTTCCACCCCGACCATCTGCATCTTCTCTACCAAAGACTTCATAAAACCCCAGCCAGGAAAAGGGGACTGAGAGAAGGCAGAGACCCACTCCTGACTCTGTCACTTCTCTGGCTGGCTGATGTGACACAAATTAACATTCCTGAACCACAGGTTTTTAAATGTAAAATTAGCCCAATAACTATATTCACGTGGAGCTGCAGCGAGCATTAATGACATAACACATCGGATGCACCCGGCCCATGGTAGGTGCTGTGTAGCATAGTGTGGCATAATAGCGGCTAAGAAACGACTCAGGGGCCACACTGTTAGGGGCCATGTCCTGGTCCTACTACTCCTCTTCTTACTAGTCACATAGCTGGTAACCCAGGCAACCGCTCTAGCCCCTCTTAGGCCTCAGTTCCCTCATATATAACACAGCGATGACAACAACAGTGATGATAACGGTACCCCTATCATGGAATTGTTGTATGGATGAAATGCTACCTAAGGTAATATATGTAACGCATACACAAAAGTGCCTACATATAGTGACAATCTTTAAGTATGAACTGTTATTATTATAATTATTACCTCCTTTTCCCCCTTTGAGTGTATACTTATAAAAATCCTTTCTATGGATTCTATTCTGTGCAAAAAAGAGTTAACACAGCTATCCTGAGATTACATCCTTAAAAAGGCCTGCTTACAAGGACAGCCCTTGGCTGACATCTGAGAACTTAGTTTTGGGGAGGGTTCTTACCATTTCCTATTAAGAGTGGCTCACTGTGCCTAAGCTGTTTATATAAACAATACCATTTAAGCTGAATACCTGCTTTTCCCTTGGGAGTCTGGAATTGCAGCAGGTGCCAGGCAGTGAGGGTGCCTACGTGACCAGCCTGCAATAAAATCTCTGGACACTGAGTCTGTAAGGAGCTTCCCTGGTAGACAGGGTTTTACACCCATTGTCACGATTTGTTGCTGGAGGAATCAGGCATATCCTGTGGGACTCCACTGGGAGGAGACTCCTGGAAGCTTCATCTAGTTTCCTCTGAACTTTGTCCCATGCACCTTTCCCTTCACTGAGTTTGCTTTGGATCCATTTCCTATAATAAATCACAGTCATGAGGATGACTGTGCTGAGTCCGATGAGCCCTCCTAGTACATCATTGACCTTGAGAGTTGTCTTTGGGACCCCCAACACTCGCTCTATAGATTGGAAGGCATATTCACATACACTTCCTCATTTGTGACTCAATACATTCCTACAAAGAAGGCACAATGGATATAGTACTTCCTATCCCCTTTTTACAGATGAGGGGCAAACCTAGCAAGGACCCCTAACTAACCCCAGGACACATGGCTTAGAGGCAGCAAGCTGGGGCTGGAGCGTGTGTCTCCCGACGCCAAGTCCTAGTTCGGTGCTCTTCACCTTGTTCCCCCCCACCCCCCCACCTCAGTCTGGGAGGTGGTGAAGGTGGTGACAGGGTGGCAAGGATGATAATCATGATGACAACCACTACTTATGCCCATATTAGGGGCCTGGCACTTTGTATTCATTGTCTTATTTGACATCGTAACAACCTGAAAGGTAAAAATTAGTACCCCTGTTTTACAGATGGCGGAGGAGGTTCAGGAAGTTAAGGAACCTGCCTTAGGTCACAAGTACACACATGGTAGAGACTGAATCTAGAATAAGGTTTGTCTGACTCCAAAACCCACATTCGTGGCCATTTCATTATCAGGCTCAATTTCCCAGCCTGTTGCCCTCTGGCTGTGCTCACGACTTAGTAGTACCAGGAACTTTTAATCTTCCCTTCAGAGCTGACCACCTCTTCTCCCCCAAATCCCTGCAGTTCCCTTACTGCTCAGTTCTTGTCCCAGTATTCCTATCCTAAGGTCCCCAAACCTCTAGTGTGGCTCCAGGCTCCTTCTGGATTGTAAAGCGTGGGGAGTGGAAAGCTGCCAGATGGTGGCCAAGAAGGCAGGCTATAGGGTCAGACTGCCTGGGTTTGCAACTTTTTAACATGTGTGATCTTGAACAAGTTACTTAACCTCTCTGGGTTTCAAGCTTTCTTTTCTTTTCTTTTTTTAAAAGCAAATTTATTATTTATTTATTTATGGCTGCACTGGGTCTTTGTTGCTGCGCACAGGCTTTCTCTAGCTGCGGCCAGTGGGGGCTACTCTTCGTTGTGTGGGCTTCTCATTGCGGAGGCTTCTCTTGTTGCGGAGCACAGGCTCTAGGTGCGTGGGCTTCAGTAGTTGTGGCATGCGGGTTCAGTAGTTGTGGCTCGCGGGCTCTAGAGTGCAGGCTCAGTAGTTGTGATGCACGGGCTTATGTGCTCCGCGGCATGTGGGATCTTCCTGGACCAGGGATTGAACCCGTGTCCCCTGCATTAGCAGGCGGATTCTTAACCACTGCGCCCCCAGGGAAGTCCCTCAAGCTTTCTTAACTGTAAAACTGGCATAGTAATAACACCAGCCACCTCAAAGAGTTGCAGTGAGGATTAAATGAAATAAGATATGTAAAGTGTTGTAACACCAGCCTGGCAGTAGCAAGTGCTCAATAAATGCTAGCTATTATTACTATGATAATTATTATTCTGAAAAACGCACTGGGATTTGAATCAGGGGATCTGGGTCCCAACTGTGCCACTTAGTAGCTGTCTTATGGACTGTGTACAAAGACGTCTAAAACACCTTACTATCCTCAGGACCCAGTACAGTGCTGGGCACAAAGCAGACCCTCAGAAAGGTCTGTGGAAATATTTCAGATGACCTTTGAAAGCCCCACTTCTTTCAAGCCTCAGCGACCCTGTGTGTAAGGGGAGGGGAATAGAGACCAACCCCGAAGGTCCCCACCAGGTCAGACATTAATTCTACTGGGCTTCATTCTAGTCCCAAGTATTCTTGAGGGGAGATTTCCCACCCTTGGGATCAGCAACATGCTCTTTCCATGAGTTCTATTTCTCTTGGACAATCTGCCCCTCTAGGATTACACTGATTCAGACGTGTCAGGTCCCTAAAAGCAAGCAGCTGACACATTTCAGCAGCTTTTAGCTCCTTTGGATATTAATGGATCGTCACATCTGGGAAAAACGCTACAGTGTCCCATCACCTATTTTAAAAAGCGATAAGCTGTTTTTAATTTGCTTTATGTGCTAATTCATCACAGCAACTTTTATAAAATGCCATTAAGACTCACACTTTTCACCCAGGGTGCTTTAACAAGTCCATTAGACAAGTAGAATTAGACATGAATAATGCAACGACTCTCCCATCCCTCCTGCCCCTCCTGCATTTCAACATGTGGCGGCCCCTTGCCAACAGGGGAAGTCTAGGAAAGGAAGTGGGGGGGTGAAGCAGCCGCTTATCCTCATGGCTGGGCAACCTGGCTGTGGAGACCTAGGTACCAGACCGAAATTGTGCTTTTTAAGTGTCCCACAATATGCTGGACCTTATATTCACTGTCTCCCTCAATTTACTGGGTAGGCAAGCCAGCATACGGGTTATATGCTAAGCTTTGGAGAGTTCTGGATTTAATTCCCAACTCTGTCATCACTAGTTGTGAATTTGGGGCCTGTGACTTAACCTCTTAGCTGACCTCTTAACCACAGATGACTACTCCCTCATCAGTGAAGCTCAGGTAACGATGGCATTAACTCACAAGATTGTTATGGAGATATACAACAACGGCATGGGGCCTGTAAAGTACACAAGACCAGCACAGAATGAATTCCACTTTGTCAGATTACGATCCTGCCACGTAAGCAATTTTTTTTTTTGCAGTACGCGAGCCTCTCACTGTTGTGGCCTCTCCCGTTGCGGAGCACAGGCTCCGGACGCGCAGGCTCAGTGGCCATGGCTCACGGGCCTAGCCGCTCCGCGGCATGTGGGTGGGATCTTCCCGGACCGGGGCACGAACCCGTGTCCTCTGCATCGGCAGGCGGACTCTCAACCACTGCGCCACCAGGGAAGCCCCTGCCACGTAAGCATTTTTGATCTCATAAAGGAAATGAGAGCCAAAATGAAAAAAGCTAGTAAGTGGCAGAACCAGAATTCAAACAGACAGATGTGTCTGAATCAAGAAGCCCGTGCTCCTGACTGTAAGAACCCAGCTTGGAACTCCCGATGAAGAATGTTGTACTTAGATCTCATCCCCAAAGATTTCATGATTGGATGGTCGCATTGATGATGACACCGTGGACTAGACTTCAGGAGAGAGGCACATGTACTTTACTGAGCCCACATTCAGTTCTCACACTGCCCTGCAGTGCATGTTTTAGCCTTGTGTTGCAGATGAGGAAACACAAACTTGGATAAATTAAGCAACATGTCCAGTGTCACACCAGCTATCAAGGTGTGTTTCAGCTGTCATGTTCTATGCCTTTGTTCTTTAAGACACTTTGGGGAAATGAGGTAACTTTCCATGTGGCTGACATTTATGTGCCTCATAGGACTGTTTGTGTTGTGAAGGTCATTCTGTGTCATCTCCCTCATCAATCCAAAAACTCATTCACTGGGAGTTAAGTGCCCCTCTCATATACTCTTATCTCATCCTGTATTGTGTTTTCTAACATTTGCAAATTCTAGTTTGCATGAGCATGGAGGGTGGGGAAGGTTCATATTCCTCCTATCCCCAGAATCTACCCCATAACAGATGCCAAATAAAAGTGATTTTCTGTTATTCAGTCTATCACCTATGCTTGTCACAGGGCAATCCCTGGAATTCAACAGTTTGTTTTCTTTCCTGTAAGGCCTGGGCAGTTGGAAATAGCAGGTAAGGAAGGCCTGAGTGACACCCAGCATAGGCCTTCCTGTCTTTCTTAGGAAATGATGAACATATGTGTCATATGTGTGATTGTGTCTCTCAAGTCAGAACATATCCATTCCAGGTAGAGGGATACACGCAGCTCTGTACCGATTACTCCTCACATCTCTCTGAGGAGCCACCCACACCCCTGTGGATGAGTCATCGTGTCCAAACTTACTGAGCTCTATCAAGGCCACTTATTTCCCCACTCACCTCAATAATGAATTGCCTTCGGTGAGAGTGGTGGCTAAAGCCGTCACCAAATCAGTCTTAGTGGATGGGAACACGTTAGCCTCTGTCAATCCTTGTAAGAGGTCATTGACCACGATGCCATTGTTTATTGAGTAACTGCTGAGCATGTGGTAGGCCTACAACATACATGTCAGGCACTGTTCTGGGTATTTATTATCTGTGATTCAAAAGATAGCCCTTAGGGGCTTCCCTGGTGGTGCAGTGGTTGGGGGTCCGCCTGCCGATGCAGGAGACGCGGGTTCGTGCCCCGGTCCGGGAGGATCCCGCGTGCCGCGGAGCGGCTGGGCCCGTGGGCCATGGCTGCTGGGCCTGCGCGTCTGGAGCCTGTGCTCTGCAGCGGGAGAGGCCGCAGCAGTGAGAGGCCCGTGTGCCGCAAAAAAAAAAAAAAAAAAAAGATAGCCCTTATAATGCAGGCATTGTTCCCATTTTACAGAAGGGTAAATACCATGGACTGTGGTATCCCATGGGTTATACCTTGTAATCATTAGTAACCTAATAAGGCAGGTTTGTGCTCTTTAAAGACACCCTTCTCAGCACACAAGTGTTTCCTTTTATGTTACAGGGTTATTGGGAAAATGTCAATTTCTACTGGACCCAAGGAACCAGGCAGTCACTATCATGACTGAAGGTGGAACTACTCGGGCACCGACCAGAGATCCTCACAGCCTAGGCCTCTGCACAGCAGTGGCATTTTGATTATAATCAGGGAAGAAGCATCATTTCTGGGGGCAACAACTCCCTGTCTCTCTCAGTCTCTCCTGAGTCTCTAGGGACAATTCCCCGAGGGATATGGCATGAGCCGACTTCACATGTCTAGAGGTCTGCGTGTTGATCATTTCAGACAACTCATCATCAGGGTCTCCAGGGATGGGGCCCATTCCAGGCTGCCCTCCCTCTCTCCCGGGGTGTCCTAGCATCTGTCAGGTTGGTTTACACTGCAGCGCCGACTGACAGGCCCCCCATCTGAGGGAAGGAGAGGCAAATCTGAACCTGCCCAAAGGCAGGCTTGACAAACCACAATGAATGGTACTACAGGTTTCAGGGCTGGGTGAGGCTGTAAAGATTAATCTTAAAATCATTGTCTTTTGGGCTTCCCTCGTGGCGCAGTGGTTGAGAGTCTGCCTGCCGATGCAGGGGACACGGGTTCGTGCCCCGGTCCAGGAAGATCCCACATGCCGTGGAGCGGCTGGGCCCGTGAGCCATGGCCACTGAGCCTGCGCGTCCGGAGCCTGTGCTCCACAACGGGAGAGGCCACAACAGTGAGAGGCTCGCGTACTGCAAAAAAAAACAAAACAAAAAACATTGTCTTTTCCCCCAGATGCCATCAGCTGGCTACTCAGAAAATGAAATATGGGAAAGAGGAACATGGCCAGGATGAATAGCCCAGGTTTTATGACAGTTCTAAAAGCTCTTATGTTCTGGCCTTGTTTGTCAGACAATCAAGATATATTAATCAAGATATTTCAGAAAGGCTGACAAAGCCCTGACTGTAGCCTTTTATTTCTGATCTGAGCTAAAAATGTACAGCAAACTTTGGTATCTACTTTTTAGGGTCTTACTGTCACAAATTAGTAAGCTTGCAGTGGAGAAAAAGAATATCCTGATTTGGAATTTCATTATTGCTGATACACAATTACCATCTAAATATTTAAATTTATACACAGAAGACTCAGGTCAAGATCATGAGACATGAACATTAGATAGTCCTGGGTTCAAACAGCTGCTCTGCCATTTAAGCAGCTGTGTGATTTTTCATCTCTGTACCTAGGCCTCCCAAGGGATAAAATGAGGGGCAAGAATCCCTGTTCAACAGAGTCCTTATAAGAATTACATATACCAGAGCTTTTAAAACCCAGTAAGTCCTCAGTGTTTGTACATTGAGTCTAGAATCTAAATTTCTTCCCTGTAAATTCCATCCCTTTTTTCTAGTGTTGCTCACTGGAGCATAAACAAAGCAACCCTACCTCTGCTTTCCAATAACACTTTCTTTTAAGTATTTACTGAATGACTAGTGATATCAGCTGACACGTGCCAGGCCTAGAAGGTGTCGGAGAAAGTTCATTTCTCTCATGAGCAAATAAAAAAGGGGAGAAAGACATCCAAGAATAGTCCACACAACTACCCCAAATCCTTAGTGGTAGTTTATCAGGGTTGGTGATGAAATTCACATACCACAAAACCTGACTATTGGATAATCACTTCAGCTCTCTCAATATTGAGTTTGTTTTGTTTGTCTGTTTGTTTATGAATTTCAGAAAACTGGGTGGAAACTACAGGACTAGACTGAGGCAAGAGACAATCTGGAATTAGGGAAAACTTCACCTCAAAATCTCATATATGTCCATAAAGGCTCCCATTATCACCTGTTGAATGAGGGCAGATAGAGAAGACAGAGATGGTTCCTTACTCACCCAGGTAAAACACTGAATTCAGGATGTGATTTAACTTACATGCATGGAAATGAGATAACGGTTATTTAAATATTAAATGCAACCTTATTTACAGAGTGCCTATTATGTGCCAATCATTATTATGTGCTGAGGGCTCAGAAATACACAAGAGGCTTGCTTCTTGTCCTCATGGAGCTTAATATTTGGTTGGATATATTC
The DNA here is from genome assembly GCF_005190385.1 of Monodon monoceros. Lineage (NCBI taxonomy): Eukaryota > Metazoa > Chordata > Mammalia > Artiodactyla > Monodontidae > Monodon > Monodon monoceros. Next base: position 47,625,008 of record NW_021703784.1, on the reverse strand, counting down.
GTTCAGCTACTCAATTATTCATTCATCAAATATTTACTGAGCACATACCAATGATGATTCTGGAGCTTATCAGTGAATGAAAACAGACAAAATTTCATGCCTTCATGGAGCCTATGTTCTAGTGAGAAAAGATGGGCAAAAACCTAATAAATAAGCAAACAGTATATTAGGTTAGCAGTAGCTAGTTGGTATAGAACAAGTTAAAAATAGAGCAGAATAAGAGGTATCAGGATTTTGAGATGGGGTAGAGTTGTGGTGGTGGTGAAGGTTGCATTTGTAAATAGGCTGGTCAAAGTAGGGCTCACTGAGAAAGATATCTGAGCTGAGGCTTGAAGGAGGCGAGGGAATTAGTCATGCTGCCATCTGAGGAAAGTGTTCTAAGAAGAGGGAACAGCCAGTGCAAAGGCCCTAAATATAGTTAAAATCGAGCATGACGTGTAATATACTAAGAATTAGTGTGGGGTGCCACAGGATGGCACAGCAGGATCCCCCATCAGGTGCTCAGAAAGGGGTTGACGAATGAAGGAACAATTCTCCCAGCTCCACTAGCTGAGAGGTGGTAGTACCCCTCCCACCCCACCCAACTGACTAGACATGTCCTTCAGGTTTTGTCCTAAAGGGAACCCCTTCTGTAATAATAGTGATCTCACATCCTGAGGACTCAGCTTTCTTCCATCAGCCTCTCCCCCTTCCTACCTCTCCTTGGAAGCATGCACATGAGCTGAGCCACGGAAGACCTTCCCCTCTTCTCTTGGACATACTCTACCACAACTCACACAGTGTAGGTGGAATTTTTCAGCCAAGAATTTTTCTTAACATTGTTGAACAAGCTGATGCACTGACTGGATATAAAAAAATAAGCATAAAATCATTCAGCAAATTTCAATCAATTCTTTGAAACTCGTGACATTCTCTGGGAACCCTCTGAGCCTATCCAGAGAGCCTATCCATTCCCCTCTCCGTGCCAGGCTGCAACCTTGTATCTGGCCTTATTCTTGCACTTAGCAGGTGGCATTTTAGTTGATTTGCCTATGGGTCTACTTCCCTGCTCAACAGCTCAGCTCCTTGGGCTTAGGGCAGTGTCTCATTCGTCTCTGCGTCTCTCCCACAGGGCACAGAGGAGGCGCACACAACACAAGGCTAAACTGAACTGAATCGAATCAAAACCCATGCTCTGTGACTTTGGAACATGACTTCACCTCTTTGGGTCTCTTGCGGTTGCCTCATGTGTAAAATGGAATTTAAAATAGTATATTTTATCACCCTTTTTTCATCCTCATATTTCGAAAGTTAGGACGCATCTTACCATCAACGCCATCTTGTAATTCAACGGACAGCATTTTTCCTTTCTTGGTGACACACAGAGTGCATCTTATAGTCAATAACAACCTAGATTCACTGAAACATGTTAGGAACCATCTCACAGTTGTTGTGAAGATTGATTAATTATGGATGAAAGGCCCTCAGATCAGTATATGCATATGTGTGTGTGTGTGTGTATAGCTGCTCTTGTGTTGTTATTTATTGTGGGTCATGTAGGGTCATGCTATCTTTCCCTCATTCTTCTGTACACACCTGCAAACCCCTGTGGTACTCTCTGCTCAATGACTGTTCAGAAAGTGCTCACAGGCCAAATGCTGTGCTACATAGCCTGACTTGTTCAGGAAGAGTTCTGTTTAGCAGTTTTGCTTAATTGAATGAAGTGCCTGTAGGGAATGTCCCAGGTTTGGCCAGTAGTTCAGGAATTTAGGGAAAGAAAAAGGAACTAATAATATCCGGAATATCAGTGTTTATAGATTCTGTGAATCTTGTTAGTATCTTATTCCATCAGCACAATCTTTTAACTTTAGCACTAAAGTTTTCATGCCAGAGCATTTTCCATACACCTAGTGTTAAGTCATTCATTCATTCATCTATTGAACACCTACTACATGCCAGGCACCAGGATAATGGAAAGTGTCAGCCAGACCTGGGAGACTCCTCAGCTGTGCCATCTTCTTGCTCTGTGGCTGTAGGCACGGTCCTTAAATTCTGTTTCTCAATGTGTAAAGACTAATTTCTGCCTGCTGTGTACTAAAGGCCTGTATCCCCCACAAAATTCATATGTTGAAACTCTACCCTCCAATGTGGGTCCTTTGGGGGTAATTAGAATTAGATGTGGTCATGAGGGTGGATTAGCCCTCTTAAACGTAATCAGAGAGCCTGCTTTTTCTTTCTCTCTCTACCATGTGAAGATACAACGACAAGTTGGCAGTCTGCAACCCGGAAGAGGCCTTCACTGGCACCCAACTGTGCTGGCACCCTGATCTCACACTTCCAGCCTCTGGAACTGCGAGAAATAAATTTCTGATGTTAATAAGCCACCCAGTCTACGGTTCTTTGTTACAGCAGCTTGAACTGACTAAAGACACTGTCTAATAGATGTTGCTGGGATGAAATGAGGTAACACATGTAAAACTCCTACGGCACAGTGTCTGGTGTATAGACACTTGGAAAACTGCAAGAATAATATGCACTGGCACAGAAAACTATGTTACAACTCAACTTTTATGGGGTGTAGGAATGATTTAGTCCCAATTTTCATTTTTAGTATCAATCTATTTAACATTTATCTGGCTGGCTCTTCCTAAGTGCCAGGCTTGGGGCTAGTGGTTCTATTGGCAGTAAATGGAAGGAGAGGTTGGAGCAGAGATGTTTCCTGTGCGCTGGAGTGCTGGGCAATGGCTTGCTTTCCCTAATGCTGTTCTCATTCCATTTGGTGAAGGGATCAGATAGTCCTGCGGGACTGCTCTAAAACAGCCAATACACATAACTTTTAGATGCCTGACGCCATTCATTCATTCTTTCAGCCGTAGTTAATGAACACCTATTATATGCCAGGCATTATGCTAAATATTGGAGTTTTAGTGGTGAACAAGAAAAGCAAGATGCCACTTTTGGAACTGAGGAAAGACAGATGTAAAAGAAATAATTACCAGTACAATACATCTTAAAAAGCAGATGGGGAAATAACCCATGAGAATATTCAGTGGAGAGAAACAGAACCTACTCTGGGAAGAATGGGTTAGGGAGGCTTCCAGGAGGAGGAGCTATTTAATTTGAGACCTGCAGGATGAGTAGATGTAGGCAGAGGCAATATGCATTCAGAGGCTCTGAAGGAAGAAATAGCAGGCAGTGAACGTGAAGGAAGACCAATGTCCTGGATGGCCCAAGATGAGACCAGAGAACAAAGGAGAGGCCGGGTCCCAGAGGGACCTTGTGAAACACTTTCTCCTCCTCACAGTGTTGGGAGGCCATTAGAGAATTTTAAACAGGATAGTGAGTTGATCAGATCTGCACTGAAAACATCTTTCTGGATGGAAGTGTAAAATGGATTGGACAGAAGTGCACTGGGCACTTCTGATGCCGAGAGCTGATGCCGAGACCTCAGGTAGCAGGCTGAGGTAGTAATACAAATGATGATGGCTTGACCAGGGTGGTGGCAACAGGGTGGACAGAGGTTCCAGATATTTACTTTGGCCAGTATCTATCTGTCTCTGTCCCTCTCTCCCACCATAATCTAAGGGCAATGTTTTCAAAGTTTTATTACCAGAATAAACGTGTTTTTTTTCTTTAAAAGAAGGCTTCTGGAAACATAACAATTACACCTCTGATTGAAAACAGGGAGGTGCGACTTCCCTGGTGGCGCAGTGGTTAAGAATCTGCCTGCCAATGCAGGGGACACGGGTTCGAGCCCCAGTCCGGGAAGATCCCACATGCCGCAGAGCAACTAAGCCCGTGCACCACAACTACTGAGCCTGTGCTCTAGAGCCCGTGAGCCGCAACTATTGAGCCCACGTGCCACAACTACTGAAGCCCATCGCCTAGAGCCTGTTCTCCACAACAAAGATAAGCCATAGCAATGAGAAGCCCATGCACTGCGACGAAGAGTAGCCTCTGCTCTCCACAACTAGAGAAAGCCCACACGCAGCAATGAAGACCCAACACAGCCAAAAATAAATAATAAAATAAAATAAATTAATTAAAAAACAAAAAGAAAGAAAGAAAACAGGGAGGCAAAAGAGAACTTTTGGCCTCTCTTCCACTCCAACTGCACAGCAGCCCAAAGGCCCCTGAGAAGAACGCTGGGACTCCTTAAATCAGAGCGTGAAAATCTCCAACCTAGTACATTACTCCCAAGCACTTTAAAATGAAGAAACCTCTCTCTTCTTTTATTGATGTTACGACACCCCCAAACCCACCTCCAATTCCTACAATGCCTGTTTGCTTTCAAAGTGGAAGCTCGATGAAAATTCTCCTTGGAGCATTTTGGGACAGGTTAGCAAGGCCTCCTTGAAATAACTAGAGATACACCAGGGTGTTTCAAACTCTAATTACAGAACTCTGCAGGATGGAATTGTGATTAGTTTTCTCTCAAAGAGTAAAGAGCATCACTCAGAATGCATTTCAACAGATATTTATTGCATGTGTTTTGAGAAGACCCTTCTCTGTTCTCAGAGGTTGTTTATATTGACAAGCTGAAGACAGTTCCTTAGAAGAAGAAAGTCTTCTTGTTAGAATGTCAACACTTTCTAAGCTAACAAGAGAAAGCTGTGGGGTACATTCAGTGGAGCATGTGTATGGACTGAGAGGAATCTGACAGGTAGAGAAACATTTCTTCTAATGAGAGGAGGAAGGAATGAGAAACTGCTGCTTAATACCATTTTGCATGTTAGCCAAGGCTGGGCTTTGATAAAGAAGCCAACGGGAAACCCTGAAGTTGGCCAATCAGGTCTGATCGAAGTGTGTAATTGGGCAGGAAAGCACGAGGGGAACTCGGCCACGATAGTTATTCCTAGAATAGTCAGCACCCAGTGGAAGAAGGTAAGCTGGGATGATGCTTAAGGTAAGCTTGGGGAAGATGTCTGGATGAGAAGCCAGAGGGGAGAACCATTCAGGCTGCCAGGCTGAGCCTTGGAGAGTGGCCCTTTGAGCTAGCGAGATCCACAGCTCTAATAATCAGCCCGTAATGTGAAGCCATGACTGCCCTTTCCCATCCCACAGTCCCATTTTCGGTGATTATTACACTGCCTGCGGACCACCCTGGAAACAGCCCCCTGTTCCTTTACTTGTTCTCTGTCTGCTCTCTCTTCTCACCTGGGTCCCGTTATTTATTAAGTGCTTCTTAGATGTCCCCAATACTGTGCTCAGTGCCGAAGGTAAAAAATGAGTAAGATGGTACCCTTGCCCTCACACAATGTATGAGTCTAGTAGGTTAGACAATACTGTCAGCAAATCAATTATATTTAGTTTACTAAATGCAACAGTAGAAGCAGTACAATTTGTGGAGGAAACCAAGCGCTGCCCATGCTGAATGATGAGTGTGACTCTCCTGCAGTCACCCACTTCTAATGGACTGGCTGGATCTCACGCTCTGTAAGAACGCAAGCTATTTTTGATGGTGCCAGGGGTTGAGCCACAGAGCAAAAGGAAACGTTTTGTAACCTAAGCTCTTGGCAATAACTTTTAAGCCTGGAATTTCATCTGTCTTTAGGAGCTTCCCCAACACCTCTGATTTCAGCAGGGATATTTGATACAAGCGTCAAAGAAATAGTAATGTCTAGGCTCTGCATCATGGCCATACGTTTGGCTGGTGTGCTTTTTGCCTTGAATGAAAGGTTGGAAATGATAAACGAAACCCATAAACAGGCTTACGTTGCTCATAGGTATTTCATCACTGAGTTTTAGGCGTAACAGCAACTGGCAGTGGAATAATTAGGCAAGATGAATGCTCGATACGCATCAGAATTGCCAACAGAAAGAAGGTATTGGGTTTTAAAGAAATGCCGTGCAGACCGGTAATTTGGGGTAGTAGGGAGCAAGATTTCCTGTTTGACAGATGGGTGAGCATCCTAAGGGGACCAGCTTGTTGTGAAGTTAATCAAGGCAGACTGTTTGGCAAGAAAGAGGCTCATTGCCTAGGACAGATTTAGATCAATTCTGGCAGGAAGGAATATCCACAAGAGGCTGTTTTCAATTTCATTTAATCAGTTAGGAAAGATGGAGTTACCGGCATCAAGTGGGAGAAGGATATGAAATCTATAAAGTAGGGAAAGAAATGTGTATTCGAGTGAAGTAATTTGTCTGATAATCCACAGAGATGTGGGCTTTTGTAATTTCATAGTAAAGTCACAAAGTTCATAATTTCTCTAAATTGGCTCTAGAGGTAGTCCCTTACTTAGTCCAACGTCTCCACTGGTATTCCTTATGTTTCACTGCTCTCTCTCTTTTGTTGATTTCAAAATCTGATACATCTGATAAATAACTCTTTTGTGGCTTTAAGCCATATAATGCTGTCTTGATAAAACTGTTAGAAGTTTAAAATTTTTAAAATTTTATTGGTGTCTTCTGTCAGTCTTTTTTGACATATGACATGAAAATACCAGTTATGCATTCTTTTTCCAGGTAAAAGATGTCTTAGTCTATCTATTATCTGATAGCATGGGGTTCAAGAGGAGGAGGAAATGAGGAAGGAAACTAATGGTTACTGAGCACCTGCCATTGGCGAGACATTAGAGTAGGCACTTTACATATGTTGGCATTAAATACTAAGAGCGTTATGAATTTGTTATTAATCTCTCCATTTTACAAACTGAAAAAAATGAGGTTCAGAGATATTAAGTAATTTGACCATGGTTACCTAGTAGACAAGTGGCAGACCTAGGAATTGAACCCAGATCTGTCTGTCTCTTGTGTCTGGACTGTCCACTGTACATCTGCCTCTGTACGGCATCTTCTCTCCCAGAGAAAAGGATCACGTCCTTAGAGCTCAGGACATGATTGATTAATTAAAACACCTACTTTCATATTAACATCCATTTATTCAACTTACATGAGTTAACCACATACTACATGCAAAAAACCAGTGCTGGATGCTGTGTGTGTGTGTGTGTGCGCGTGTGTAAAACATGGTCCTTTCCCTCAGTGAGAGTCTCGACTAGAGTGGGAAATAGTTATGTGTACAAATAATTATAAGACAAGGCATAATGTCAAGCGTACATGAAAGGATGACAAACAACATGCTACTGAATAAATTGAAGAAAAATTAACATTAGTTCCAATGACCAGACAAGGTTTCAAGGAAAAGGTGGTGTTTTGCATTTGCATTGAGGAATGCATATGACTTGGCCAAAGAAAGATGAAAATAAAGAGCATTAGAGGCTGAGGAAAAAGAATAAACAAAAGCATCAAGTTACAAAAGAATGGTTTGGGTGTAGAGAATTATCTATTGTCCAGAACCCCTGGAAATTACTGAATTTGCTTGGGTCTGTGGTGGGAAATTAGGTTGGAAAAGTAGATGGAGGACAGTGTATGGAGGAATTTGAAAGCCCTGATGAGGAGGTTAAGTGCCATTCGGTATGTAGAGAACCGTACTCTTGTAATCTCATAATCCCATCGTGCATATGGTTAGACTCCAGGGCAGTAGTAGCCATTTATTCTTTTATGCATGGATTCAATGAGTGATTTTTTTTTTTTTTTTTTTTTGTGGTATGCGGGCCTCTCACTGTTGTGGCCTCTCCTGTTGCGGAGCACAGTCTCCGGACGCGCAGGCTCAGCGGCCATGGCTCACGGGCCCAGCTGCTCCGCGGCATGTGGGATCTTCCCGGACCGGGGCACAAACCCGTGTCCCCTGCATCGGCAGGCGGACTCTCAACCACTGCGCCACCAGGGAAGCCCCAATGAGTGAATTTTGAGAAATGAAGCAGATGGTTGGAAATGAGAATTTACACTTATGAGGAAGTCAACTCTAGAGACAGATTTAAGTTATTAGCCCAGAGTTGATCACTGAAGTCATGTTTGGCCCTCTACCCTTCTCTCTCAAATTAATAGAGAACCCCAAGTTTTAGCCAAATACATTGCTATGTAGCTAAAAGACAACATTTCTCATATTTCCTTGCTAATCCATGAAACTATGATCCAACAAACAAAATGGAACCAGTACTGGTATATGGTACTTCCGGAAAATCTACTTAAAAGGAAGAGATCATATTTTTCTGCCCTTCCTGCTTTTAGCAAAGCACATGTGATAGCTGGTGCTCTAGCTGCCACATTGGACATTGAGGACAAGTATCTTACCCTAGGAATGGCAGATCAGCATACCGGAAGGAGTCTGGAGGTTCCTGAAAAATTTGTGGACTGCCATATGAACCCTGAACAGCCTACTGTGATGCTTCATATATACATGAGATAGATAGCAGCTTCCTGTTTAAGTCACTGTTTTTTTGTTTTTTATATGTAGTCAAACTTCATCATTTCTGATATATAACGAAATTAAAAGAAATTGCCAAGTGAGAGTGTAATGGGAGAGAGGAGAAGCCTGAGGACTGAACCCTGGAGAGCATCTACATTTGAAGAAGTTCAAGAACCTGGAGAGTTCACAGTCAAAGCCAGATTAAAGGTGGAAAGTGTATGTGAGTTTGTGTGGGGTGGTGGGTGAGAGATGGTGGTGGAAGTTTCTATCCAGTCTAAAAGTCTGTTTCCAGAAATAAAAAACAAAGGGCTGATGGTGGAGCCACTAAAAACTAGGGTGATCCAGGCTACTTCCACAACAGAGGACTGGATTATGCAAGGCCAATTTCTGCTCCTAACTTTCCAATCATTTAATTCACTCCATCTCCCCTGGGGTAGAATGATCAGGAAGGACAGGAATGTCTAAGGAATTTCCAGAAGGTCAAGTGGGGGAAAAGCATTCCACCACAAATAAAACAGGGCCTTTGATTACAGCTATACTTGAGAATAAGTCTACCTTAAATCATTCTTTTGCCCTGCATTTGGTACCATAAATGAATGCCCCTTCTCTGTTCTACTGAAGGCTATATGAAGTCCCAAGCCTGCCTATTGGTGACTGCAAGGGATGAGTGGTGAAGAAGCGGCCCCTGCCCCCTCTCCCCTGAGCTCTATCAATGGCTCTGCATCCCGCAGACCTTCTGATCCAAGCACTGGCAGCCATTTGTAAGGAGACTTCGCCAGGTTCTGCAGATAAAAGGTAATTCCAGGGCTTCCCTGGTGGCACAGTGGTTGAGAGTCCGCCTGCCGATGCAGGGGACACAGGTTCTGTGCCCCGGTCTGGGAAGATCCCACGTGCCACGGAGCTGCTGGGCCCGTGGGCCATGGCTGCTGAGCCTGTGTGTCCGGAGCCTGTGCTCTGCAACAGGAGAGGCCACAACAGTGAGCGGCCCGCGTACCGAAAAAAAAAAAAAGGTAATTCCAATTTTCCTCAAAGATTAAAAGCCCTATTATTTGTACTGTAGCTTAGGAGTAAGGGTTTCCCTGATGCTCAAGTCTGTTTGTTAATTATTATTTTCAGAGTGCTGACAAGTTGTTGACAAAGCACCTTCACATATGTTATTCAGTCCTCATGGTAACCCCATGGAATAAGCAATTTTATTCTCTTTGATTTATAATGAGACCCAGAGAAGATGATGAAGAGAAGGTAGATGATGAAGATGACAATAATAATATAAATAGCTATCGTTTACTGAATTACTACCAAGTACAATGCAGAGTGTTAGGAACATAAATTTTTTCAACATTCACAGCAATTCAGCAAAGCTGGATTTAGTAGATCCATTCTATAGGTAATAAAATTGAGATTCTAAGAGTTGAAGTGACTTAAAGGTCACACACTAGTAACTGGTTGAGTCAATACTCTAACATCTTCTGGCTGCAAATCCTTGGGTCTCTCCCCTACACCACAGTGAACGTGGCACTAGGGAGTGAGCATTCATGGTACACTGAGACGTACCCCTTGCCAGGATTTTTCTTCACATAAACATCGTAGCTGACCCTGTGATGCCCCAGGAAGCTGTCATTTACCCTTCTCCGCCTTGGGGAATTGTTAGGGGGTCAAGATACTAATAAGACACTCAGTTCATTGAGATCACTGAAAGAAGCCTGAGCTAGAAACACAAGGCTATAACTGGCAATCACTATTAAGGCTTTTATTTGAATAATGAGAAGAATGTTTAAAGAGTAAATGATGGGCAAATGATGGGATTTAATTAGTTTATTTCATTATTATGCCAACAGAATTATTTTACATCGCTTCTATGCAAATGGGTGCACAATTTAGTTCAATCTGTGCTTTCTGTGTACTGAAAGAATAAATAACTAAGGATAACAAGAGAACCATTTGGTAAGGTTTAAGTAGGTTTTTCCTTTTCTCCAAAAACTGATTTTCTTTCATGTTTCTTTTTACTCTAATTAGAAATCAAAGGTAAACTAACGTGGACCAAATGTGTACAGCAAACTCTAGTTCTTCACACTTCTTGTGCATCTTATTAATCCACATTCGGTCTGTAGGATCCCATTAATGGGTTGTTCCCTGCATGTGGGGAGTTGGCAGTAATATTTTTCCCCAATTCTTTACTACTGGGTTTAACTTTGAAACTTTTAAATTAAATGGTCTTCAATCATGCCCCACACTGAAGTGGTGAAAAGTCTTTTAAGTAAAACCAAAAGGAGTTTACGATGCTTCTGACATAGTTTCTTAATAAAGAAAAGCCATTTAAAGTGTTAACATAGCATTAAGTGAGAATTTTGAAAGTTCTTGCTTCATCTTACCTGCTCTCTGTATTCTAAGGGTTGCAGAAGAAATTCTAAAATACAACATTTTGTAAAACTTGAAGAGGGGACTGGCGGGTAACAATCATATTAAGAGCTACTTTTTTTTAGCAACTACTGTGTGATGGGCTCTCTGCTAAGCAGTTCATAGCCATTATTTGAATTCTCATAATAACCCTTCAAGGAAGTAGTTTTTTTATTTTTACCCTTGTTTTGTAGATGAGGAAATTAAAGTCAAGATTCATCTGATCAAAAATGAGAGCTTATCTTACAGTCATTGTGAGGATTAAATGAGATAGTGCTTGACACAGTGCAGGGTTGCTGTTTAAATCAATACTCATCTTATCTTGATACCCCTTTTCAATATTAGTCTCAAGCATTGCACTGTCTCCTTAGCATTTGAGTTCTTGAAATACTTCTGTCTGAGAGAAAATGACAGTGACATGATTCACTGTTTTGATTTAATTTATCAAACAGAAGATATTTGGTCTGCTGGCCATAATTTGCTGGTTGCTCACCATGGACCAGTTCTAGCATATTTTTGGAAACTGCTTGGAAATTCGCAAGATGACAGTAATTATGTGTATGCTTGGGGGTTTTCTACGCTAAAATCCTCAGCAGATATATCCATGTTAGGTATCGTAATCTTAAAATGTATGATTGTCCACTAGTGACAAGATGAGGTGTTAGTTTCTGATTCTCTTTTTAACTTCCACCCAACCATTTATTTCAGCAAAATATGAAATTCAATAACTGAAGACTGTAAACAGGCAAAAATGTCCTGAGACGCTATAGGCAGGAGTAAGACAGAGTGCCCTGGAATGGGGTTCAGAAGCCCTTAACCTCAGTCACAACTCTCTCCCTGATCACCTGGGTGGCCTTGCTCAAGCCACTCCTCCCCTAGTCGCTTCTCAAGGTCGTCACTTGTAAACAGAGGACACTGTATTCTGGTAGCTAAGTTCCCTTTTTTCTTTAGCCTGACATAATAAACCAGAATGGAAATTCTGCTATTTGGCAGGTAATGTTAGGGCTAGAAAGGAAAGAAGCCTGGTATCTGTGCTTGGTACCTAGTACCTGGACCTTACTGAGGCACCTAACCTCTCATCCACTGATAAAAAAAAGTTTTTTAAGTGATGTAAGTGAAAGGTCGTTTACATTAATTACTAGTGGGTTATCTACCTGTTTTGAGAGGACTGATTTTCTGTCCATAGGGATTAAATAAAACAGCTCCATCTCTCATAATGACTAATAATGCCTCCCTTTCCATACCATCATCATCATGTAGACAGAAAGGTGTTTGGCCACAAACATAAGAACAATTTATTTGCTTCTGAACTGACTGTATCAAGGAAAGGGACTTGACTCAAAATCTTTTAGTCACAGTCCACAAGGAACTTCACTTCAAGTTGCCATTGTTCTTCATACACACTCTAATCCAAGGAACTAACATAACTGTGTCATAACTGTACAGTTATCGATCTCCCCCATTGGCCTAGGAGCTCCTTGAGGGCAGAGACCCATCTTAATGACTATGGTATCACCACTGACTAACACAGCCTCTGCCCCTCGTTACAGAATACTTAAACTAACCATTTCTAACTATTATTTGATCTTGAGACTACAAACCCAGAGGTCATCTTCAGTATTCGGTTACATCAGAGGTTATATTACTATGACTGTGCTGAGGAATCAGTTCAGATTGTAATCTGAAGCCTTCAGAAGCATTGATAGCTGCATCCTTAACTCACCTCTCAAATTGGTTACTCAGCAAGTGAACCAAAACATTATACCTCCTCTTCTCCCTACCTCACTGCCTTTGGAGTTATATAAAACACTTTGATTTGCATCCAGAAAATTGAGAAGGAGAAAAAGACAGACAGTATAATACAACAGAGTCTTTATGAAGTCCTTGTGCAATTTAAAATATTCAGCAATTTAGGTTGAGAATATGATAGATACAACCTATAAATCAGATTTAAAGCAAACCGAATTTTCTCAGAAGTGGTAGGAATCTCTGCTCAATGCAGAGTACACAGTGGAGCAGTTCACAGAGTGTATTCTGTCACTGAATAACTATTTAAATGCTGGATTAAACAATGTTTGCTTACTACAGAGTCCTTCAGAGCCGTTAATGTAATCATTTACATTGTGAATCTACAAGAAGAGTATATAATATGCAATTGTTTCATATACGCTTGTAATAAATGATTTGGAAGAGCACATCTTAGAAAACGCTGGTTTAGTTCAACTTGAACATCTCATAGATAGGAGTGCCATCAAATGGTTTACCAAGTAAGAAGGCTTATTCGAGGGTATTCAATTTCCTTAGCGTAAAGCAGGAGTGGATTTCAGGGTAGTCTGGTTTCCAGTCCAGAAGAGTATACCTGTTTCCATCAGGCCATGCTGCGAGCCTCTACTAGCCAATGAGAGAACTTTCTGCAGTAGCAACACTGTCTCTTCTGTCTCATGAAGCCCTGTTTGTTGCCCAATAATTAATGGCATTTTTAGTGTAGGTTGCAATCTCTAAGATACTTTTGATTTTTAGTACAAAATGACTTTCCTAGAAATATAAGTTTGCAGAGGAAGAGCACACAAGAGAAGTATGGCTTAAAATTCACCTTTCGGGTGTTCTATAATAATTTAGGGCTACCTGCTTAGCTGTTGAACAGAAATACCTGGTAGAAAACAAAAAACAGAAAAACACAGAGTGCTGGGCACAGAGGATAGAGGTCATTTTCAAAACAGCCAGCAGGTTCTGTCCTGTCTATGGGTGCCTGTCCAGAAGCCTAGGCCCCAGATGACCTGTCCAGAATCCTTTTCTTTCTGCCCATCTAATCCCAATCGCATTTTTCAAGGTCCAACTCATGTTTGATCTACTGTTTTTTAGAAAAAACTCACATTTTTTTCTACTGAGTGTTTTATGATAATTTCACCCCACCCCCACCCCACCCCTCCGTCCTCCATAGTCTTTACTGATCTCAGTTGGCTGAACTGCCATGTGATGGAATCGGAAGAGCTAAGTTCTTCTTAAATCCTAGCTCTGCCTACACTGTACCAGCGGTCCCCAACCTTTCTGGCACCAGGGATCGGTTCTGTGGAAGACGGTTTTTCCACAGATGGGGGAGGTGGGGAATGGTTCAGGTGGTAATGTGAGCGATGGGGAGCAGCTGTAAATACAGGTGAAGCTTCGCCTGCTCCCCTGCCGCTCACCTCCTGCTGTGCGGCCCAGTTCCTAACAGGCCCAGGGGTTGGGACCCCTGATCTAAAGAACCTCATAGTGAGGTTAGTGAGAAGCTACACACACACATTCACACACACACTTAAATATGATGCTTAACATAGCGCCTGGCACAAAAATGTTAAGAAATAATTCTCTTTCTTTCTAATTGCTTGTATATTAGACCAATCTGCCAAAGGAGACTAACTGTTAAGGGCAGAGGGTATATCCTACATTTTTTCTCTTTTTCTTTTACTCTCCACAATGCTAGGAATTCTTTCATCAAAAAACAATGCCTCCTAGTAACTGATGAACATCTCACAGTAGGTGTTGACAATTTATTCTATAATACAGCGCAGATTATGTAAGAGTAAGTCAAACGAGTATGCAAATTCCTGAAAACAGTGCCTAAGCAACTAGTAAGTGCCATTATTAGCACCACTCTAAAGTAAGAACATTTGTTTTAGTGCTGCGCTAAAACTTAGGAAGAGTTATTTATCTTGACTCTATCTCAAGGGCTAGTGATTTTTACCCAGGAACAGCAAATCCAGTTGAAAAACTATTACCTCCTAGAGATGGAAACAGGGCAACATAAACAGGAAGAAGCCATCTGATTCTTAAGTCTTGGGTGACTCATTGTCAGCCTGGAGTAAACACGTATGACAAAACTCCATATGTGCAACCTCAGAAGGGATGCACAAGGATGAGTCACATCTAAGTGGATTCCAGAGTAGAATATTTAGTAACTCGACTTCACCAAGTCATTGGTTTTCCTTGCAGTGGCCCCAGGGACTTAAAGCTAAAGTTTTTACCAAAGTCCTTTTTAACCTTCCATCTGAGACCATTCTTTAACTCTTTTAGAAGCAGCAACAGAGTGAAAAGAATGTTAGAGGAAGAGCTGGAAGACTGGGAACGTGCTTTAGTCTCTACCATGTATTAATGGGAAGATTTTCTCAACTATAAGTGTTATTTCATCCAAAGAACATTAAGTATCTTCTATGTTCTAAGTATTCACTGTTCTAGGTGCTGGGGTCCTGAGGATAAGAGGATAAGTAAGGTAGAGTTTAATGGGGAAGACAAAAAAGTAAACTGATGATTGGAGGACTTGAGAGATTTAAGCAGAAGCCCTGCTTCTATCATCATCTTCCTTTCATGTTTCCTTTATTCATGAGAAAAAACAGAAAAAGTTAAATTACTTGCCATTGTCACAAAAGAGTAATGCTGGTTTTCACAATATCCTAGTATCAAGTGTGATCATCAGACTCATTCAAAGATCTGAAATACAGGTTTTTCTATCTTTGAGCAGTAATATTCCTGAAAAGTCATTGATAAATTCTTTTTAAAAAATCTATTTTAAGTACAGTAAAACAGGTTGCTATTGAAAGATTTCTATTCTCTACTTTTTGTTGTGAATTTGATTTGTTTAAAGAATGAGGTACATCTAAATTCTTTTTTTTTTTTTTTTTTTTGCGGTACACGGGCCTCTCACTGTTGTGGCCTCTCCCGCTGCGGAGCACGGGCTCCAGACGCACAGGCTCAGCGGCCATGGCTCACGGGCCCAGCCGCTCCGCGGCTGGGATCTTCCCGGACCAGGGCACGAACCCACGTCCCCTGCATTAGCAGGCAGACTCTCAATCACTGCACCACCAGGGAAGCCCCACATCTAAATTCTTAATACAGTCTCTGAAAACCATTATAAATCATAATGTGATTTTTCTGACATTTATGTCAGAAATCTTAAATGAGGGGGTATACGGCAGGTGGAAGAGTACAGAAAAGTAGAAAGAGTATGGATTAGGTATCAGAATAAAAATCTAAACAATAATGGCCACCTTATTGTGTGTCTGCTATATGTGAGGTCCTTTACATATATTACCACCTTATTTTATCCCTTCAATGTTTTTATCCCTATTTTACAAATGAAGAAGTTGAGGGTCAGAGTGGTGAAGTGACTTGACTAGGTCATACAACTCTGGATGAGACTGGATGAGATGCTGATCGGGGATGCAAATTCCATTATATAATGATTTTTTTCCCAGGATACAATGCAATGTAGAGGGCAGAGAGGGTCAAATCCAGGGATACTTCCTTTCATCCTTACGAGCCAGGCAGCAAGAGAGGGGAAAATGGAGATTTGGGGTGAATGGAGGGCACATCACCCCAAAAGGAGAAAACACTGCCTAGAGAAGGGGCTGGCTTAACAAAGTGGGATGTTAGGAAGATCTCTGCTCACATGGAAGGAATCGGCGAAGCCAGTCAGGGGAATTCATCCTGTCTGAAAAATCCTTCAAGCTGCAGGAGAGCAGGGCCATCTGTTTAAACAGGACAGCTCTGTGGGAACAGCTTCATGAGGATATGTTAAATAAGATCCAGACTTTCAAGCCATGTTCCTCTGTGAAAGATGAAACTGACCTGAGCTTATTTTCCCTTATCTGTAAAAAATAAGTTAAATCTATGGACGCTTACTACCTGTGGCCTTTTTCTGTTGTTGTTCAAGCACTTAGCACAGTGTCTGTAACATGGTAATTGCTTAATACCTACTTGCTACTATTGTTCTAAAGACCTGTAACTGTCAAGCACACTGCACATGGGTCCCACCAGTCTAACACCTTAACCTGCACCACCCCAAACTCATATGCCAATTACAAAAATCTGGGAGCATGAGAAGTGCAGAAGTAAAACCCACAGACACACTGTTTATTAACCTACAAAATGAGGATAGAAATTCCTATTAATTCCCAGGATGCCTGTGATGGATCTAATAAGATAATATAAACACTCTGCAAACTACAAATGGCTATCCAAATGTGAAGGAATATCGATACTGTTATTAGTAATACTGCTTTATTGCTATTTTTAGAATATCCAGGAAAACACATATGCTCACTAAAACACTTCTGAAATGGTTTAGGTCAATTTTTTAAAATCATTTTATTCTGAGAAACTTCTACCAATAGGTAAATAGTAATGGAGGAACCTATGCTTAGACTAAATGACAGATGAGTTATATTTAAATAAATATTTGTTGGTTTTACTTTTTAAGTAAATCAAACTTGTTTTTGTTTATTCAATTATTTTATTTAATTCAAGTAATTTCGTCAATAAATATTTATTAAACCAAGTTAGCATGCACAAGGCCACAGAGTAACACATTAAGAGCACTGGAATTTGAAAACAAAAAATCTGATCTGAATTCTACCTCTTCTACTTAGGAACTTTCAAACCCCCATCTCCAGCAACGGTTGTCCACCCCTGTTAAAAGATGACCTTGAACAATGTATGTATCCTTCTGAGTCTCCTTTTCTTCATTTTTGAAACAGAAATTGAACTACCCACTCTGCCTACTCAAGGGAATTTGTGAGGATTAAATAAAATAATAGACCATACTGATGTAAGGTACTATTCTTTGGCAGAAGTGTGCATTAATAAACTAGAATGGTGGTTTATTATATATAGTGAGAAGTATTACTCATGAGTGGACTGAGGCTCTTTTTTTTTTTTTTTGCGGTATGCGGGCCTCTCACTGTTGTGGCCTCTCCCGTTGTGGAGCACAGGCTCCGGCCATGGCTCACGGGCCCAGCCGCTCTGCGGCATGTGGGATCTTCCCGGACCGGGGCACGAACCCGTGTCCCCTGCATCGGCAGGCAGACTCTCAACCACTGCGCCACCAGGGAAGCCCTGGACTGAGGCTCTTCGTTGCATCCTTTTTCTGTAGAAAATTCTAAGTGAAAAGCTGGTTGCAGTCAGAAGGATGATAGAGACTGGTACGGGATCATAGAAGGATTTTAATGACTAATGTCATCAAAATGATCGCCTGATGTGTTGATCTTAACATATTCATATATCTTGTTCAGTTTTTATTGGTATCAAGTACCCATTTTAAAAGGTCATATTTCTAAAATATATTTGATAATTTGGAGAAATGATCACACAATATAACGGTATTGGCTGATTTTTATTTGCTATGATCTGACAGTTTCTCCAGTCACGTTTATAAGTGCCTATACATTTTCATGTTGCCCTGAACAGCAGAAAAATCAAGATATTATAGATTCAGTTTACCCTGAACTGAGTCAAACTGTCATGATTCCAAAGCTGATGGACAAGTTGCTACCTCTGCCATAAGAACCCACCACCAGAACTGTTGTCACCAAGAACACACTATTTTGGCTATACTCCAGGAATCAGATCACCACTGAAGCTCTTGGCTGCAGGGACATGATATAGCTCCTAGATCAGCACAAGTGAAAAGTGGATGCCCTGAACCTAGCCACTTGATACTTGTTAAGTTATGGACAAAACCATGGAAATTCTGGTAACATAGTTCACAAAACCCAAATTATCTCTATAAAAACTGTGCCTGCCAGAAAAAAAAAAAATCATATGCAAAAGAAAGTAAAGCTTCCAACTCATTTCCATATTCCAAGACTTGACTGAGTGCACATAACTGGCTGAGCCTAAATTACATCTGATAGCCTAGAGACACACGGCATCTGCAAGGGCATATGCGATAAACAGTGCGCAGCTTTCAGCTCTAGAGATATAAGAAGGGACTTTCATTTCCATGAAAGATGAATAGAATAAGAGAAATCAGATTTTACCTCCTGCCTCAAATAACCAAAAGGAAATAAAGTCAGACCAACTATATGAAATACAGTTTTCCCAGACACTGGATCAGGCAATGAAGGACAGTGATCCTTAAGACATGGGAAACTAATAAGATAAGCCCTATAATTGCCCCAGCTTGCTGCCTTGAGAGAGCTTCCAGGCCACCAAGCAAGGAGAAAAGAATCCAGGAGGAGCCTGGCAGACACTATCAGTTGAAGAGATGGAACTGAGAATCTGTGGAGAACAACATGGCTAGAGTTTGCTGGACAGGGTACCAGAGAGAAGAAAGCTATACAAAAAGAAAATTCTGGAAATAGAAAGTCACCCTTGAGTATTCACCAGAGTATTGAGTGTGAGGAAGTGACCAGAGGCCATGGAGAGAACCATTTGAAAGAACTGGAGTGATGTGTACTCGGCAATCACAAAGGTCTGGAAACAGTGCCAGTGGTCACCAGCCAAACTAGAAAATCTCACAATTCATGGGGCATTGAGCAGCATACTCAGAAGGGTCCTGCCTCAGTAGTGGGATGTAATTAGCCCTAGACCAAATGCTGCTCCTGAAAAATCTTAAAAGCAAGACTTAAAAGGATCAGATAGTTGAACTGCATCCCAGAACACAGCTCAATAGTTACAGGAATACAAAAATATCTGGCCCCCAAAAGGTAAAATTCACAATGTCTGGCATCTGATCAAAGATTGCCAAGCATGCAAAGAAGTAGGAAAATATAACCCACACCGAGGAGGAAAATTAACGAATCAAAACCAAACCAGAACTGACATAAATGTCAGGATTTACAGAAAAGAACATGAAAGCAATTACTATAACTATGTTCCAGATGGTCAAAAAGTTAAAGAGACATGAAAGATATTTTTAAAAAGACCCAAATTGAATTTCTAAAGCTAAAAACAACAACGCGTGAGATAAAAAATACACTGGATATCATTAACAGCAACTTAAACACTGCAGAAGAAAAGATCAATGAATATAAATATATAGCAAAAGAAGCTATCCAAAGGAAACAGAGAGAAAAAGGATTTTAAAAAGTGAAAAGAGTATCAGTGAACAATGGGACAATTCCAAGAGGCCTAATATATGTATGACCGGAATCTGTGAAAGACAGGAGAGAGGGAGGGAAAAAAATATATTTGCAGAAATCATGGCCAATAATTTTCCAAATTTCTTTGAAAACTATAAACCCACAGATCTAAGAAGCTCAATACCATATAAGCATCAGAAAAAGGAAAAGAAATACACGAAGATACATCATAATCAAATAGCTCAAAACCAGTAATAAAGAGAAAATCTTTGTGTCAGAAAAAAGAGATTTATTTAGAGAGGGCAAAGAAAATAAGGATGACAATGGACCTCTCAACGAAAAAAATACAAGTAGGGAAACAGTGGAATAACATCTTCAAAGTACAAGAAAGAGTCAACTTAGAATTCTGTGAGCAGAGAAAATATCTTTCAAAAATAAAGGCAAGGGCTTCCCTGGTGGTGCAGGGGTTAAGAATCCGCCTGCCAATGCAGGGGACACGGGTTCAAGCCCTGGTCCAGGAAGATCCCACATGCCGCAGAGCAACTAAGCCCGGGCACCACAACTACTGAGCCTGCGCTCTAGAGCCCACGAGCCACAGCTACTGAGCCTGTGAGCCACAACTACTGAAGCCTGCGCACCTAGAGCTCGTGCTCCGCAACAAGAGAAGCCACCACAATGAGAAGCCTGCACACGGCAACAAAGAGTAGCCCCCGCTCACCAAAACTAGAGAAAGCCCGCGCACAGCAACGAAGACCCAACATAGCCAAAAATAAATTAAAAACAAAAACAAAACGTTTAAGCAGTGCCTTTAAAAAAAAAGGCAAAATAAAGATGTTTTCAAATATAAGAAAGCTGAAAGAATTCATGAGCAGCAGATGCACACTATAAGAAATCGTAAAAGGAAGTCCTTCAGGCAGAAGGAAAATGAAATGGAAGTCTGTGACTTCACAAAAGAAGTGCATTGGGAAGGGTAACTGTGTGGATAGACATGTAAGTTCTTTTCTTATTATTTAAACCTCTGGTTAAACCAAAATACCAACAATGTATCATGGAGTTTAAAATTCTATATATAATGTATATACATAAACAGGCAGAAAAAGGAAAAAGACAACAAAAAACAGTACCAAGATGATTAGAAAAACCTAACCATATTAATAATGACATTAAAAGTTAAGTTCTAAATATCTCAGTTAAAAGACAGAGATTATCAGAGTGGATACAAAAGCAAAATCCAGCTATATGCCATTTATAAGGAACATATTTTAAATCTAAAGACATAAATAGGTTAAAATTAAATGGATAAGAAAAGGTATACCATGCTAACACAAGACAAAAAAAAAAGCTGGAGCGGCTATATTAATATCAGAAAAAGTAGATTTCAGAGCAAAGAATATAACCAGCAATAAAGAATGTAATTTTATAATGATCGTGATTCAGATTCATA
Organism: Monodon monoceros; assembly: GCF_005190385.1. Taxonomy (NCBI): domain Eukaryota; kingdom Metazoa; phylum Chordata; class Mammalia; order Artiodactyla; family Monodontidae; genus Monodon; species Monodon monoceros. The sequence goes on along the minus strand of NW_021703784.1, from coordinate 47,604,100 downwards.
AAGAAGACATAGCAATCCTAAATATGCATATAATAACAGAGCTTTAAAACACATAAAACAGAACTAGAACACGATCAACTTGATTTAATATACATTTATAGAATACTCCATCCAACAACAGCATAATAACTGTTGACCTTTGAACAATGCGCGGGTTGTGGTGCTGACCCCCTGTGCAGTCAAAAATCCACGTACTGCTATCTCTGCCTCAAAAACAAAGGAACTGATAAATGACTCTCCAATGGACAGGAAACTGAGCAGTCTGCATAGAATCAGGACTCAAACTCTAGCTCTTTCGATTCCACATATTGTTATCTCTAATTGAACACAAACTTTCCCCTCACTTAGTTAATTTAAAGATCTGAAAAATGAAAATACAGGTACTACATTCATTGAAAAAAATCCATGTATAAATGGACTGCACAGTTCAACCCATGTTGTTCAAGGGGCGCCTATACGTTCTTTTCAAGTGCGTATGAAACATTGCCAAGAAAGATCACAATCTGGGTCATAAAACAAGTCTAAAGGATTCGGGTTATACAAAGAGCATTGTTGGACCATGCAAGCAGTTAGCAGTACAGTTAGCATTCGTCAAGGAGGCCTGCCTGGCACCCAAAATCCCTGTTTTTTCCTTCTGTGTGTTCCTTCCTGCTGCCTCCTGTGCGTTTTGATTTTTCTCTGACCAACATGGCTATGGGCTTCTTTTCCTGCCTCAACTATAACAACGACCTGATAGGGAAGAGGCTTTCATGCCTCTCTTCCACAAAACTTCAAGAATAAGCACTTTCTTAATGATCAGTTAATGAAGTAATGTGGTGCAGCAAGCAAAATTCTTCATGTAACACATTTGGACTTTAGGACAGTACAAGCATAATTCAAAAATACTCCAGGTTCAGTTCCAGACCATCTCAATAAATCAAATATCGCAATAAAGTGAGTCACAAGAACTTTTTGTTTTCCCAGTGCATATAAAAGTTATATTTACACTATACTGTAGTCTATTTAGTGTGCAATAGCATTATATCTAAAAAATGTACATAATTAAAACACTTTATTGCTAAAAAGTGCTAACCATCATCTGACAACGTAGGCTTGCCACAAACCTTCAATTTGTAAAAACTACAATATCTGTGAAGCTCAATAAAATGAGGTATGCCAGTAGATATCTTAGAAAAAAAAAGTCATACTTTTTCTATACATTAATTTCAAGTCTAGAATGACTCCACTTATAAAGCTGCTGCGATTATATCATATTTCTGCACTATTTGCTCAGCTTTTCTCACTTGCCATTTGATCTTTCTAAAACTACCTCTTTCTGACATAATCCTTTCCTTACACTATGTAGTTGTGGCAATTTTCTTCCTGACAAAACTAATATAATGGATGATGTTCAGAAATATGCCACATTCCCGTGGCTGTACCCAGATTTTGACCAAAAAGAAAAAAGACACAAATAATACAACTTATTATTATTTTGCAGATTTTCTGTACTTTTTATTTGTTGTATTAGATATGAAAACATCTTATAAGCCTATGTAAAGTAAAAGCAGACATTTAGAGATTTGAAAAATGGTCATTTTATAAGAAACAATAAAATAATTTAAAAGAAAATAAATATGGCCAGCACGTGCTACTGAAGGAGAAAGATACAACTTACATACTTTTAAAATGACAATATATAGAACTTCTCAATGTTTGTTGTTATTTTTGAGTATCATTTCTGCAAAATTTCATTTGCATCAACGTATATATTTATTTGGCATTTTCCTCAGTGAATACCTTAAGGCTCAAGTAGCAACTCTGAGGATGCAAAGAGATACTGAAGTAGATCAAAAATCAGGTTATATACATACTGGAAGTTTCCTCAGTTGAAGAGGAGCCATCAAACTGGAATAACATTCATGGAGAAATGAGGCTTGTGTGATGAATAAGAGAATATCATACAAAAAAAATAGATCCCAGTTGCAAATGGAAGCACATGTTAAGAGACAGTGGAAATGAAACTCTGAAGACAGAGGATTTTTGAGCAATATGCTGTGTGGAAATGAAATAGCAGGATGGGACAGTCCTCAATCTGAGCCATCCCAGAGAATATGTCCTGTCTTAGACTAACCGCTGATAGAAAGTTGAGTTTGAGAATGGAGGTGGAGGGCAAGGGATAGTGTCAAAACCACTAATTCAGGCAATGTCAAGTTACAATACTTTGTTCCTTTATTCAGTCAAAATAGGTGCTGGGCACAGAACTGGATGTTATAAGAAGTAAAATAAATGCAAGTTAGATATGATTCTTGCCTTTAAGTAGTTTATAGTGAAGTGGCTTCTCTGCTTTTCAGGACTGAAATAACAAGAACATCATGTACCTGCTTCAAATTTTTCATTTGTAATGTGAAGATACTACTCTCTGACCAACCCACCTAAGTAGAGTTTGGAGATAAAATGGTCACATTATTGTAAAGACGCTTTATAACCATAAAACATTATATGGAAATAGTGGATTCTCCTTCAACTACCATATGATGACAACAGCAGTAGTAAAGAATAAAGCAAGAATTTTAAAAGAAAATATAAAAGATGAAACCTGTTTTAAAAAGAGTGACTAAAATTGGTTTCCTAACAGGATGAAGACATTGATCTGGGTGTAACTAACAACCCCGCCCCGCCCCCCCCCCACAAGACCAGAGGAGGTACCATTGGAACAACTCATAATCCTTTCTATTTTCGGCCTGCTTACAGATAGCTTTATCAGTTTAACTATAATTGTACCTAGATGCAGCCACATACTTGCACTTTTTGTGACTTCTCTCTCTCCACATCTCAGCTGGGTATATTGCTGTTACCCTGTGGTTTAATATGAACTAGTTTCTATTTACTTATTGCCTATTTTACTTATCAAGCTTCTCTTGTGACATGGAGCTGGGACTCAAGGCCAAAGAAATACAAGTTGGGTTGAATTAAGAAACAACATTTGGTTATTTTTCTGATTGAAAACATTATTTGGACAGTATTTTTCTACTGAATTTTGCAAAGGAAAGTGGTGATGCCCACTCCCCAAGGAGAATTTCTAATCATTGATTATTAGCTATGTTTTAAGAATTCTGAAGCTTCAAGTACTGCTATCAAATCAAACTAAAAGAAACAGAAAGTCAACATTCAAGGCTTGAAAATTCAAGAGAATAAGGTAGCTCGTGACCATGGTATAGTTATGTACCATGGAAGCCGGGCTTTGGAAGCCTGGCAGTACCTGAAGAGAAAAGGGAGGAGAGAGAAGAAATGAGAAAATGTCAAGAGGTAAAGAAAGAAACTGAGATAAATTAAGACCAACCTCCCCCTAGAGAGGCCAGAGAAGGGGCTCTTTAAGAAATAAGAGTTCGAGGGCTTCCCTGGTGGTGCAGTGGTTGAGAGTCCACCTGCCGATGCAGGGGACACGGGTTCGTGCCCCGGTCCAGGAAGATCCCACATGCTGCGGAGCAGCTGGGCCCGTAAGCCATGGCCGCTGAGCCTGCGCGTCCGGAGCCTGTGCTCCGCAGCGGGAGAGGCCACAACAGTGAGAGGCCCGCGTACTGCAAAAAAAAAAAGAAATAAGAGTTCGAGAGTGGGCATGCCGTTCAGTCCAAGGTGACCTGTTAGTGCTCAGCATTAGGTGGAGGAGCAGATCAGAACAGGGACCCCAGGACAGCTGGAGAGCCTGGGGGATGGATGCAAGCCCTTCTGCTTCAGTCAAGAGTGGGACACTGGCATTGACTGGGCCAGGGACACAGCAGGGTCAGGAGCCAGCAAAAAGGGCTTTGCCAGCCTCTTAGTATTTGTGTTGATTAAACTTAAGTTTAACTCTGTGTCCATTATGCTTGCCAATTTAAGGGAAATATTTTCACGTTGTATTAAAAACAGAACAATAAATATACTTCAATATTTTCTTCCTGCTGCAGCGCAGACAGACCTGTCCTTGTTTTGCCACTTACCAGCTGGGTCACTGGGATAAATTATTTTACTTCTCTGAGCCTCAGGTTTTGCTCTTCTATGCAATGAGGACAACCCACTTCAATAGGGTTGTTGTGAGGACTAAATGAGATAATTGTATGTATATAATGTTGGCATATTAGGTTCTCTAAAAATATTATTTCTTTCCTTCATTTCACCTATATCCTCAAAGTGCCTGACCATAATTCAAAATTAGCAGCCAATATTTATTGACTTTCAGATACTGTTCTAAGTGCTTTACTTGTAGTAGCTACTTAATTTGCACTACAGCCCTATAGGGCAGATACTATTTTTAGTCACATTTTTCAGGAGGAAGCTGAGGCAGAGAGAGGCTAAAAAGCAACTTGCCCAAGCTCTCATCGCTAGGAAATTGCAGAGCTAGGACTCAAATCCACAAGCTCAGGCAATCTAGCTCCAAAGCTGGTGCTCTTAACCGCTGCCCTGTGATGCCTCTCTAACCCACAGTCAGTGTTGTTATCCTGAATTCACATGGCAATGCCCACAGGAGCTATTTTCCTTGCCCCTAGTAAATTAGACTTTAGAAGAATGGCCTGATTTCAAATTCTGGCTCCTCTACTTCTATTATAGCTATAGGGCTCTGAACAATTACACCTATTCACCAAAGATGTTGTGAAGATTACACAAAATCATCTCTAAAAAGGCTGACACATAGCGGCCATTCCAGAACGTAGTAGCTATTATTGTTATGCTTTGGATTTTTAAAAAATCTGTTGCTTAAAAAAAAAAAAAAATCTGTTGCTTATAGTTTAAAAAAAGTTCTCTGTTTGGCTGTAAGCAGCCACTTAAGCTCTAATAGTCGCTCATCCTCTAAGTTAAATTTGCTGCCTTTAACAGGAGATAGATACCTGCATCCTCATGTTCACCGCAGCACTATTTATAATAGCCAAGATATGGAAACAACCTAAGTGTCCATCAACAGATGAATGGTTAAAGAAAATGTGGTATATACATACAATGGAATATTATTCAGCCATAAAAAATGGAAATCCTGCCATTTGTGACAACATGAATGAATCTCGAGGGCATTATCCTAAGTAAAATAAGTCAGATAAAGACAAATACTGTACAATCTCACTTATTTGTGGACTCATATGTGGTACCATGTGGATTCAGTTCACTTCTGTGTGAACTCATAGAAACAGAGAGTAGATTAGTGGTTGACCAGGGGGGTGGGATGAGGGAAATGGGTGAAGGTGGTCAAAGAACATAAACTTCCAGTTATACGATGTATAAGTTCTGGGGACCTAAGGTACAGCATGGTGACTATAGTTAGTAATAGTGTATTGTAATAGTAATAGTGTATTGCTAAGAGAGTACATCTTTAAAGTTCTCACCACACACACCAACAAAGGTAATATGTGATGTGATGGTGGTGTTAACTAACCTTATTGTGGTTATCATTTCACAATATATGTGTATCAAATCATCATACTGTACACCTTAAACTCACACAATGTTATATGTCAATTATATCCCAATAAAGCTGGGGAAAGACAGAAAAGAGGTATACACATTAGAAATAAAATTAGATACTTTCCATTAAAAAAGACAAATAAAATATGATACATATATATAAACCAAAAGAAAACCTAGATAAGTGTAACAGTAATTAAAGGATTAAGAAGGAAGTGAAAAAATTTAAGGCTCTTTGATCCCATTAGTCTGAATGCAATACTACAAAAAAGACATTCACAGCTCACAAAATATTCACATGCTCCTCCTATTTCCCAGGTCCCTTGCAGTTAGGCAGGGCCCTGTGGCCTCTTCTGGTCCATGGTCTATGAGTGAATGTGACAGTATGCAATTCTCTCTCTTCTTCAGCCATGGCTATTAAGGAATTTATTCCCAATGGTGCAGCTACAGGATGGTGGCATCTCTATCATCCTGGGTACTGAGTGACTTACATGGAGCAGAGCTGTGCCTCAGGCCCCATTTGATGTGCAGTGTGAGTGAGAAATAAACTTTTGTTGTGCTAAGTCAATTTAAGGATTATTTATTATGGCAACATAGTCTTAGCCTGGTTAATACAGTCTCAAGTAAGTAATTTTATATAGCACTCTACAATTTACATAGGCATTTCAAATGCATGATCTTGTTTAAGCTGAAAAAACACCTAAAAACATTTTGTTGGTCCAAAGAGCATAAAATTAGAGGCTATATTGTCTTAGATTGAAGCAATCAAGGTTTATATTAGATATGGTGAAAACTCCCTAAGAAAAGGGGTTGTTAAAGAGAAGCCAACTGTAAAGGACACTTAGGGAAGTATTTATGAACTGGATGGGAAGGAAGGCTCGCACAAGAAGAGATGGTCTTTGGATTGCTTCTAACTCTTGAGCTGCTATTGAGGGAATTGTGGGATATCCATTCCTGGAAAAATTGCAATACTTGGTCTCAGAAGGTTTGTATGGGGTTTCTCAGTCAAAGCATGTGGGCTTCTAGTGTGATATTTCACAAGTTGTTCCTACTTTAAAGATGGGCCAGAGTTCAGCAAAGAAATTTTAGGTGGGCTCCACACAGCTGAGCTGGTTTTAAATTATAAGGTAGAGCTGCTTCCTGAGCCATGGTAACTGATGAAATGCACAGTGCCTTTATAAAGTGATAGTATTGTCTTAGCTTTTCATACTACACAGGTATTTAGGAGTATTCTTTTACTGAGGTATACTGGATAAGGGCTCCTTTGGACTACGAAGTTTTCGAATATCAATAAATTACTTAATATATTAACAATTCCCTCAGAGCAAGAAAACTTCAGAAGCAATAAATCTAATTACCTATGGAAACAATCACTTTTCTTTAGGTTCTCTGATTTCTCAAGTGTAAATGGCAGTAAGTTTCCTCTCAGCTCTGGTGTACTAAAAGAAGTAAAGCATTGTTGAGCTTGGTTTTCAACTATTAGTCAAAGTATTAAGTGCTTTTGTGCTAAACACTGTTTTTGTGCTTTTCTCTTACAATTCTCAAAATCCTATTGTGTAAGGACTATCATCATTCACGTTTTTCAGATGAGGAAACTGAGGACAGTTGTTGATAACTTACTAAGTTCTGAGCACTAAGTGACATGAACTGGATGTCTTCCTCATTTTTCTTCTCTTTAAGAATCCATCTAAGGATTCAAACTCATGGCTAAGACATGCTTTTTTTTTTTTTGCGGTACGCAGGCCTCTCACTGTTGTGGCCTCTCCCATTGCGGAGCACCGGCTCCAGACGCGCAGGCTCAGCGGCCATAAGACATGCATTTTTTAAAAGATTGTATTGAAGTACAGTTGATTTATAATGTGTTAATTTCTTCTGTACAGCAAAGTGATTCAGTTATACATATATGTTACACATATATATGTATTCTTTTTCATATTCCTTTCCATTATGGTTTATTACAGGATATGGAATATAGTTCCCTGTGCTATACAGCAGGACCTTGTTGTTTATCCATCCTATATATAATAGTTTGCATCTGCTAATCCCCAACTCCCAATCCTTCCCTCCCCCACTCTCCTTCCCCCTTGGCAACCACAAGTCTGCTCTCTATATCTGTGAGTAAGACATGCATTTTAATTAATGTTACTGCACAGGTGGCTCTGTGACTATAATTAAAATTGAACTCTTCAGTCCGATTTGCTGTGGCTCTTTTCCACAACCAAGTTACTTTGCAGGGAACTAGGAAGAGCTATTACTAATGTGGTCGAAGGCCGATCTACAGCCAGTTGAATTACTCACATTTTCCCAGCCTTTATCTGATTGCTTGCTTCTTCTCCACTTCTTCACTATCTAACTGAAATGCAAGTCCCATCAGCACATAAAATGCTGTTGAGAAGAACTTAATGAAAAAAAATGAATGACAGAAGTTCCAAAAAATGAAGTCTGCCATTATCAATTTGCTGGCCCTTAATCTCACAGTTATGCCTTTGATGGGGTAGAGATAATGCTGTAATAGGCACATTGTAAGAGAATATATCAAAATGTTATTCAGGTGGAAAGAAATTTGCAGGTATCAAGGTAGGAATTTTATGACACTCTTTAATGCATTTATTCCTTTGTTTTGCATATTGACAAGAACATGATCTAATACACAGAAGTCTAGCAGCCCAACAGCTCTCTTATGTTAACCCTAAAATAAGCTTAAGCTATAAAAAAAAGTTTAAAAAAATATGCCGAACAGTAAAGATTTAGGGAGTGTGACTATGGTTCTTTGGTTACCATATGAATCACCAAAGTTGTCTCTGATGATCTGATATTAGTGGAGATGTCCCTTTCTCCCTCAATCTCTCCCTTAAAGTCAACATAATAAAAAATAATTTTCCTTCCATTGCACCAGTTTCCCTTCCTATATTCTTTTTCCCCGTTAATGCAACCACCATTTAGCCAGTTGCCCAAGCCAGAAACCTCAGGCTCATCTTTGATCTCTCCCTTTCCTTCAAATCTAACATACTACTAGTGTTGATTCTAATTTAAAATGTTGTTCCAATCTTCCTCACCCATCGTCTTTCCCTTATACAGGTTCTTTTAAATTTTTGCCTATGCTACTGAATAGTCCCCAGTTGTTTTCCCAACCTTTGATCTCAGCCACCTATAATCCATCCTCCCCATTGCATTAGGGTAATTTCTAAATCACTGATATGATTACATCTTCTATAGCAGCAAGGAACCCGTATCCAATATACCTCAATAAAAGAATTTGCCTAAATACCTACATAGCATGAAAAGCTGAGAAACTCAATACCATTGCTATATAAAGGCATTATGAATTTTATCAGTTACTATGGTTCAGGAAGGGGCAGATCTACCTTTCAATTTAAATTCACCTCAGCTGCATGGAGCCCACTTAATTTCTTTCCCGAAACCTGGCCCATCTTTAACCTGGCCCTCTGCTCAAAATCTGGCCCATCTTTAACCCGGCCCTCACTGTTTAGAGTGAGTCCTAAATTATTTAACATGTTATCCTTCCCACCTGAGCCCAACCTGCCTTTAAAGTTTTTTTCAATCTATGGTTTCCATATTTTAATCACAGTATATTCATTGTTCCAAATATACCACGTACTTGCCCAACTCCACATTTTTGTTCATGTTCATCCTGCTATCGAGAATGACCTCTTTTCCTACTTGTTCTGGTTATTCTCTCAAGTCTATTTCCAATGTTTCTTCTTCTGAGAATACACTCTGAGGATGGACCTAATCTAAAATGAACTGCTCTCCTCTCTAACTCCCATAACTCTTAGTTTGTACTACTCAGATTTATACAGAAACTTATTATGACTACACCTGTTTTCTCTGCTGAGATAGTGAAGCAATTCTGTGATGATGGAGAGAGAGCTGAGTTTGAGGAGTCAGAATACCTGGGGTCAGTTCCATTTTGGTCACTTCCTAAGCTCAACAGTCACATCTCGAACATGTGGATGGACATATAAAGATTAAATAAGATTAAATTAGATAACATAAATGAGACCATTATAGGCTTGTCACGTATTGGGCAGCAGGATCACGAGCTCTCTGAGAGTGGAACCACGCCTGATTTACCTCTGTGCCTCCCCTCTACCAGCACACAGTATGTGTTCATTGAATGTTTGCTGAAGAAAATAAAAGGAACATGATAAAATTTCCACTTTTATCCAGGAGACTGACAGAATAAAAATAAACTCTGCACTGGTACAGAATATTTGACCTTTAAAAGTACTGACATTTCTTAGGCTTGTCTTTATAACATCCTGGAAAAGGCAAATATTGTCATTTTCCTTTTCCATCTGAAGAGACTGAGGCACAGAACAATTAAATGGCTTGACTAGGCTCATAAAGTTAGCCCAGAGCTTGAGAGAGACTGGAGCTACAGTCTGATGCTCTTTATTTGAGCCTAGAAGAGTAGGTTGTCTGTAATGATTTGATATTTGCTCCAGGGTGGGAATTAATTTACATCTCAAAATCATTTCAGAGGATATGTTTTTTACATGGGCAAGATGGTGCATGTTTAATTCCACATTTCTGAGAAGGGGAAAAAATTAGATCAACTGTTACTACCATGATTTTCTCAGCTCCATACATGTACTATCTGTTTTCCTTGGCTGTTCTTTCAGAGAAGTTATCATCTTCTACTTAGCCCCATGAAAAACATCTCAGAAACTCTTGAGCATCATCTTATAGCAAAAGATGGGACAGCAAACTCCAAACACATATCTGAGTTCGTATGATATGTAATAGCTTCTCATTTCAATCAGAATATGACTGCTTATTGAATTAGATCAGGCTAGCGACAGTGTAGTAGAAAAAGCCTGGGCTTCGGAATCAAAATGACCCTAACAATTCTAGCTGTGTAACCCTCCAACATTTACTTCCTCTGTATGAGCTTTAGACTGTTCATATGCATTTGGATTGAATACTTTCCCAACAGGGTAACTATGAGATTTAAATGAAGCAATATACCTATAGAGACGCTCAAATACTGGTTACATAATAAATGTTAGATCTTTATGTACAGTAAAACTCATTTATTAGAATCACTGGGGAATCAAACATTAAACATAAATGAATTATTCAAATAGAACTCTTTCTAAAATAGATGTTATACTTCCTTGCTTAGCAAATAAAATACAATAAACATAATTTAAACTCCCCTTTAGACTCATGACTTTCATTCAACACATCATTTATGGCACTGTGCATAATGCAGTGATGTCTTCAAGGCTGCTACTGAGTTGTATACAGCTGCCTTTGCCCTGAATCTGCCACACATTTAAGTCCTGTTGTGTTACCTCCTTGGACTGGTTTGTATCTGCCCCGTTTTCTCCACTGCTTTGGCCTTCTCTCAGGGCCTCACAATTTCTAGCTTGGATTTACTACCACAGCGTAACCAGTTTCCCTATTTCCAGTCTCATCATCCCCAAGTCCTTCCTCTGCACTCAACAAGAGTTTGAAAACTAAACCCGACTACTTCACTTGCTTGTTTAAAAAACAAAACAAAACAAACAACCCCCCCCACCACCACCTAACCACAAAAGCTCCAATGGCTCTCCCTGGACTATAGCCTAAAAGGTCCACATTAGCATGGTGCGTACACGGATACCTCTGTGAGCTGACCTATCACCTCTCTAGCCTCACCTCACCTCGCCTCTCGCCTCCTGCCTCCCGTACCTAACCCCTCACAACCTCAGCTCCAGTCATGCTGAGCTGGGCCTTGTGCAGCAGATTCCTGAGGGCAAATTCCTGGCCCTTTTCAAACCTTCTTGCTCTTGATCCTGTTGCTCTCTCTGATTGGAAAACTAACCCTGGTTTTCTGATAAACACTTATAAATCTTTCAAAAGGTACCTAAAGCATCTTAGGTTTTAGGCAACCTGTCTTGCCCTTCCTTCCCCAATCCTCTGACTGGAAGAAGTGACCACTTCCTTTGTGATAGCATGGAGCCCTGGGCAGATACTCATCACACCACAATGTTGTGGGATTACCTGTGTACCTCCCACCCCCAGTAGACTTTGTGCTGTCTCCCCAGGCACAGGGTTAAGTACTCTACAATCACTGGGTGAGTATCTTTTTGCGTCTTTAGTTTTCTGTCTCTCCTTCTATCAGGTTAATGTTTAGCTGATATCCCCATCAGTTCCTCACATTATTCTACTTGTAATCTACAGTCAGAACTAATCTATTGCTACATAGGTTTGCATGAGGGCCTGTAGAGATTTTTTTTTAAGGCAAATCTATAAGCTTGGGAAGTTCATGCTCCTACCGACCTTTATTTTGGCTGTTAGCTAGTTCTTAGTGGTGTTCTGGATTTTTGAGGTTGACAGACAAATTGTCCACAGAGAAATGGAGTGTAATATGGTGACAGCCACTTATTGAAACCTTTCCTAATATGCCAGGTTCTGAGTCAGAAACTGAGAATACAAAGTCCTGGTCAGCAAGGCATTTAAGAGACTCATGTGGGGCTTCCCTGGTGGCACAGTGGTTAAGAATCCGCCTGCCAATGCAGGGGACACAGGTTCGAACCCTGGTCCGGGAAGATCCCACATGCTGTGGAGCAACTAAGCCCGTGTGCCACAAGTACTGAGCCTGAGCTCTAGAGCCCGTAAGCCACAACTACTGAGCCCAAGCGCCTCATCTACTGAAGCCCCCGCGCTCTAGAGCCTGTGTTCCTCAACAAGAGAAGCCACCGTAATGAAGCCTGTGCACCGCAACAAAGAGTAGCCTCCGCTCGCTGCAACTAGAGAAAGCCTGCACGCAGCAACGAAGACCCAACGCAGCCAAAAATAATAAGAAAAATTTAAAAAAAGAGACTCGTGGATTATTTACATCATTTAAAACAAGCTTATGACATAGATATTATTAACAAACACACTCTATTTTTTGAAAAGATGAGTGCGCAACTAGCTATGGTGGGGGAGGGGGTCGGTACTCAAACCCAGGTCTGTCTGACTTCGGCTGTGCTGTCATTTCACTATCTCCCGTTCCTATTGGAACTAACCTCTGGTGACAAGAATGCAATGTTCCTCTTGGGAAATTTTCTATATCGCCTTTCCTCCTATCACAACTCAACTTTTCATTCCTGAATGTATAAAATCAAATCACAAAGTTAGATAACCTGAAGTTAATGGGACTTTCAGAAAACTTGTTCTGATGTTATGACTTATTATGGTAGCTGCAGACAGGGGAGAGAAAGTAGGGTCTGAATGTCAAAAGCCATTCACGTTCTCAGTTCAGCAAGTATATGGCCTTCTACTAGTAAAGGAATGGAAGTGGACTGGGGCATTTGTCCTGGGGCTCAGTACTGCCCACTGACCCAACCCAGAAGTAATTGCTGCCTCTGGAAAATCCTACCTTTCTTAAAGTCTGAGCACAAGTTCAATCACCTTGGAGGATGGAGATGGGGGAACTGGGCTTCTCAAACGTGGTCTAAAGCAGAGACTGCAAACAGGCTTTGTCTCATGTGCCAAAGCAGAGAGCATTACAGTGGCCACTGAGAAGGATTCTGAAGTTGTTTCCAGACTCAGAGGGAAGAATGCTGGGAACAAACAACAATGTCTGTTCTGAGATCAAGAGAAGCATATCCTGTATTTACCATCATTGGTAGAAGTTTCAACTGTCATTTAGCATAAGCCAGCTTGTGATGCTACTTAATTTAGAAGTCTGTTCTAGTTCCTGAACTCAGCAGAAAGCATACAGACAGAGTGAGATACAATCTGTCAGTCAGGTCTGGCACATCATAGGTGGTCAATAAATGTTTACTGAAGGAATGAATGCAAAATTCTACGGCTTTATGTTAGCAGAAGGATACAGTTCTTCCCCCTGCCCCCAATAATCGAGGGAAGTGGGCACACCAAGGTCACTTTGCATGCTGAGAGTTGAGGGCACTATACTATACGAGCCAGTAGTTCCCAAACTTAGCTGAATTCTCCAAGATGCTATGTATAAACAGAATCCCTTGTGATGTTCTGATTGGATAAGTTTAGGGTGAAGTCAAGGATTCTCTTGTTTTTGTCTGTTTGTTTTAACTATTTGCTAGCTTCCCAGGCAGTCTGTATGACAGCCAAATTTGGGAACTACAGCTGCAAGGTAATATGGTACCACTGAAGTTGTTAAGGACAGGAACGACTTACTCCCATCAGATATCTTTGTTTCCAGTTCCCTCAACTCTGATTCCTGTCTGTCCATCGAGACCAGGCCTGTCCCTGCCTTTGCTGAGATCCTGGACCTGCCAGACCTTGTCCTGGTGAGTCAGTTTCCAATCCCAAAGAGCTTTGCCACAGTGCCCTCTTTCTAAGGAAGATGAGGACTGAGCACAAGTTTTGCAGAACAGCGGAGAGATTAATATACCGTAGTGGGAATAAATCATGGATGAGGAAATGAATGAATAGCATGTTTCTGGATTTCAAATAGCATTTCTGGAAACGAAAGAGTCGTTCTCCTTTCCCAGTTCAATTAGTTTTCTTATGAACTCTCCCTAGCATTCTTCATTGCAGCCAATTATCTAACGTGTTCCAGTATGAAAATCTGGTCATTACCAAAAACATAATTGATTTGATCCGTGCTCTGACATAACACTTTGCAAAATGCATGTGCCTTCATATTGATTAGTCCTACTGGGCTATTATTTTTCAGTAAAGCAGAGAACCACGTTGGCAGTGGACAATGCAGTAATATCACGAAAATATGAGCTCCTTATTTCTGTGGAAAGTTACAGCATGGAAAGGGTAGATGGAAGTCCAATAAGGATATCATTTGTCCTAAGACTTGGACTAAGAATCTATTTATATCCAACACTGCCCTTCTGCAGGGGAAAAAGCTAAACTAAGAGAGGGAGCAGGGCAGAGTGGAGAGAGCAGGACCTGGGCCTGGGAGACTGAAAGTGAATTGCCACTTTCCAGCCTTAGGACTAGGCAAATTCCTCAACCTTTTTCATTCATAGTGTACTTGTCTATAAATTTGGGCACATTATTACCTACCCCACAGTGCTACCCTGAAGAAGAGCAAAAGTGAAGAGAGTGCCTGAAATATATTATTAAGTGCTCAGTGAATACTGGCAAGGATGCGATGCTGCTAACCAAGTCACAAAATTAGTTTGCCACTTTTTGGTTCCAATTTTGTTGACATATATAATGTAATCTTGTATATTTAAAGAAAAAATTAAGGCAATATGATCACATTTTAAAGAACATTCTTATTATTCCTTTCACGCTTCTATTTTCTACGACCATACGGTCTATTTAGGCCCATACTCTGCTTTTTTTTAGTGGAAAAAAAACAGTGTGTGTGTGCGCGCGCGCGCGAGAGAGAGAGAGAGAGAGAAATATCACACATTCAAGAAATTTTATAAAATCTCTCTAGAGAATTTAAAAAGAAATAAAATGGCTATTATGTATAATCCACCAAGGCAAAGAACATTAACAATAACTTAGACTCCCTCCGGTTGCCCTTCTTAACAACAGCATGTCCCTCCTAACACTCTCTGCCCATAGGTAACTCTCCTGAATTTACGGCAAATCATCCCCTAACTATCTTTATAGTGTTATCACATATATGTATCCCTAAATAATATATGGAATATGGATATAGATATGTAATCACATTGTATATGTTTTCCTATGACTTGCCCCTTAGAGCCCATATTATATTCACTGTATGATTATAACATAATTCATATATCCACCTGACTGCTAGGCATTGGATTATCTTTAGATTTTATTAATAGTATTGGTATAAATATATATTATACATGTCTCCTATGTATACGTGCAAATTCTCCCTAAGGTACATACCGAACAAATGAGCTGTCAGGTTATATTTTCAACTTTACTATATAATGTTAAATTGTTTTCCAAAGCAGGTGTTCCTGCTGACACAGTGGATGAGAGTTCCAGTAGTTCTAGATTCCCTCCAATACTTGGGATTGACTAGACTTAATTTTTGCCAATTTGGCGAATATGAAGTGGTGCCTTAATATACTTTAATTTGCAATTCCTTGACTACTAATGATTTTAAGTAACTTTTCATATGTTAATAAGTCATTTGTGTGTGTTTTAAGTCCTTACCCATTTTCTATAGGGCTGTTTGCACCTTTCTCATTGCGTTATAGTTCTCCATATATGGTATTCTAGATAGTGATCTTTTATCAGCTATACACGTTGCAAAGACATGTTCCTTCAATTTTCAATTCATATCACATTTCACCTCAGAAAAATCAGACATAGGATCCAAAGGTTTTCATTTCTCTAAAACTGCTGATATCGATAGCTACAAATATAGACAGATTTCAAGATAAATAATTCATTAGTATGGTTTAAAAGAAATACATTCATGAATATCTTTGCTCAAGCTTGCAGAAGGTGCTTGAAGAGCTTATTAAAATATACCAAACTAATTTAAAAACTACAAGGCAGCACTGTGATGAAGAAGGCTGTCATGTCAAGACTCCAAATACACTAAAATTTTATATATTCACAATGACAGCGGTTTATATATTCACAATGACAATACTTCAAATGGCTTCTTTTACTCATAAGGCATTCTGTCTATTACTAGTATATTTATAACCCAGCCAGCACAGACAAATCTTACCAAGTTGACCACTGAATTTCAAGTGTGGTCTTAGTGTAAAACTTCTAAGAGTAATTTTTTCCTTTGATACAATTGTCTTGGAGTCATATCTTTAGTCAACTCATCTTTGGGTTTATGAGGAACTTAAGAATACACTCTATCAAAAATCCAAGTATTTTTAGGATAGTGAAACACTCTGTATGATACTACAGTGATGGATATGTCATTATATATTTGTCAAAACCCATAGAATGTACAACACCAAGAGTGAGCTGTAATGTAAACTATGGACTTTGTGTCAGTATAAATTCATCGATTCTAACAAATGTACAACTTTGATGTAGGAGTTTGATAGTGGGGGAGATTGCATACACATGGGAAATTTCTGTACCTCCTGCTCCATTTTGCTGTGAACTTAGAACTGCTCTAAAAATAAAGTCCATTAAAAATTAAATAATTAAAAAAAATTTAATGCAGGGAGAAATGAGCTTTTTAAGACTACTAAGAAGTAGTATTGGATAATTCAGGGGGGAAAAAGAAGCAAGCAAACAAACATAAATGTCCCAACTAGTTTCTAAAGCAATGGCACCAGGGAAATAATGACTGCAGAGAAGACAACGATGGTAACAGCAACAACAAATGTTTACTGACTGCCAGGCAATCATCTAAAGAGTTTTACCCCAATAAACTCAGTTAATCTTCACAAAAACCCTATCGGATAAGAACTGTTACTACACTCCTTTTAAAGATGAAGTTAACTGAAAATCAGAGTTTAAGAATAATTTCAACATCACTTAACCAATTAAAGGTGGAGCAGCTCTAAGCGTTGGGAGATTTCATTGGGCTGCTCTACTGAGAGCACAATCACCTCGCAGGTCACCACTCACCTTCAAGAGGAGTGCAGAACCAGGCTGGTGAATGGATCACAGAACAATACACCCAAGGGTACTTCCACAGAGCTGTATGCAGGCAGGTATTGAATGTTATAACATAATTTAAAGTTCAGGGTTCCACTATGGTCCATTAATGTGAGAACTTCATGTTTCTTGCATTTCACGTGTAAAAAGTAATAAACAAACCTTGATTAAATAGAGTCGGGAGACCAGAAGGGGGGGGGCGCTCATGCCCTTGGACAACAGCAGAGCCCAACAGGAAGAAAGAGACTCTTCTTTCCTGGCAAGGACTCAGCTAATGAAAAGCCATGGACCCAATGTTTACTCTAGCCCTCCCAACTTCCTTTTTCCTTCTATAAAAGAGTTCTCCTTCCCTTGCTGTGGAGGGAATTGCATGTGGCTCACCGTGGTTGTAGACCCTGAATTGTAATGCTCTGCTGATCCCTAATAAACCCATCTTGGCTGGAGAAATATCTGGCAGGCTATTTGTTTTAGGTCAACACATGGCTGTCGGCATTTTTCTGATACCAAGCCATGCAAGGTAGTAATAAAAACACTTGCATCTGTGTTATGCATAGCATTTCCCACCCTAGACTGTCATTATGACCTACTTATCTGTGCACATCGCTTGACTGGAGGTTCTTGGGGAAGGGGGCACACATTTGGCGCATGTCTTTTCTATGCTAGATTTTATGCAGCCCTTTGGAAATGTCATTCTCCAGTCATCAGTATCTCTGTGGTGTTTAACTTCATTTCAAGAAACAGAGATGCTGCCATATGAAAACATAACTTAGTTACCTTCGTGTACTAAGAGAATTACTCAAACTTGGTATCCACAAAGGAATTAACCTATTTGTTAAGAACCAGATAATTCATAGTCAGGAGAGAAATTTAAAGACAATATAATGAACAGGAAAAAGCTAATCCATATCCACCTATCTAAATCTGTTGGCATTTTCTATTTTACTGAGAAATTCTTTAACATCTCCACTAGGATTTCTCATCCTTTTTTTAAAAAAAATTTACTTATTTAGTTTTGGCTGTGTTGGGTCCTTGTTGCTGCGCGTGGGCTTTCTCTAGTTGCATGGAGCGTGGGTTTCTCTTGGTTGTGGTGCGTGGGCTTCTCATTGCAGTGGCTTCTCTTGTTTCGGAGCTTGGGCTCTAGGTGTGTGGGTTTCAGTAGTTGCGGCGCGTGGGCTCAGTAGTTGTGGCACCCGCAGCATGTGGGATCTTCCCGGACCAGGGATGAAACCGATGTCCCCTGCATTGGCAGGCAGATTCTTAACCACTGCGCCACCAGGGAAGTCCTCTCATCATTTTTGAAATCAAAGAATCCACTTTAGCTGCCCTTTAGAAGCATTAGCCCACCACAGTTGTTAGTGTCTCCATGGAGTTGACTGTACCTCCATTTTAAGAAAGAGAGGTACTGTCACTTGAAAACTGAAGTGTTTTGAATCTCATACTCTCAAAATTCACAGAAGGAACCATCTCGGCTAATGTATTCATGAAATATAGTAATGGGTTCTATGGCAGAGACTACGAAATTACTCTTCAGTATCTATTTTTCCCCTCTTCCTTTTTTTTTTCCCCTCTTCCTTTTAAGGAATACAACACCTCCCTCCCACCCCAATGGAGTTTTAGGAAGGCATACCCAGGTAAAGACTATATTTCCTACAATCACTTTAGAAAACTTTTAACAATTTATTTTGAAGTATTTGCCTACCTAAGACCTTGCAGTTTCATTCCTGTATATAAATCCAAGAGAAACGAGTGCCTATTTTCTTTAAAAGACTTGTAAAAGAATGTTTATAGCAGCTTTATTCATAACATCCCCAAATTAGAAACAACCCGAACATCCTTCAACAGAAGAATGGATAAACAAATTGTATTATATTCATACAATAGAATAATGCATAAAGCAATAAAAAGTAGCAGACTACTGAAACACAGAACAATATGGATGACTCTTAAAAACATTATGTTGAGCCAAAGAAGCCAGACATGAAAGACCACAGACTACACGGTTACATTTATATGAAGTTCAAGAATATGCTAATCTAATCTAGATGAGATTAGATTCAGATAGAATTCAGAATAGTGGATATCTCTAAGGGTGGGGGTTGAAGCCCAGTGCTGACTGGAATGGAGCATGAGGAAACCTAGGGTGCTGGAAAGTTCCACATCTTGGTATGGGTGGTGGCTACAAAGATGTATACTGTCATTAAAATTCATTGATCTGTGCCTTTTATTGTGTATAATTATATTTCAGATAGGTAGACCAGGAGGGGGAGAGGGAGGGAGAAAGAAAGAGGAGACAGACAGACAGACACCCTGGGAGTGCCAATCCACGGCACAACCTGAAACCCTCCCTGTAGTATTTGAAACCAATACCAAATATGTTACACTTTCAAGGCAACCAGTTCTTAAATTACCAAGGCTAAAAGGTGGGATGTGTGCTTCCTCCCTAGTTATGATATGTTTCTCATTTAAATTATTTATTTGTGTCTGGCATATACCAGCTGGATGTCAGCTGGAAAACAAAAAAAGTCAATCGAGGGTTAAAATGAGTGGTTAATCTGTCTGGGTATAATCAAATGTCAACAATAACCTCGAAATTCTCTAATAATTTGGAAGGAGAATCTGTGCACTCACCAGAATGGTACAAACTTGGGAGTCAGAATTACTCCTGTTTAATTCTTGACTCTGCCTCTGTGTGAACTTGGCCAAGTTCATGGACTCTGAGGCTGTTTCCTCATCTGAAGAACGGGGTAATAATGCTTGACTCATAGTGTTGTTAAGAATATTGGCCGAGTGGACGCATGAAGAGGCTTTAGAATGTAATACACACTCAACAAGTTCTAGCAACTATTATTCTCCTAGGAAGATGAGATCTGTATTTCAAGAAAGTGATTCAGTGTGTACAAGTCTGACTTTGGCATTTAATTCATTTAGTTGTATCTTGTCCTGTACACAAAAAGTTCAAAGTACCTACAATATATTTATTACTAAATAAAATTACTCTTTAATTCACAGTACCTCTGATACCTTCAATTCAGAAGGCAAGAGAGAACATGTGACAGGCGAGCAGCCGCTGCCAACCCCTCCCAGGAAAGGTGGGTACACAAGGAGGCTATCTCTCTCCTTTCTCCTTCCCATGCATTTATATGCAAGCACCTCCTCGCATAGATTTTATAGCATTTTTTAAAACAGTGCACTTGGCTTCTATCTCTCTGAGCAATAGAATTGATTTAGTAGTCTTTGGGTCAACCTGACGTCACAGAATCTTTCAGGCACCACAGCTGATTCTAACATAAGATAAAAGCAGAGGTGGTTATGCTGTTTGTTAGGTGGCAGGCTAATGGAGGAAGTGTTTCTCTTTTATTTATAACTCCATTATTAAGATTTAAAATCCAACAAACCGTGGCGGTGTTCTGTTACACAATCAAGGCCTTCAACACAACAGACTGTTCACAGAATCACAGATAGGAAATATGTACACGTTCCCACTTTGAATCCCCTGCTGTCCAAGAAACTTCCTTCCTGCCAACGAAGTGACAACAAGCAGCCAGCATATTCAAACAGAAGTCCCCTTTTAAAGTAAAATATTAGGTGAAACCATATGAAACATTGACAATTTCATATGGTTCAATCTAATATTTACATCAAATCATAGGATGAGTTAAATCAGAGGTGAAAATGACCAAAAGGGAGCTGGTAAGAGTAAGAGTATTTCCTCTAGGCCAAGTTCTTCCACCAGGGGCACAAAGTGCCTACATGGTGATGAACTTAGAAAATACCCTAAGCCAGGCAATCCCTTAACCTCAGACATGCCCTGCTACCTCAACACCCAGTCTTTGCGAAGACTTCATGGGCTTCAGAGCCCTGAGAGAACCACGGCCAGCCGTGCACCCAACATGCCCCAGCAGGGCTCCGTGTGCCCTCATCCTCAGAGTCCAACACATTTACTGCCAATGAGAAATCTGGCTCTGCGCTCTTTTCTGGCTCCAAGCACAACTAGGACAGATGGAGGGGCCCTGAGATAGAGGTGGCAGAATTTTGAAATTTCCCATTAAGCTGGCTTGATTTTTATGCCCACACATTAAAAAAAAAAAATCAGAAGAATCAGATTTCAGGAAATTATCTAACAACTGATTTTAAACCCCAAAATAAAAAACTGTTTTTCCCCACTATTGACAACATAGGTTGTGTATAAGAGCACATGTAGGTCTTTGCATGAACACTCCCTTCTCCCCACACCCTACCTGCCTACTCCCACCCTGAAGTTGAAATAAGCTAAAAACTGAAATTTATAAAATGCAGTCTCTTTCTATGCCCAAGCAAAGAAAATCCTATTGGAAAAGTCTGTTTCTAAAGTAGCCATGTTGAAGCCCTATGGTTTTCTATTCAATTTTCTCTATTAATCCAGAATTACCTCTTTACGTGCAATAGAATTAACCTTTTGGGGGCAAAGACTGTCAAGTGAGCACAGGTTGGACACGACTCTGTAGGAAATTTGGTCAAGTTTTAAATGCTTGGTTCTTGAACTCACATGCTTGTACTTTTGGCAAAAATGGGGATTATTTTCATGCCATCAAATTTTGAGTGTAACCCCAGGGTTATACTCCTCAAATATCATACTAGGTTAAAGAACTGAAATAACATTGTTCAGAGTCTCCTCTTTTCATGTCCAATCCTTAAATTCACTGCAAATAGCAGTTCTCCAAGATCTGAACGTCTATACTATGTAGGTCCCCCAAAGACTCTGATTAAAACAGAATCTGAGAGCCAATGGATATCAGACAGGAAGAGATCTCAGAGATGACCTTGTTTTACATCTAAAAATCTGAGGACCAGACATGAGAGTTCTTTGTACAAGGTCATACAACAACTTGAACCTAGGTCCTCCAATTTTCCCCAGGCTTCATGGATCTCAAGGTGGGAAAAGGAAGGTCCCTATCTATGGGTATGACTGGAAACAGAGCAAAAGAAAAATGGGAAGGTAATTAAGCATGTATGGAGCCCTGCTATTTTCTTGGCACGGAAGCAAATAAAGCAAGGAGAGAAAAGAAGAGAATTTGGGGAATAGCAGTATAGCTACCATCTATGGAACAGTGACAGGATAACAAACCAAGGGTAACCGTAATGATATCTAGTGTTTATTAAGTACATCCCATCTTCCTAGAAGTAATGCATTATTTACTCCTTACAACAATCCAATGATGATAATGATAATGATGATGATAATAATAACAGTGGCTACCATTTACTAAGCATCTCTTCATATGGGGTGAACACTCTGTTAAGCATTTTATAAATAGTATCTGATTTTATTTATACAACATGATAATGAGCTTGTTCTCCACAGTATAAAAATGAACAAGCTGAGACTTAGAGCATATAAATCACATGTCCAAGGTCATACAACCAGTAAATGTAGGAACCACAGTAAAATCCAGGTCATCTGATCAAAGAACTTAAGCTTCTAAGCGCATCATTATTCTGGTTCTCAAAAACAGGTTGGTTAAAAATTAACACAAAACCCTTCCTGTATCAACACTCCTGGTCTTTTTAATTTTCCTCAAGAATAAACCAGATCCAAAATAAAAGCCATTATTTTACAAAGAATATTCTAATTGTCTAATCTATTTATGTTGCAAACTATAGTGAATCACAATTTTGGCATTATATCTAGAACTACTACTGGCTGTGGTCTTTCAAAAAATCCTGTGTTTTAACACGGGAAACAATTTCATAGCCCTTTTGAGTGTAAAGGGAGTTGGGTTTAATGCATGTATATTGAGACGAGAGGGGAGAGAGAGAGAAGGGAGAGGGGAATATGATGGAAGGAGGTACTATTTATTCACTGCTTCTAGGATTCTGTAGGAGACCACGCTGTTTAATAATTTCAGCACTATAATTTTAAAAATCAGTAGCTCTGGTAACGAAGTCTATGACTGAAGCATGCTATAAAAAAAGAAACATTGTGTGGCGGCTGGTCCTAGACAAACTGACAAGCTTTGTTCTATCCTTTTGAAACCAAAGGCATTATTTACATACACTCCGCTGTAACACAGAATCCCTTCACTGAAAGAGATTTTTACTTATCTGTATGTAAGAATAGAAATAGTTGAATAAGACCACATATTTTCTTCTTGTGCTAAATTACTGGTGAGAAAAGAAAACCGCAGAAATTCTCTGAATGGTACCGAATGATCTACACTAAAACTTAACTATGTCTCCTTGAGTAGCAACCACTTGACCATCCTTTTCTTTGCCAGCCCCCCATTCCCCCCAAGCAGTAAGGCGTTATGACTCTGTGCTGAAGGACGGCAACATGGGACACTGAAGGGCTTCTTTCCCAGTGGCAGTGGCAGCTGTCAAGGTGATTTAATACCTATTCAAAGGCCATTTTTTGCTTTCCAGTTCTCAAGGATCTAATTTACCTTCAGCTTCTCTTGGGGGGCAGTGGTTCAAATGGGTAGGAAGCATGTTTTTGTAGTAATACACAGGTATAAACAAAGGTGATAGATGCCTTTATATTCTTGACTTTACCCACAAGTTTGTAGAAACTGTGCACATTAGAAAACAACAGAAGGTTTAATTTTCCATTTGGATCCCCAAAGAGAGCACAGGATTGTGCTTTTTCCAAGGCAGTTTATCATCGACCCATCCATCTGTCCACCCATCCCCTACCTACTCCCAAGAGCAAGCACTGGGCTAGGTGCTTTAGGTACATACACAGGCACTAGAGCAGAGTAGTATAAAGAGTCAGACCTGGGCTTGAATACTGGCTCTACCATGTAGGAGCTGTGTAGATTTAGGGCAGGGTTCTTGACTCTTGAGTCTTAGTTTCCTAACTGTAAAAGGGACTCAATGATATTGCCTTATCTCTCATTGAATTAGTATGGGGATTAAATAAGATAAAGTACCTGACACTTAACCAGCATCTGATAAACAGGAGACTTATTAGGTAGCATCATTCCCAGTTTAGGTGTGAGAAAAGTGAAGCTCAGAAGAGGTAAGTGGCTTGTACAAGATCTCAGATCTAGCAGGGATGGAGCCAGGACTGCACGCTAGGCATGTGAAAAACACAGGCTCCTCACAGCATCATGCTTCTCTTTTAATGAGCTCACGGTCTGGGGAGGAAAACAGTCACCTAAACTTGGAGTGTCCCACAATCCCTGTAACTGAAGTGCTATGATAGGAGGGGGCAGAGAGGTGTGGGCCAGGAAAACTCCCGGGAGGATGTGCCTGCACTGGTTCTTGAAAGCCCTTTTAGCATCTCTTAGACAGAAATCCTAAGGAGGAGACTATACTCAGATTGAAGAAAGGGCCCGTGCAGAGGCAGGGAGAAATGAAAGAGCAGGGTGCTCTCTGAGGCTGTAGCCCAGGGTCTGTTAGGGGAACCAGTGGGGGAGCTGGGGGCAGAGTCCAGACCAAGATAATCTCCTTTACCTTGTAGGTGTGATCAGGAGCCACAGATACAGTTTAAATAGATGGATGAAATTAAGAGTTAAAATGGCTGGAAGTGAATCACACTTGAATCTTTTCCATTTTCACTTGGAAACAGAACATCTCTCCCACCAGGCAGGCTCATCTAGTGTTTCCATGCCAACCGATTGCAGATAGGCTAAGCCCTAAGGCAGAGAGTGGTGCAGGGAAAGAAGACAGAGAAAGAAGAGAGCAGGGGAGAGGCCAGGCTCAAACTGTGGGGGTGGGCTGTAAAAAGAATGGGGGGGCAGTGCACTACAGAGGAGGAGGGGGGATCAGTAAGCACCAGAAACGAAGATTTGGTAAACCTAGTCGTACTTAAATTTATTGCAAAGCCTGGTCATTACCTGCCCCACCCCCTCCACACACAGATGCAGCATTCAAACCAGGGTTTTTTTGAGCTCACCTATACTCTGAACATTTTCAAAGGAACCTCATGCAACTTACGAAATTCTAACCAGTTCATTTCTTATTCACTGGAAATCAAAATAGGAATGTTAGAACTCTGATTCTCAAGAAATCTCACCAATCTTTTCAACCTGCTTTCCAAAGTTACTTAGCTTTGAACTAGGAAATCTTATTTTTGCTAAGTGTTAGCAAATTATAGCATCAGGTTCAAGGCTGGTTTCCAAATTCTGAATCTGGACGTGATCAAAATTGAAAGCAATCCCAGGAACTGCCCTCCCATTAGCTGCAGTTTGGCATTAATTAGACTTCCATGCAAGCAATCTAAGACTTTTTAAGCTATTGTTCTCAGGTTGAGGAGGAAGTAAATAAAGTTTAAAAAAAAAAAAAAGAAAGAAAAAAAAGAAAAAGAAAAAGATTAAATAATGGTTCTTAATGTTATTGCATACTGGAATCACTAGAGGACCTTTAAAAAAAATAATGATGCCCAGGACACATTCTCAGAAATTCTGACTCAGTAGGTTTGGGCTGGGGCCTGGGCATCAGGGTTTTTAAAAGCACTTGTGATATTGTGATTTACAGTGAGATTTGGTCTTTGTCCCATTCCTGGCACAGAGCTCCTAAAACACTTGGAATGTCCTAAGTGGTAAGAGCCATAAAGGTGTCTCCTGTTATTCATAACAAGCCCCTTTCTACCACACCTCAGTTTCTGTTAATGAGCTTTTAGAAAGTTCCTAAGGATGGAAGCTGCTTACCCAGGGAACCATGCGACTAGAGGGCTGGAGCTTTCAGCTGCACTCCTAACCTCTGAAGAAGGAAGAGAGGCTGCAGGTTGAATTAATCGTCAATGGTCAGTGATTTAATCAATGATGCCTAGTAATGAAGCTTCTATAAAAATCCTAAATGATGGAGTTGAGGGAGCTTTCTGGGTTGCTGAAAACATGGAGATGCTGACAGCGTGGCCCTCACTGGGAGGGTGGCACTCCTGGGGAGAGCATGGAAGCCCGGTACCTCTGCCCCCATATCTTGCCCTAGGTATCTCTTTCACCTGGTTGTTCCTGAGTCTTATTCTTTTATAATAAAACAGTAACCTACAAAGTAAACTATTTTCCTCAGTTCTATGAGCTGCTCTAGGAAATTACTGAATCCGAAGAGAGGACTGTCCGAACCTCTGATTTACAGCCAGCTGGTCAGAAACACAGGTAACAATCTGGACTCGTGACTGGCATCTGAAGTGGGGGCAGTCTTGTAGGGCTGAACCCTTAACCTGTAGGATCTGACACTGTCTCCACGCAGACAGTGCCAGAATTGACTTAAATTGTAGGACATCCAGCTGGTGTTGGAGAACTGGTCGGGGTGGGGAAAACCCCAGACATCTGGTGTTGGAAGTGAAGTATTCAGTGAGTAGTATAAAGGAAAACAAAAGTTATTTCTTTCAGCTCCCCAGGTGATTCTAACACGCAGCCAAGGTTGGCAAACACTGAGATAAAGCATGAAGAACCAACTAGTAAAACAAACCTACTTTAGAGACTCTTCTTGGCCCTTCCCAGGAGAGAAAGCCGGTGTGAACTGGTCACATTGGGACATGACCTATCCTGGCAGGCGCTCAAGACAGACCAATCTAAATTCCATGTAGGAGGGGGAGGTGGGTTTGGCCATCAGATTTGGACATGCTTTTATTGTTGGTCTCCCCACTAGATCAGGAGTACCCTACAGCAAGGACTGAGAGTATTTATCCTTGTATTCCTTGAACCCACCTTAGTGTCTGGCACATGGACTATCAACAGTTGTTTATAAAATGAATGGAAAGCAGGAGGAGGCACAAGTGAACGAAATGAATGTTAGACCTAATTCTCACCAGACTTCCTCCTTAGCACGTTCAATAAGTCATGGGCATGGGCAACAGCAGCTTTAATGAAAAACAAAATAATACAAAAATAAACAACTGGACACCCTTTGTAATTTCCGTTGAATTTAATGAATATTTACGGAACTTTTTTCTTCTTATATTCTGTGCTACACTCTAAGAGCCACAGACTGAGCCTTCTAGCAAAAGAGTAAGTTCTAGAAGCAATGACTGCTGGTTCTACATTGATCTGTGGTTCACTATTTTAAGAATTCCTTACTTTAATGACATTTTAATTGGTATAATATGGCTGATTCGGGTTTGTGTGGCTTAAAAAGTGCAGCGAGTAGTATTTTGGATGGGGCTGAAGCAGATCATTCAGAACTTCCTATGTTTTCAGCAGTGTTTCAAATAAATTCCAAAGAGCATTATTTCCCAAATTTGCTTTATCCCAAGTAGCACATGGAATTCTTGCTTAAATCCTGATTTCTAGGGGATAGGCAAACACTGTCACAGAGGGTCTGTAAATCTTCAGAATACCTTATCCTGCAAAGTGCTGACTACAGCATTTTTACAGGTGAAACGATAAAGTTGGGGGAGGGGAAAGAAAAGGAACTAGGACCTAACAAATACTGTGTCTGTTTCATGGCAGACACTTTCTGAAACAACTGATACTTTTGTTGGATTTAATACTTATAACAACCCTTTAAGTGGATATTATTATTCCTTTCTACATTAGAAATGTGATCCCAAAGGTACTCTCTTCTATAGGTTAATTTTGCCTGTTTTTGAGTGTTATACAAATGGAATCATACCGTGGTAGACAGAATAATGGCTCACCCAAAGATGTCCAAGCCCTAATCCCTAAAATCTGTGAATATGTTATTTACATGGCAAAAGAGACCCTGTAGATGTGATGAAGGTTAAGGACACTAAAGTGCCAAGAAACTATCTTGGATTAGCTGGGTGGACCTAATCTAATTCCATGAGTCTTTATAAGTGTTAAAAGTGCAGAACCTTTCCTGGGTAGATGAGAGAGATGCAAGTGAGGAGAGAACTCGCAGTACTCAGCTTTTAATGTGAAGGAAAAGGCCACTAGCCATGGAATGTGGCAGCCTCTAGAAGACGGGAATGCCTCTCAGATGACAGCCAGCAAGAAAGCAAGAACTTAGGTCCTACAACTGTAAGGAAATGAATTTTGCCAACAATCCAAATAAGCAAGAATTAGATCTTCACTTAGAACCTCCAGAAAGCAACGCAGCCTGCTCATACACTGATGTTAGTCTGGTGAGACTGATGGACTTCTAACCTACAGAACGGTAAGAAAATGAATTTGTGTGGTAATTTGTTATGACAGCACAGAAAACTAATACGCCTGTAGTTTATGTGTGTGGCTGGCTTCTTTCACTCAATATTATATTTACAATACTCCTACCTGCTGTTACTTGTAGCAGCCACTCATTCTCATTGCTGTTTAGTATTCCCTTGTGTAAATATACTACAATTTATTTACCTATTCTTTTGTTGATAGACATTTGGGCTATTTCCAGATTAAGGCTATCACAAACAACGCTACTATGAACATTGTTGTATGTATTTTTGTTGAAAATACATAAATATTTCTATTGTGTATATACCTCAGAATGAACCATAGGGTATAATATGTTCAACAATAGTAAACACTGACAGACAGTCTTCCAGGGTGGTCATACCAACTTACCTCCCATGAGCAATGTATGAGACACTGCCATGAGAGTCTCAAACATTTACCAACATATCTTTTCAATAATCCTGGTGGGTAGATAGTGGCATTAGGGCTTGAATTTGCATTTTCCTGATGACCAATGAACTGAACACCATTTCACATGTGAACTCACCATTTACATATCCTCTTTCATGAGATACCTATTCAAGTCTTTTGACCATTTAAAACAATTTGGTCTCTTTTTCTTAATAACTTGTGGCAGTTATTTACATAATCTGATTATAAATGCTTTTCCAGATCTCTGCCTTACAAATGTTTTCCCATGCTCTGTTTACACTTTTATTTTATTCATGGTATCTTTTGTTGAACAAAGTTTTTATTTTAATGTAGTTCAATTTATCAATATGATAAATGTCCTTTAGGATTAGGGCATCTTATATAGTATCCTCCCTATGTATCACTGGATTCACTTTGGTAATAAATATTTTATTTTGGATTTTTGATCTTGTGTTTTATAAGAGAGACTGGACTGTAAATTTCTCTTCTTATAGTTACCATATCATGTTTTGCTATCAAGGAGATGTTAATATTGTAAAAGCTAAGAAGTCTTCTCTCTTTCCTAATTTCTGGAAGGGTTTGCGTAAGATGCTAGGTGATTTACAGACATTATTCTTCATAAAACCTTTTGAGTTGTGTACTTATTATCCTCATTTCATAGAAGCAGCTGAGGCCCAGAGGGAGAGGAAATGAACTGCCAGGGTCATGACACAAGAAATAGGTGGCAAAGCCAGGATTCAAATCCAGGTACTTGGGACTCTAAAACTCAGGCTTTTTGCCTATTCCATTCCGCTGTGGACTCATGCATGAATGGCTGAGTGAGTTGGTATTCTACGGAGTTAGTGTTTCATTCTATGACAGTTCCTAATTACTTCCTGCAGAGAGGAAACACACTGCCAAAGATGACCCAAAAAAAAAAAAAAAAAAATACAGCTTTGCTTTTGGAACCTCTCATATCTGACCTTTCAAATTTCTATTTCCTAGTGCCCCCTCACCCCCACCAACACACACACTGTCAGATCCCGGAGCAGAGTCTGGATTAAGAATAACATAGGAAAAAACAGGTGAAAATAATACTAACTAGCTTTAACTGCATCCTGAGGCATATCTGATCCACCTTTTCACTCCTTGACAGCATTCTACATAGTTTTTTGTAAATAGTAGTCACCCAAGAAAAACTTAAACCCATATCCTTTCCACTATACCATACTTGCTGTAGGTTAATCAAAAGGTCTTGCAATCTTCTCATCCTGTATGCAGCAGGAAAGTTCATGCCTCTTTGATGAGGACGCTTGGTCGACGAAGGGTATGACCCTATGGTTTAAATTTGAGCCATCATAACTCCATGTCAAAGATCCACTCACCAACCGTCTTTAAGGTACTCATTTATTATTGAGGGAGATGTACTATACATTAAATTACTATTTTCTAGAGTAAAACTTATATGACTTCCTGTAACAATTATAAGTACCAACAGGAGTGAGGGAGCATAGAGGAAATCAAGCATATCCAAGAAAATGTGGTATTTCCAGAAACCCTGGACATTAAGGTTAAGACCAGGGATTTGGCAACAGACAGAACTAATTTATATTTGTTCTCCTTCTTTGCTGTCCAACTTTGGGCAATAACATGAACTATCTAACCTTGGTTTCAATAACTGTGAAATGGGGGTAATAATGATACTCCCTCATAGATATTATGAGATCTAAATTCTCATCACCATCTTCTTGTCCTCAGGATACCTGAATGCATTATATAATCAAGGACTCATAAGAAGATCTGAGTGTGTTGTGGAGGTGGGCATAGGATGGGGGCATCCATTTATGAGAGAAGGGGCAGAAATAGGGAATTTTAGGAAAAGAGCAAAGTGTTATAATCTTACAAAGGGCCAACACTGGGGTTCATTCAACACAGGCCTTTTAGAGATAGGGAAACTCTCTGCTGACCTGGATTCACAGCAACCAGAAACACAGAAACCCCTTCCTGATGACTAACTCAGAGCCCTCTTTAACAGGAAGAGAGCGATGAAACAGTTGAGAAGCCACAGGGACTGGTTAAGAGCTTTGTCTGGAGAGTTAAGAACTACAAAGTTAATTTACCTGAGAATATATATTTATGTGACAGAGGTCACTAGAAGCTACCAAATATCCTGTTTGTTGTAAAGTTCTATTCAGTTCACATTGCATTTTCTCATTATTTTACCCATGAATCAGATTTTTTTTTTTTTAAGTGTGGGAGCCATCATCTGAAAGGCCAAATCCGTGTTTTTAAGAAAATTAAGGGGGAGTTCCCTGGTGGTCTACTGGGTAGGATTCAGTGCTTTCACTGCCGTGGCCCGGGTTCAATCCCTGGTTGGGGAACTGAGATCCCATCCCACAAGCCACACCGCATGGCCAAAAAAAATTAAAAAATAAAAATAGAAGCATGTACAAGATGTAATCTGAAGAAACTTAAGGGGGAAAAGTATATGAAGTAACCCATCTGTTCTGAAACAATACAGTTATACAATGTTTTAAAATACAGTGGAAGACACCAGAATGTGATGATACCTTTTAAGAGTCCGTTTTTAAAATAAAGGATGCCACGGCTTCCCTGGTGGCACAGTGGTTGAGAGTCCGCCTGCCGATGCAGGGGACACGGGTTCGTGCCCCGGCCCGGGAAGATCCCACATGCTGCAGAGCGGCTAGGCCCGTGAGCCATGGCCGCTGAGCCTGCATGTCCAGAGCCTGTGCTCCTCAAAGGGAGAGGCCATGACAGTGAGAGGCCTGTGTACCGCAAAAAAAAAATAATAATAATAATAAATAACTAAATAAAATAAAGGATGCCATAATGTAAAATACATGAAAGTACAATTTAAAAAATAATAAAAATCCTATTTTGATAATGGAAATTCCTTCGTACCTCTTAACAAGCATCACCAAAAAGCATCAGTTTACCAAAGAGGATGTTCACCAGCAATAGTCTGGGCTTCCTACTTATTGAGAAAATGGTATAAAAAATGAAGAAAATACATGAGGAATAAGAAAATCTAAAAGATGGCTTTCTTCATCAAGAAAGGACAAAAGTAAAAAGCCATCTCAGGCATTTTATAATCATTTAAAACCAGAAAATTCAGGATTAAGAATTTAAACAAGTTAGCTGTCACAATGTTTGCCTTAATTTTCTTAGCTACAAGGTAGGATTATGTGGATAGTAGAAAGATGGAGATGCATCTAGTGGGGTTTATAAAATTATAAATTTTAAAATTTGGAGTACTTTTCCTGATGCTTATATTTTGTTCCTATTTTTCTGACCTTAAAATGGCCTTTCTTATATAAAATGATGGCAATAATAAAGAGCGATCAATTTAAAATATAATTTGTATGTGGGTTTATTATTTTTAGACTTCTTACTTGGTGAAATTAAGTTGTCAATCCCATGTCAGGCCCCTGATCTTTTAAATTCTTTTTTTTTTTTGTGGTACGTGGGCCTCTCACTGTTATGGCCTCTCCTGTTGTGGAGCACAGGCTCCGGACGCGCAGGCTCAGTGGCCATGGCTCACGGGCCTAGCTGCTCGGCGGCATGTGGGATCTTCCCGGACCGGGACACGAACCCGCGTCCCCTGCATCAGCAGGCGGACTCTCAACCACTGCGCCACCAGGGAAGTCCTGATTTTTTAAATTCTAATGCTGTTGGTCAGGGAAATCTATAAGTCTTGCAGCCTCTGCATGTAGGAAATCACACATGGAAAGGACACCAACACCCAACAGGTTCCAGTGATTTCCAAAGTCCTCTGAGGCACTTTTGTTTTTGTTTTTGTTTTTTTGCGGTATGCGGGCCTCTCACTGTTGTGGCCTCTCCGGTTGTGGAGCACAGGCTCCGGACGCGAAGGCTCAGCGGCCATGGCTCACGGGCCCAGCCGCTCCGTGGCATGTGGGATCCTCACGGACCGGGGCACAAACCTGTGTCCCCTGCATCGGGAGGCGGACTCTCAACCACTGCGCCACCAGGGAAGCCCTGAGGCACTTTTATACATTTTCTTAAGAATTTAGACCTGAGGAGCAAGGAGAAGGGGTAGTAACTTTTGCAGAACAGGAAGACTGTTTTGCAGAACAGTGTACTGCAGGTGCTAACTAAATGTGAAAAAAATGACCCCACTTAACTTTTGAAAGATTTCCTACAGTGGAGAGTGATGACTGAAAGTAGGCCGTTGAAAGCTCAGAGCAAGTGGAATTTCAAGGTCCTCAAGCACTAAGAGGGCTGAAAGATAGCTTTTCCACAGATCCCAAAAGCAGAGGTATGGATACTTTATACAAAGTATTCTTTTAGGTAAAAGACAAAGCTTGGCTCCTTGAAAATGTTCCCAATGCTGATATCGTGCTTCTTACACTTGCTGCACTATTTACTAAGGGAAACACACATGCCTTCAGCTTTGAGCAAACTGTCCTAAGCCAGGTGTTAGCAGGACTGGCATCATGGGTGTGGGCCTGCGTGGCTGCAGAGTCCCGCACTTAGTATTATGCTCTGCTCTCACTGTCTTTACATTCTAATTTTTGAATGTGGAGCCCCATTTTCACTTTGCACTGGGCCCCACAAATTGTGTAGCTGACTGTGGGTCTCAGGCTGCATGTTCCCCCATGTTCGGGGAACAACGTATGACAGGCACTTCAATTGTGTTCTTTGATGTGGGGCTTTACCTGGCTAGGGCTACGCAGGCTGCAGAATCTGCTGGCAGAAGAGGGGCAGAGAATTTGTCCACACTGTTGTCATGGCCACAGCTCAGGGGGTCTCGCTGAATTTAACCACAAATCCGCATGCTCTGGGCATCTTCAAACTAGAGTACAGGATCTAAGGTGACTATGATATTCATTCAGCTGCCCATTCGACATTTAACAATGCATAAGTAGTTCTATAGAAATCATGCGGTGTGTTACGTGGCAGTAAATGAAACAGGAGGCAAACGTTAGACAAAGATACATGTGAGTTGTGGGTTCACACACCTTTAAAGAGACTGGACTGAGGCAAGGGCTTGGTACTACTCTATGCGTGGAGAAAAGAGTAGATAGTTCAATACTTTGAGCCACAGATTTCTTATCTGAAAACGGTGGGAAAACAATACCTACTTAACAGATATTTTAAATCAAATCAAATCAAATTTATAAAAGCCTTTCAATAAAGCCACATGGCACCATAGGTAGGGGCAGAGGACAGCTGGCTTAGGTTCTAAGCCCAGCTTAGCCTCTTATGGGTAAACTTCAAACCTGGTCTCCATTTTCTCTTCTTTACAGTGGGGCTAAAACTAGCACCTATCTCTTAGGGGGGCAGGGGCTGTGAGAATTATATAAGATAATCCATATAAGGTGCTTAGCAAACTGCCTGGCATAGAATAGGATGCAATTATAATTAGCTGTTTATTATTAGGAAGTATTTTAGAAGAACTTGTGGATGTTTATTATTGTTTCTGTTCTTATTGATTCCCAATAAAAAGGAAAATGGGTTTGAAGTCTTAACCTATACTAAATATGGCATTTGTCTGGCTAAATGAGTTTTTTAAAAAAACATAGTTTGAGACAATTATCACTACTGAACAGGACGGTTTATTCATCCAATCAAGAAGAGACAAGGACCTCTGTTAGGCAGGGAACCATTTGCAAGCCATGAGGTAATTAAGTAAAATTTTAATTAAAAGTTAAATGCTCTCCAATCTAGCAACATCCATAATTCATTCACTTGATGGATTCAGCAGTTACCGTAGGCCAGACCATGCAGATACAGACTGTAACTGGGCAAATCTCCATTTGAGAGGTGCTCACCATCGGTGGAGGGGACAGGTGAGTCAAGAGGCGGGCAGTGGAGAGGGTGTGAAGGTTAGAAGAGAGTTTACATGAGGCAGAGGAACACAGAAGAGAACGTGCTTAACTCAACCAGCATCTATGAGTCACTGGTGATTCTCCCAGTACCATCATGTTTAACCTTCATGTTCAATTGATATCAATTCAAATATCAATTTGAATTGATATTCAAAAAGTTTGTTCAATAAGTACTTAAAGATTTCCTATAATGTGTCTGGCTCTGTTTCAAATGCTGAGATGAAAGGACCAACGTCCTGAGTTTATTCCCTTGTTCCTAACCGAATCACATGACTTAGGGTGGAGATCCCCTCAATTTTTCCATGCCCTCATCTCTCACCTGTTCTCTCCTGTGAACATTCTGTGTTGTGCCTTTTATTGTTCTGCCCTCTTTTGTAGCTAGAGCTGTTCAGATTGTTCTTGGAAGTAGTAATTTTGGGCTAACAGGCTACAGTACCTCCTCTGGAGATGTGAAATGTCTGGAAGTATGATTACCATGGGGCGGCGGTGAGGATCAGAACCCAGGCTGGTAGAGTGATTCTTCAGTGCCTTCAGGGCAGAAAAGACACCCTATTAATCTTTTTATTCCCCAAGGCATAGTAATAGCATAAGGTAGATGGTTGTGGCTCTGAAACAGTTTTCTGGATGAATGAGTGAGTGAGCAAGTGAATGAATGAGGGTCTGCCATTAATAAAAATGATATCTGATTCTAGAACTTGGGATAGAGGGATAGATAAAAAAAATGTGATGGTCAATGGTAGGGTCGTCCATGGTACTATTGTCCCTCTTTCAATAGAAATCTAAAAATTAAAAACCTTTTAAAATCGGGGCCAGCCTATGATTTTAGGTGAAGGAGAAACCTCCTCCAGATCCCCAATGAACCCTCCTCCTTTCTACTTCTGGCACAAAATTAGCTGCCTGAAGACAAAGCCTTTTGTTCCACAATTAAGGATGCAATTAAAAATGCAAATGCCTGAAAGAGTGCACATAGTGCTAATGAGTCTCAAAGTATACATGAAGAATCAAAATCTATTCCGCTTTAAAGGAGGCACCAGCTTAGGAGGCAGGCTCTGAATAATGGAAGGGGTAAAGGTCCTCCCCTTTACTTAACGGACCCATCTGGCAGGCTCTTTCATAGACTTAGTTTAACTTAATCCTAACAACAAGTCTGTGAACCAGGTATTATGTCCATTTTACAAATAAGAAACTCAAGTTTCAGCAATTAAGCAACTGTGAAGTCTGGACCAGATGCCAGGTCTACCCTGACGAAGTCAGTATAAAGCATAAACCAAACAGAAGGTCTATCAATATGAATGTAACCTCTGCCCCTACAGGATTAACTTCCTCCTCACTGTACTGCAGTACAGTGGGCATGGGCTCCAGTGAGAGACACACCCGGGTAGAGAATATGGCTTGGCCACGTAGCACCATGTATAGGTTATTTTTCCTTCTACAAGGTTCCTCCTCTGTAGAATGGGGAAAATAATCATAATTATGTCATAGCACTGTTATAAGGCTTAAACGAAGTCAGGAGTAAAGCACCGGTACACAAGCTCTGGCCTCTCAGTGTGGTTCCAGCTGCCTACCCTGACTTTGCAATGCCCTCTCCAGATTTCTCTGGCTTCCCAAGTCTAGACTATCTCCAGACTCTCTGCCTCATTTTGTTAAACTGTTTCAGGTACCTACCTGGTCATGTCTCCCCCAATAAGATTTTGAGAGAGATAAGAAACTCTGAATCCAAGGTGCTATAATACATTGTGTTTCTGAAAGAATAAATGATAAATTTGCCAAATAAGAATATATGAGTGACTGAATGAATGACAGGCAGTAAAAATGCCATTGCAGGCCAGCGCTGTGCCAAGCACTGGGCAGGGGATGCACACAGGATTGAGACATGTCCTATGGGGACGGCTGCTGACAGCATGTTGGTCCAAGGTTGGAAGGGAAGAAGGTAAAAACCTGACTTATAATGAAGTTCACAGATTTCATGGCTTTGCCTTAAATGACCTGGAGAAATCCATAGCCAAGTGAAGTTGGAAGCAGCTTTGCACTGGAGCAAAGTCCCCTGACTGGCTTCATTCCACATTCTTCCTTTGCATCCCCAGGTTACTGACCAAGCAGTACAATGGGGGAAGGAAGTAGAGTGGAAGGATATGTTATTGTTTAAAGAAGAAGAAGAAAAAATACCAGGGTCTCTTACTTATATGATATGGTTGCTTTCCCCTCCCACCAAAATCAGTCAGGTAAGAACATCTTTCCTCTAGAATGAAAACCCATCAGGATAAAGAATCCTGGGTGAGATATGTTTGCTCGAGACTTGCTTCAATGTAACTCCCAGCCCTATGTCCCTAGAACAGGAAGATTAAGGGTGCTGAGAATGAGAAAATGGATGAAGTTCACCCTGAACCCAGCCCCTACCCCAAGTCCTCTTGCTAAGAGGGTACAGGCTGTGTGTCATGGTCTAAATGTATTATTGAATTAGGCCTCAGTTGAAAGAGGGTCACAGAGTTCAGCAGGCAAATGAAGCAGCCTGAAAGGCCCTGCAGAGCCCGATGTGTCCTGGAAATCCCAGTACCAGTAGGTAGTTCCTGCGTCCTCAGGACACAGCCAGACTCCACACACTTGGTATTGGGTTTCCGTAGGACCGACTGCTCAAAGGTCTTGGCTTATCTTCTAATTTTTTTCTTTCACATTTGTATAGGAAAGAGAGTCTAGGAATTAATTCATCCAACAAATATTTACTAAGGAGACTTTCTTGTGGCATAAGGCACTAAGGATATAGTAAAATTAAGACATTAACTGGGATTTGCAGGTCCAGTATTGATGGTATTGCCATTTCAAGGAGCTTTCCCATGAAGCTTTAATAAAGACCAGAGTGATCACTATTTTCATAGCTGAGTTTTAAATACCAGTGGTCTTCTGGGTAGATTTCATTGTAGGAAGCTTATAGGCATAATGTAAAGAGTAAAATAGGTTAATAATTGCAAGGCATATAACACATGAGGTATCATAAAAGGACAGTTACAATGATGATCTACATACTACTTGAATTGCCTGCAGATATGCACAATGAGAATCCTGAGGGAAAGAGGTCTGTGCTCTTAATCATCTCTGTATCCTTAGCATCTACGGCAGACTGGTATATTGTAGGTAAGTACGTGAAACCATGTTTGTTGAATGAAAGAATCGATGCCCTGATGAATCTATGTGTAAAAACATTATGTTAAACAATGGGGCAGGAGGCAGACCTCAGCATTTGTTATATTATATAGCCTTTGAAGCAAAAACTGTCAAGGAAAGCAGAAAGTTTGAGTTACCAGTTTAAAATGTGGACTTCGAACCACTGTAAAAAGAAGAAAATCCTTCAAATTCAGAACAGAAAACCATGAGCAGAGGGCTTAGAGTAGCTGAAGAATGCAGAGGAAAAATGGAAGAAATTGTGAGGATAGGGACGCTGGTAACACCCATGAGGAACTGGAAGGGCCAGGTGTAAGCAAAGCAACCCTTTCTTCTTAGCTGTGTCTCCAACTGAATTCTTTTTAGATTCTGTCTCTGGACAGACCCTTGTGGGGGATGAGAAATGCCTGATGAGTTGGCATAGCTGGGCACTCTGGAGCCATAGAATCCTGGCCTTTCCCGTTGGCTTTCATGGGGTCTAGAGGACTGAAAACATAAAAGGTCTCCAGGAAGCCTATCCTCCTTCCCTTGATGAAGGAAAGCCAAGGCACAGGGAGACTCACCACTGCTGAGAAAAGTGTCTCCGTTCACAAACAATTCTACAGTCTCTCTGTCCTGCAGGGGACAGGTTGCCTTTCTAATAAATGATAAATACCACCGACATTAATCAATTGCTTCGCATGTGCCAGGTATTTAAATTCACCATTTTACTTTATCCTCACAACCACTTTGTGGTATCTTATTACTAATTTCACGGATAAAGACGCTAAGGCCAGAGAGACTGACTTGTCCAAGGTCACTGAGCTAGTAAGTGGCAGAACCAAGATTCAAATGTTTGTCTGTCCGGCACAATCCAGCAACTGTGCTCTTAAATAAGCATTGTTCTCTACTGCCTCACACACAGGACCTGAATGTTTGGCTCACGTCCAGTCACGTTCTGTGAGCTTGGGGGCAAATATTTACCTTCTCCGAGTCTCACTTTCTTCACCTGTAAAATAGAGGAAATATCCCCTGATTCTTCGAGGTGTTGCGAGAATGATACGGGGAAATATATGCCAAACACTAACATAATGGGTGACCCACAGAAGATGCCTGACAAACGTTTCCCTCCATTTCTACTTCCTCATCTATGCCAGGGAGAACCGCCTTCCAAGGTGGCTAGAACACCAAGGGTCTGGGGATTCCAGAGATGCTAACTGTAACGTAGTGAAGATGTGTTCTCCTGCCTATGTACTGTGTCATCTGCCTGGAATGCTCCTCCTTGTTTACTCCATCTGCAAGCTGTAGATCACAACCCATTAGTGAGTTATTAAATCAAGTTAATGAGTTGTGACCTTCACTTTTTTTAAAAAAAGAGGAAGACAAATAGAATGGAAAATAGCAAAGTTTACTGTACATTAAAGGTACACTTTGATGAAATTCTTTCAGCTTTATGTGCGTATGTATTTACTGGGCCATGATGAATAATGTATTTCTTACTTTGAGTAAAAAGGTTTGAAGGCCTCTGGATTAACTCATACAAAATCTTCAAGAATCAATTCAGATATCCTTATATAAGGCAGCAGTAAAGATTCTCGGCCTTTCTAGAGGTAACTTTTCACACCACACTGCATTGTGATTGTCTTCCCCTCATCTGTCCTCCCCCATTAGATGTGAGTTCCTTGGGGACAGGAAACATGACTTCTACTGCTGGGTCCTCAATGTCCATTATAGGTCCTGGCACAGAATATACACTCAAAAAATGCTTGATGAATGCATAAATAAATTATAGTAACTGACTAAACATAAATTCACAAAATGCTCCAAATATGAAGCAAACAAACAAACAAACAAAACCTAAATTCACAACAGAAAGCTTATTCACTTGAACTCTCAAAATCGGTACCTTTTATTAACAAACGAACATGGGCCAAGTTTCTCTTTTATATTCTTTCCTGTGACCTTTCACTCCCCATTGGTGGACTTACCTGCTTTTCTTTCTTCCCCTCTCCATTCTCCCAGTGTCCCGGGTGCTCTTGCTCTCTTTTATCAGAAGAAAGGATCTCTCCTTAGCCATTTGCACTTCTGTGTGAATTTAATCCCCTGTATCTCTGACCTTTCTTCATAGCTTTTAGATATAAAGGTGCATTCCTATTAGTAGCAGGAAAAGCCTTGTTCTGCTATAGGGATGCATTTAACAACTGATAAGAAGACGGGGAGTGCATATTTTAGAAGTAGGGAGACCTCAACCTGCCCATATGGAGAGCCCCAAAGTACGTGCAATGAAACCCGAAACCCCGTATTCCAGTGGTTCAGGAGCCCAAGTGAAATCTATGGCTGAAGAACTGATAATGTACTTGTGGAGCATTTTGAAAAATACTTTATTCAAATTTTTAATATTTTATTTACTTTTAAGGTTCTACAACTACATGTTTCACAATGCAGGAAATACACAATACGCATAGCCCATTAAATCAAATAGATGCAAATCACTGGCATACAACACGTACAGTATTATCATTAGCGACAATCAACTCCATTTGCATGGCACTACCAAAGCACTTCAAGCACCTTACAAAAAAGATTAAAAGAAGGAAAATGATTACAACTAGATTGGAAAATAGAGAGGGTTGGCTCAAGTTTACAACACCGCCTGGCTCAGATGTGCTAGTTCCCTCCCTCTCCCACACTGGCAGGCAAATGAATCGCCACCACCAGGGAGGACCATTTCTAGTAGGGAAATGAGGCCAACTTTTGCAGTGTCCTGAGGAGATGCACTATCCTGGACACGGTCAGCGCAGAGCTAATGCTGGGAGTGTGAGGTGTGAGAGAGAGTGTGTGCGTGTGTATGTGTTGTGCATATAGGGAAGAGGAGGTGACTCCAAGGGGAAGGGTGGTTTTGTGGTGCAAACACATGTTCTACTAAGTCAGCTAAATTGTTTATTACAGAACAAAGAAGCTGCTTGCTTTCTGGTTTAGGTTTCGGCTTCATGGAAAAATACGAATAGTACTAAAGAAATCCCCTATGAAATCCCTATAGTACAGTTTATCCTGTGTAAAAACCCCAAAGAGGTTTCTGTTTGAATTTCTCCTCTCAGCTAATCTACTCCTTAATCCAAGAGTCGGCCACTGTGCTGATGGAAGCACACTGGGATTCATGGCCAAAGTGCGTTCAACAGCTGAGACGCACAAGCTAGCTGCGCCCTGAGCAGGTGGAGTGAGGTGGCACTAGGAGGCAGGACATCTAACTCTGCCACCAAATGGCTGTGGGGTCCCGGGCAAATCCCTTCCCTCCCGGGGCCTCAGTTTCCCCTTCTGCAAATTAAACAGTGGGCCTGGTGATAGCTAAGGTTCCAGCTCTAGAATTACATAAAGCTGAGCAGAATAAAGAGAATAATACTCCAGGGTGTCATTCTCAGATTAGAGAGACATGCTCATCATCTGATGTTTATATAATCAGAGAAATTCTGCTACTGATTTATTTTGAGACAGCAACTAGTTGACTTTCTAAAATAAGCACAATCAACTGGCACTAGTTCTATTCAAGCGATCTGGATGAAACAAGCATATCTATGAAAATCCTATAGCTAAAACTGGTGTAAAACAAACAAACAAACAAACATACTTAATCATTTTTAGTAAGAATCCCCTTTAGGCCTTGCCATTTCACTTCATTTTATTAATTAATGAAATTAATTAATTAATTTAAATTAATTTATCACATTGCATGAGAACAAGGCCAGGGGATCTTGTAAGTTCTTTCCCTCTGATTTTACTCTATTCATGGTTCATACCTTTTCCAATTCTACGCCTCTAAAAGTCATTTAGATACTGAGGTCAGCCCTCTACAACACACTTTTCGTATCTTGTGAAGAAATAATTTGGGAAATT
Source organism: Monodon monoceros (assembly GCF_005190385.1). Classification (NCBI taxonomy): domain Eukaryota; kingdom Metazoa; phylum Chordata; class Mammalia; order Artiodactyla; family Monodontidae; genus Monodon; species Monodon monoceros. Next base: position 47,562,825 of record NW_021703784.1, on the reverse strand, counting down.
TCCCATTTAGTGTCAGCTATTTTTGAGCCTCAGTTAAAAGTAGTTCCTCCTTTCAATATGACCTCCAACTATTAGAATGTTAAAAAGGTAACATTCTTTATTACCTTAAGTCTTCATCTCTTTTGTATGTTATAGTTTTATTTACCATTTTAGAGAATAAAGGTCTGATTCTGAGTAACACTATTATTTCAAATAAGTCTATTAGTCTTACATAATAGCATCATAGCACTTCATTTAATTTTCCTAATCCTCCACAACTTAATTAACAGGAGTAAGCTATTACCAGTATATTTTTGGCAAACTCCTTCCAGTACATTGACATGTTTATGCATTCTATTTTTTTAACAAGATACCAACAATATGGTAATGTTTCCTTCCAGTTTTATTCTATATAACCATTCCATTTTTATTAGCTGATTTATCTCTAACCTACTAACCTAACTGGCTTTTCCTAATTTGCTACCCAAGACTAAAACATTTCAAGATTAGAAAATATTTTATATCACAAAGAATAGCAATACAACACAAGTAAGGAGAACAGAAACAGCTACTTTCCATCATATTTGTGATGTCACTACAAGACATGTTCTAGGGTGGTCCTCAATAGTTCCTTTCACAGATTACACAGAAATGTATCAAAATAATCTTCCAAAACGCAGTTGAACAAATTTGGGACATTGATATTCTGGGTTTTTTTATTTTAAATCTCATGACTTCTGAGGTACTGGAACTCCCTGGAATAAGAAGGGACTCTATGCTTGTCAGAGAGGCCAGCAAATCAAGGCCTTCGAGAACCTGCCGCCTTCTGGAATCCTGCTCCCTTCTTGGCCCTGCTGTGCCTACCTAATACACACAAAAGATAACTTTATAGCCAAAGAGGAACCAACAGGACAAGTCAATCCAAGTACATCAATTAATGTCTATAACATGCACCTCATGTCAAGAAAAGACAGTGAAATTTCAGATCAGGAGGATATGGCCCTAGGTGGGAATCAGACCAGATCCTGAGGGAGAGAGAATACAGTGAGGATGGGCACGGTTCCTCCACTGATACCTGGATTCATCTGCACCATTAACTGGACATCACTCTCCCCCTCTGGCTGTTAATACTTATATTATTATTATTGTAAGTCATCATTCTTTTTAATTGAATGATAGTGGAATGAGGAATAGTTTCCAATTGGAATTAGGAAGATTTTCCTAGATTTTATGAAAAACTAGGAATTAATCCTTTAATATGACATAAAATCCTCAAAGAAATATGGTGAATTATTTTTAAGAAACAACTGGATACTTCAAATTCACTGAGTTTTTACAGTTTGCAAGTGTACAGTTTTCTGGGTTTTTTTTCAAGTGGAGTCAGCACTGACGAAGTATATTTTGGGAAGAATATAGAAGGCTTATGCTAAGAGGTGAATGTTACAGTTGAGTGATGATGGATCTTACTCAAGAGTTAACTATGGGGATGAAAGACCACAGGGCATTTCAAGTTCAATCAATCATCTTTTTTTCTGGTAAATTAATGAGTTTTGACAGGCAAGGAACAAGTAACTTTTGTGGTTTGAGAATCAACTGGTAATGAGATGCCACAGAAGAAAGTCATTCTACCAAGACTTCAAGAATAAAACCACATAGCTCTTTGAGAGAGTACTTCTGATGTCCAATCAATACACCAAAGTTAATGCATAGATGTCAAGCAGGCCAGGAAGCAATATGAGAATATTTTCTTCCCATACTGATGGTAAGCCAATGTCCAGGGCTTTGGCCCACATATTCAATTTAAGATGTATCAGAACTGAAAATATTTCTTATTATTTTTACTACAACCTATGCTAAGAACTTTACCCTGGATCACAACATGGTCAAAGAACTTGTTAAAAGCAGGGGCCTTTAACTAATTTAACATAATTAATAACATTTCAAAAATTTCTTCAAAATGGTTAAACTTAAGGTCTTACAGTGGTGTATTGACAAGTGTAGGTTAGTCAAGAACACGTGTCCCGTTGCTATAAGGCGTCGCCTTTGTCTCCCCAAGCTGATGGCTCACAAGTACAGATCACAGTAAGAAATACACTGTTGCCTACCTGACATAGAGAGAGCGTTTCTGATTGGTTCGCAGGGACCCGGACCCGGAGCTCATGCTGTGGTTCATCATCTGCTCTCGTAGGTCATGGATTTTGGCCTCAAATCGAGCGTAATCTGGGAATGGAAACGGAGGTGGCAAATTTGGTTCTGTGCCTTCAGCAAGTTAGAAATACTGCACACTCAAGGCAACCCTTCGTCCCTGCTGTTGGTCCCTTTGCCAAGCCACGGGGAGATGCACAATGCAAGAATGGAGGAACACAGAAGGTTTACTTTCATGTTATTTATTTGAAGACATTCGCCAGAGGGAAAGAACAAACCAGTTACTTCCCAAAACGTAACTCAAAAACACACCACCACCAAATCCCCAATATGTGAAAAGTCCATGGGGAGGAGGTGGGTGTTTTTATAAATGGGCTATACAAGGTATCCTTGTTGGTGATGGAAATGTTTCCTGTCTTGACTGTGGTCGTGGATACAGGTACTTGCACATGTGATAAAATGACACAGAACTCACTACACACACACACACACACACACACACACACACACACACACGATTACAAGTAAAGCTGGGAAAACTGGAATAAATTTGATGGATTATGTCTATGTCAACATCCTGCTTGTCATAGCATGCTACAGATTTCTAAAATGTTACCACTGGGAAAAACAGAGTAAAAGTACATAGGATTTCCCTGTATTGCTTCTTACAACTGCATGTGAATCTATAATTATCTCTAAATAATAGGATTAATTTAGAAATGAGAGGGTAAAAAACCCCAAAAGTTCATAGGATTACCAATAGTATAGGGGCTGAGGTGAGTCTCTAGTTACCCTCAGCCAGATAGACCAGAGTATCAAGTGTTTGGTGATGAACTGTGTAAAAAACGCCATTTAGGGCTTCCCTGGTGGCGCAGTGGTTGGGAGTCCGCCTGCCGATGCGAGGGACATGGGTTCGTGCCCTGGTCCGGGGGGATCCCACATGCCGCGGAGCGGCTGGGCCCGTGGGCCATGGCCACTGGGCCTGCGCGTCCAGAGCCTGTGCTCTGCGACGGGAGAGGCCGCAGCGGTGAGAGGCCCGCGTACCACAAAAAAACCAAAACAAACAAACAAAAAAATGCCATTTAATTTTGCTAAGTTTTTTTCCCCCTGGGGGGCTCCTAGAAGCTGATTACTTGGGATCATACCTCAACTTTGCCTTATAGCTTTAATATAAACCATCACATGCCAAACTTCATCAATTCTAATACATATATTTAAATCAGCTTCTCAGGAGATCAGGGTTAGAAAATAGTAAATCTATTTTAGAAACATTCAAAGAAAAAACATATGGGTCTAAAAAAAAATCAAGGAAATATAATTATTAAAATATGCTATTTCATCACAGGAAAAATTTTTTCACCATATCAATCCAATAAAAAGAAAGAAAGAAAAATAGGTTTTAAGACACTCCGTAAAACAATGAGCATAGAAAAAGAAATGGCTTTTGAAGTTTCCGTGTTCTTGATCCCAACTTGGTCTGTCACCTCCCTGGCACAACTGTGTCTTGCTTTCGGAGAATTTAAAGCATGAAGAATTTTCACAGAGGTCCTCAGTACATTTCAGAAAACAATGTGATTTTCAATTCAATTTATCCGTAACTTTTCACAGAAACAGGAATGACTAAATGAATATAATACAAGATGATCTACGTACAGTGTACTGCAAATTTTTTATAATAAAAAGTTCCACAAAATTAAATTTAAATTCAATTTACTGAATATCTGTTGGCTGTTGTGGCATGGAATTTCATAAAGAAAATGATTTGACCTTAGTTTTCAATGATAGACAACAATGAATTCTGCATGTTACATATTTTTAAAGTTTAGTGCTCTACAGACAACCCCAACCGACAGGAAATTTCTGGTGCTTAGGCGAAGTCTGATATTACCTAGATTTGGAAGACTTCCTGTTCAGAACTTCTCTTTGAATAATTAAATCCTAAATGTTTAAATAAGCAGAACACCTATTTAACCTAAAATCTATTAACCATAATTTAAGATATTTATTTCATTTCATTTTAGCAGAGAGAGAAAACACTTATTTACAGCCATAAATATGAAGCTATATGCAGATTTAAATCATTCTGAGCAAGTCATATTTTCTTGCCATCCTATTAATATCCAATTAATATTACTGCCATCCACATGGCAGATGCTATGCTCAGGGCTTCATAGGCATTATTTCATTTCTTATTTAAATTACAAAACGAAGTCCATGGATGTTGTAAAAATGTGAACCATATAGAAAAACACAGAATAAAAAATGAGAGGTCCCCATCCCCCCTTCTTCTCTCTCACTGCTGTCCTCCCCTATAGCGTAGCCTATAGGTACATAGCTGGCGGGTGCTGGACTTCCGCAGACATTTCTCAATTCATTTGAATATATACATACTCCCACACACATATGAGATCTTAATTATACATTATGCTAATGTTTTTTCCTCCCTTTTTAACAATGTAACTTGGATCTTTTCCTACCCTCTCTCAAATAATAAGTATCATGTTTCTTAATACCCTTAATTACATTCCACAGTTTAGACTATAATTTATTTAACAATTCCCATATGACAGCCTTTGGTGTCAGACAGGGATCTTGGTGTACGTGAGCACATCCATGGCAGGTCTGTACAGCACCACAGCATGAGTATCAAAGCTTTGCACAGAGTCACACAGCCCCCATCAGCATTTTTTGGAGAAAATAATCTAGCCTGGAACACAGAGCTGGAACTCTCCGTTCCTTCTGAGCCATGCTCCACACTGTCACTAGCTAAACACCATGCATCGCCCCTAAGAATCACTCAATCTGCCATCTGATCCCAGGACAACCCCTTTACCATTTGATGACTTTATTATCATGACAAAAACCTGAACTCCCACCTCCAACCATCTCCCCCCGCCCACCGAAACACCTAATTCAGTGCCAGTCCTCGACTACACACCACCACTTGGCTACTTTACTGTACCCATCACAAACTGCAGTCATTTGCGCCGTTGCTCACCTTCCCCATTAGATTGAGTTCACCAAGCCTTTCCCTGTTCCTAACCTAGAGTCTGGTATGCAGGAGGCATTTAATAACAGGTGCTCAATAAACATTTTCTGAATGAATGAATAAATAATGAACGAGGAAGTGAGCGGAACTGAAATGAATTCAGTTCTAAAATGCCTGTAGGACTGAAATTGCCTGTTTTCAATATTAAGGTTTTTTTTTAAATGAAGAAAGACAAGATGCTTCTCCTCTAGGACTTTGGTTTCAAGGCTAATTATTCTGTCTAATTTCAAGGCTTTACTCCTGTCTAATTATGGCCACTCCCAAATCCCACTGTTATTTTTACTATTCTCTTGGCAGTCTCTATGCTCTCCCCATCTCAGCCATGTCATACATTTTGGAAACAGTTCTCTGATACTTAACTTGTATGCCATCAGCACTTTATTAGGCTCTTCCTGTGTTCTCCTTACTGTATGGCTCATTAGATCCCCAAAATGTTTTCTACCATCCTTTTGAAATGTTTATTCTGCATCGTATTCTATGGTGTTTACATTCTCCACTGTGGATGGGGAGGTATTATATTGTGTGTTGTATTGTATTGTATTGTATTTGTCTTAACTGGAATCCATCTTGTTCTCAACTTCTCCACTTTGACAATCATGTTAAACACAAATCCTGTATTCAAAAGTGTTTATCCCTCTTTGCTCCTTTTTGAAAAATAAAGTTTTACAAGTAATTTCATCAAAGCAAAAACAATAAGATCTGAGTTTACAAATATAAATGGTGTGTGTGTATGCATGTGTGAGAGAGAGACAGAGACAGAGACAGAGAGGAGAGGTGCTATGTCTCCAGCCTCTCGTAGTTAAACAAGTTTAAAGTTAGAAATGCTCTAGAAATAAACAAGAAAGTAGATACATAAATTGTGAAGTATGTCTTCTTTATGCTTTACAATAGTATTGAAAACTACATTTTCAACAAGTTAAAAATCTAACACTACCACGTCCATTTAATCTTAATTCCCTCTTCTTTCCCCAAATGTTTCATTCACATCCATGCCCTCCCCTTTGGGATATTTTCCAATAAATTCCTAACACTCAGGAGAACATTCTAATGAGATTTTAAAGTGCTCAATCTTTATATATTCTAAAGGAAAATTCATGTTTACTGAACTGTGCACCTGCAATAGACTACTTTCTGTGCTACATACTTAAAAATTATGTTATTTCTCCTAACAAAGCTCTGAGGTAAGCATATTATTTTAGAGATGAGGAAACAGGTTCAGAGAGGTTAACTAACTTCACCAAAGTCACAAAGCTTCTAGGTAACAGAGCTCATTGGACATGGAGCTAGCATTCAACCCTGGATCTCTGTGAGGTCAGTCTGTCTCCATCACATCTTAGTACCTATTAAAACACCACAATCTTCCCTTAGAACCTAAGGCCTCCTCAATTCTCTACCCCTCCCTCCTAAAATCTCACTCTCCTTCCTTTCACCTACTGTATTATGTGCATGCTGGTCCTCTCCTTTATTGTCCCATAAACTCCTTAGAGAGTGGGTATGCCTCACTCATCTCTGTTTCTCCAACCTCAAGGTCTATCATTCCTCCTTCCCTACACATGGGATTGTACTAGGTGCATGGCATATAGTTTTGAAAAAGAACCTAAAGGAGTTTACTTCTTGAATGGGACACTGACAAGGAAATTAAGCAGGATAATGCTGAGGTGGGAAACTGCATTAAAGAAGCAGGACCTTAAGCCACTATGGAAAACAGTATGGAGGTTCCTCAAAAAAATTAAAAATAGAATTGCCGGGACTTCCCTCGTGGCGCAGTCGTTAAGCATCCGCCTGCCAATGCAGGGGTCAAGGGTTTGAGCTCTGGTTCAGGAAGATCCCACATGCTGTGAAGCAACTAAGCCCGTGCGCCACAACTACTGAGCCTGCACTCTAGAGCCCGCAAGCCACAACTACTGAGCCTGCACACTGCAACTACTGAAGCCCGCGTGCCTAGAGCCTGTGCTCCACAACAAGAGAAGCCACTGCAGTGAGAAGCTCACACACCACAACAAAGAGTAGCCCCCGCTCACCGCAACTAGAGAAAGCCCATGCACAGCAACGAAGACCTAGCACAGCCAAAAATAAATAAATAAGTTAATTAATTAATTAATTAAAGAATTGCCATATGATCCAGCAATCCCACTCCTGGGCATATATCTGGACAAAACTCTAATTCAAAAAGATACATGCACCTGTATGTTCATAGCAGCACTATTCACAATAGCCAAGACATGGAAACAACCTAAATGTCCATCAACAGATGAATGGATAAAGAAGATGTGGTACATATATACAATGGAATACTACTCAGCCATAAAAAGAATGAAATAATGCCGTTTGCAGCAACATGGATGCAACTAGAGATTATCATACTAAGTAAGTCAGAAAGAGAAAGACAAATACCATATATCACTTATATGTGGAATCTAAAATATGACACAAATGAAACAGAAACTGACTCACACAGAGAACAGACTTGTGGTTGCCAAGGGGGAGAAGGTTAGGGGAGGAATGGAGTGGGAGGTTGAGGTTAGCAGACATAAGCTTTTATATAGGGATAGAAGGGATAAACAACAAGGTCCTAACATACAGCATGGGGAACTATATTCAATATCTTGCGCTAAACCATAATGGAAAAGAATATAAAAAAAAGAATGTATATACATATAACTGAATCAGTTTGCTGTACAGCAGAAATTAACCCAACACTGTAAATCAACTATACTTCAATTTTTAAAAGTACAAACCCACTGGAAAAAAAAAGAAATATTATCTCTGGTTAGTTCTTTTTTCCCCTCTATAAATGATAAGCCATATTTTTTTAAATGTCACATTCTTGGGTATCGAAATCTAGTTGTTCCTGACTAGACATATTCATATTAGAATTACATCATTTGCTTTCACTTAGACATGATGAGTAATGATAGTAGACAGGGTAGAAGATTTGGATTATGTAGATATGGTCAGAATCCTGGCTCTGCCATTTATTAGCTGTCCATTACTGTGAAAGTTGGGCTCAATTTCCTCGTAAGTAGAACAGGAATAATAACTGTACCTACTTCAAGACATGCTGGGAAGGTTACAAGAGAGAGCTGATGGACCTAAAGGGTTGGCTCTTGGTAATTACTGACAATTCCTCCTGTTAATTTTCACATGTAATTCAACACCTATTCTTGTTCACTGCTTGCAGAAGTCATAACCCCTTTCTGTACCAGGTAAAATGGAAAGCTGTGTCTGCTCCCAGTACCCCCTAATACAGCCTTACTCTGCCTGTTATGAACTGATGTCTCCCAGGCCAAAGAGCAATGATGGCCGTACTTGGGGACACCTGGCACCAGTGTGGAACTACTCACCTACTGGGCAACCACTAAATGGCTCCTCAGGGACCTCTCACAAATCCACAGTGATCTGGAGGTCAGGAGAATGATGCCCAATACCAAAGCTGCTGCCTTTTTCAGGAATATTAGTGACCTCATCCATCGGTATCATCTCAAGGCTTTAGCTACTGATGGACACTTGGATGGAGCAAGGGCAAGGGTGTGAATGCCATGTGCTACACATGAGAGGGGTCTCTGCCATATACCTGCTTCCTACACAATTTGTCAAGTGTGAACAAGGAGACCCAGAAGTAAATTCACCCCATCATCCACACAGGAAAGGAGGCACTGACTCCTGTGAGGAGACTGGGGTTGTTTAATGCAATAGGATTAACCTGCGTAGATTAAAGCTGAACAACTGCTCACATCTTCAAGGCTCAGATGCCAGCCTTGTGCCTGAGAGAAGAAAATAATAAGCTCACTGTGTTAAACTACAGCATGAAGCCACGGGCATGTCATCCTCGAAGTGAGCTGGTGAGTGGCATACCCCTCCACAGTTGTGACCTCATCCAGCTGACTCATGATTGTCAGCTACCAGAGGAAGCAGTGAGCAGAGTAGGACAGGGAACTTGAGGCTGGGAGGCCAGCTTTAAACCTTAATCCTGTCATTTACTACCAACACGGCCATGGAAAGTTTCTGAGCTTCAGTTTGCTCATCTGTCAATTGTGAGATTCCTCTCACAAAGTGGTGTGAGAATCAAAATGAGATTTGACATGAAGCATTTTGTAAATGTAAGATAGTTGTTTCTGTTGTTACTGTGATGGCCCCTCTTAAGACAAATGCATATCCAGTCCTTAGTCACACTAATGGGGGCAGTAGCATCCTATTCCTATTTGCTCATTCCGGATATGTGTGCAGCTTTAACAACAACTGGTAAATCACTGGGCTGTAAGCAGGATTCTGTACATCCAAGCAGAACAGGCTGCTTTCCTGCCAAGTTATCCACTTCCACACTCCAGGGGAAGCAGTCTGAAGAGATCACCTGCTGCTCACCCAAGAAGTGATGCTTTTACTAGACAAACCTGAGCTAGAAGTTCTTGGTGGCTTATAAGCTAAGGAAGCCTGAGCTTTGGGGCACCTTCCAATAGGGTTGGGGCAAATATCAATGGTGTGCAGTCTACTGGAATCACAATATTGTTTACCTGGACATGACCGCTGTTGTCACCAGGGCCAGGTAGAATAGTTTATACCTATTATTAGCATAGCACCTGCTCACTGTTCCAGCAATGAGATACAGGTGAGCAATTGTAAATGTTTCCATTTCTTTGGGGGAAATACCTTCCTTCATTTATTCAGCAAACATTTCTTCAGGGTTTATTACATGCTAGGCACAATGCTAATTGCTAGGGATACTGAATCCACTGGGCAGTTCTTTGCCTTAAGGAGCTCATACACAGGCTCGTACATAGCCTTTAATTTTCTGGTTCTTTGGGGTGAGTATAAAAAGAGCATCTGCCACTTAGATTTCCGCTCCTATATGTGTATCAAGCACTTTCTAAACAGTAATGAGATACCTTCGAAGAAGCCAATACAGTCAAATACATGTTACAATGGAGAAACTGAGGCAGGTTAAATCTTTGTGAAAGACTGTACGGTTATTGGTAGAGTGAGAAGAGCAACTAGGGTCTCAAAGCCGTACCCTGGAATCAAAGTTCTGGATTTGAGTCTTGGCTCTGAGTGATGTTGGGAAAATTCCTCAACCTCTCAGAGATGCTGTTTACTCCTTTATAAAATGGGGAAATCTTCTCTGCACCTATACAAAGTTGTTCTGAATATCTAATACAATGTACTTCATTTTCATCTTTTTAAGCAGTATTGATTTCAAAAAGCAGTGCCAATTAATAATAGTCCTGGGCTTCCCTGGTGGCGCAGTGGTTGGGAGTCCGCCTGCCGATGCAGGGGACACGGGTTCATGCCCTGGTCCAGGAAGATCCCACATGCCGCGCAGCGGCTGGGTCCATGAGCCATGGCCGCTGAGCCTGCGCATCCGGAGCCTGTGCTCCGCGGTGGGAGAGGCCACAACAGTGAGAGGCTCGTGTACCGCAAAAAAAAAAAAAATAATAATAATAATAGTCCTGTTTTTGGAGAGGGTGGACTCAAGACTCACTCAGATTTCACAAGCTGACATGTATGGGTGTAAAAGGGGGAAAATGTTAGCCTTATAATAATGTAATATGATAAATAAAAGTGCCTAAAACTAGAAAATTCTAAACATACATATTACTGCTCTTTCTCCACTACTCTTTGTTTTTGCAAAAGATTATAGACAATTGTACTTTAAAAATTAAAAACTGTGAGACCATACTGAAAAGTACATTCTTCAGAAAAATATGAGACATGTTATTCTCCACTAGACTCTTAACCAAATAGGCATGTATAGGAGGATGGCCATAGAATACTGGTTATGTCTCAAGCCCAAGAAGCAATACTTTGTCAAAATTCTTTTATATAATGAATGATACAAAAATAATTCTATTTACTTGGCTCTCAGAAAAGAATCAAAAGTTCCCATTTCACCACCTCTTCTTTTTTCTTTGCCCCGAAACTTCAGAGTCAGACAGGAACAGAAGAGGCCCCACCATGCAGACTTCCCTGGTGGCGCAGTAGTTAAGAATCCGCCTGCCAATGCAGGGGACACAAGTTCAAGCCCTGGTCTGGGAAGACCCACATGCCGCAGAGCAACTAAGCCCGTGCGCCACAACTACTGAGCCTGCACTCTAGGGCCCATAAGCCACAAATACTGAGCCCATGTGCCACAACTACCGAAGCGTGCATGGCTAGAGCCCGTGCTCTGCAACAAGAGAAGACACCTTTATGAGAAGCCTGCGCACCACAGTGAAGAGTAGCCCCCACTTGCCGCAATTAGAGAAAGCCCGTGCGCAGCAACGAAGACCCAACGCAGCCAAAAAACTAAATTAAATAAAATAAATAAATTAAAAAAAAAAAAAAAAGAGGCCCCAACATGTTACATCAAACTTTAGAGACAGCTTTAGAGCTTTCAGACTCCGGCTGTTTTTCAGGTAGTCATGCTGGGAAGGGCTGCTGTTTTTATAGACTACTATAGAAGACTAGCTTCCCTCCCATATGTGTATTGGCATGCCCACCTGCCATCAAGAGAGCTAACCTCTGGCCACTGGAAGGATTTTCAGCCTGTGGATCTCCACAATTCTGCCTAAGGATTTAATTAGCCTTTTACCCCAACTCCTGACTTATCTCTCAGGTTGCCATCCTGCTTCTGTGTTAAAGTGGTGACATGGAATTTTCCACTGCCGAAGATTTACAGATGTTGGCTTACTTCTTATCCAAACTACTGTGTGTGTGTGTACGTGTGTGTGTGCACGCGCGCGCTGTGTGTGGCACAAAGAGAGAGACAGGGAGACAGGGAGACAAAGAGAAAGAGATAAACAGATTCAAAACTAAATTCCCTAGAATCCAACTATAACTGGGAAACCTAGACAATAGGGTGAGTCTGTTATCTTTTCTGAACCCCACAAAGTAAGAGATCTCCAGCACTGAGCATTAAGAACTTAGTTATAGATGCCATGAGGGCAAGACATTGTCATGCTTTTTCTGTATCCCCAATGTTTGGAACAGAGTGTGACACATAGTTAACAATTAGTAAATGCTAATATAAATGTTTGCTAAATTGGGCAAGCTAAATAAAGACTTCAGGGGAAAAAAATGATCCTTTTGTTTGCTAAATCTACTATAATGTAGATCAGACCTTTTAGAATAATTTTTAATAATATACTAAATTAAGACATGTTGTTTCTCTCTCTCTTTCTCAGTAGAATTGGGGTCATTCGTTTTGACTAGAGCAAGTTTTTGCACATCCTGGCTGGAGACCCTTTAAAGAGGTTTCAGGAAATGCTCAGGAATTCTTTAACGTGCGAGATGAAGTAAGTTTTATAGACAAACAACAGTCTGAATCCCCAACCAGCTGTTTCGTACAATACGTGTGTAACTCTGAAAATCAGATACATCAAATTTCAATTTGGCTTCATGCCAGCTTTGTTTTATGGATTCATAAAGGCAGATTTTCTTTGATTATCAGGATTATTGCAAAGTGGAGTCAGCACAGAAACTTTTTGAATTTGGCAAAGCCTGTGTCTTCAGGCAACTGGGAGTAGCCTGGTGTAATTTTTTTCTTTTTAAAGCTCTGAAATAAACAGGTTTCAACTTTAAATCTTAAGTTTCACAGGGTGGATTTTGTGCAAGTTATTCAACCCAGAAAATACCTGGTTTTCTCATATGTACAACACCAGCCTCATCAGATTGCTTGAAAATTAAATGTGATAGCATTTGTAAATGGAAAAGAAAAAAGACTAAGGTCTCTTGAAGCTTTATATTCCTAATTTATAAAATGGGGATAATGTTCACACCCTGCTTACATCACAAGGTTGTTGTAGGATCAAATGAAGAAACAGATATAAAGATGTTTGATAAACTGAATACCATATAAAGTGATGATAACAATTCATAACAATATAGCCTTTTAAAAATTTCCATTCTGCCTAGAGTATTTCCTCAGTATCTGAAATTTGTCCCCAAAGCTGTGAAATTTGATTTCTGTCTTGGCCATGGAAATAAAGCCACATAGGGCATCATGCTTAAGAGGGGAGATGTGAAACTCTGAGGGGAAAATGGAAACTTCTGGTATCATTAGGGCCTAGCTGACAATGGCAGTTCTCCCTGAAGGTTTTGCTGGCAGGCTGGGTGAAAGGCTCAGAGCTGGGATGCACAGGCTGTAGTTTAATTGATGTGATTCATAGCTAATGGTACATCAGAAGAAGGATCAAGGAGCTGTGCCTTCTAATTTAAGGCAAAGTGCTTAAGACTACATCCAACCAGATAAGAAAGGCTTCCTTGGCAAATACAAATGTTAAATCTTTGCTGGATTTGTCCTGTTCCTTCTTTTGTATTAAAATCATGGAGCTAGAAGCTAACATAATAATGTTCAAGCTTCCTGTGTTCTTCTGCAGTAATAATCAGTTAGATCTTGCCCAGTGTAAAGGATGATATTCTTGCCTAATTATAGACCAGGGCAGAGAAAGAAGATAAAGCAGTCTGGCTCTAGAGGTAGGCAGGTTGGCAGACCCCCTGGATATGACATAAGGAGTACAAATATCTGTCTTGCTTCCACAACATTCCTATCAGATTTATCCTTTAATAGCATCTTGAGAAATACATATACATATTATTTTGGAGGATAACCCACCATTCCTAGATAAATAGAAGCACAACAGGAAGAACACTAAGAGAAAATGGAGGCTTAGAGAGGCTAGACAATTCACCCAAGGTCACACAGCACAGCTGGGATTTGAATCCAAGTCTAGTTCCAGCCTCAACCAGCTTTTTTCACTACACTGATACTACACTTTGCCCTGCAAGCGACAGTGCTATTCCCTCTTTTGCTCCTGACATGTACAGGTCCGTGGCTATCTGGCTTGGTCACCCTAAGTAACCAGTTAATAACCAATTTCTGATACAGCTATACATTCATACCTATAGTGAATTCTATAAGGCAGGCTGGTAAGATCAAAACGAAAAGGCTTTGTTCGCTCTCCGATACACTTCCCAAACGAAAGTTTCTCAATATGTCATTACTGTGATTCTGGGTTTAAGACTCGAAGTCAACTGCAAACCATGGCTCCTGTTGGTGCAGGTTCACCAGACTTGGGGCTGACTGCCAGGTTCACTTGCTGCCCTCTGTCTAAGGAGCACTTACAGGGTTGTGGGGAGGCAGGAGATGCTCAGGAGAGACAGCAATCAGCCCTGCCTCCGATACTGCAGAATCTGCAACGATTTCGGGCATGGATTCCCAGGAGCGGCTGCAGAGAGCAGGGCCATGTCACCACATGAAAAATAAGGCTGAGGGTAGGAGCACTTCATAAATCTAAACTTACATAATAGACTGTGGGGTTTTTTGTCTTTAAAAGTATTTCTTTCTTACTTTTTTGTTGTTAAAATGTCCTTTTTATACTTAAGAGGCATAACCACCAAATATAATATATAGTGCTTGTTTGGATCCTGATTAGGAAAAAGAAAAATTTAAGTCATTATAAACTGCGTATTAGATCATACCAAGAATTATTTTAAATTCTGTTGGGTGTGATAATAGCATTGTGGTAATATAAGAACATGTTCTCTCTTTTTTCTTTATAGTTTCTGAATACTGTAGGAATGAAAAGAGATAAATGTTGGATTTGTTTTAAAATACATCAGCAAAGAAAATACTTTAGGTGCTATATGATGCAAATTGGCAAACTTGACCATTATTGAATATGGGTGAGAAGTACATGAGCATTCTTTGTAAAATTCTAATTTTGCATATGCTTAAAACTGTTCATAACAGAAACATTTAAATTGATTATTTAAAAAGATTAAACATCCTAATTGAATAAAGTTAAAAAGCTGGCAACATCATGTCAGTCTTCCTCACTAGTATAGTGGGCAGGGAATGACAGGGCCTGGTTCCTCCTGCTCCTGCCCCTGGGCACCCCTGCATGTGTCGCTCTGAGCCCTGGTTTGCTCATAGTAGAACAGGTATAGTACACCTAGACCTAGCAGCAATTTGAAACTTCACTGAGGTAATAGGCATGAAAGTGCTATGCTGCTCAAATGCTACTGTTCGGTCAGCAAACATTTTCTTAGCATCAACCACGGCGAGGCTCTGTGCTAGACACCAGTGATAAGATAATTAAAATGTGGTCTCTGCACACAAAGACTTTTCATTACTGCTATCTAATGTCTACATTGATTTCCACAGTGACGGCAATTCCACAACTAGCTCTAGCTTCTAGTTTGAATACTGTCTACAATTCTTAATAAAGGCAAGAAGGTCCCTGCTTAACTCCCCAGCTCATTTTTTCTTAACGTCCCCTCTTTTTTGGTTTCTTCAGATTCTAGCTTTCGAGATTTCCTCAGTTCCATTCTCTTCCATGCTGTTCCTTCTGCCTGGAACACCTTTCCTATCGGTCTCCATCTGGCTTCTTGTCTTTCCCATCTGTCTTCAACATCATGTCCTCAGACAGCTCGCTGACCTATGATAGGTCCTTCACATGCAACTGATATTACTACTTTGCAGTACTTCACATACATGAAACTAATTATCTGTAAAGACTTGCTTATTATTTGTGAGGCACACGGTAGATGCCTGAGAAATGTTTGATAACTGACGGAGTGGAGCTGCTGGTGTGACTATTCCTCCTTCATCCTGGTAAAAAAAAGTGATCTAGCCATTTTGAAAATGTTGAAACTTTGATAAATATGTTCTATCCCTCCATGACTCTCCCACTAAAAGAATTTTCATTTTCCAACTGAGGGAGAATCGCCAAAGATATGGATTGAGAGAACTATTTATCCTCCACTTCTTTCTCATCATAATTATCTATTTCTGAATCCTAAAACCACCTAGCTAGATTCGTCTCCAATTCTGATTACCTTTAACTTCTTGAGATGCTATGTGTGTTTCTATTTATTATAAGTATTTTATGGCATGCAACCAGAAAAATCACATAATGGGAAATTACCCACAGCCCCCAAACACACAAACAGGAGCTGAACAGAACTTCAATTGTTACCAATTTATGGTGACAATTTCATCCTCAGTTTAGTTATTTTTACGGTGCAGAAAAAAATTGTTTTGCTTATTTCACTATTTTTTTCCTATAAAATTGTTCCCCTGATTTTTGGCAAAATATCTATGAGAAAGTGAAGGTCTCCCTGGGTGTATAGGAAATTGAAATTGTCACTTAAGAAAGGACAAAGTGTTACCCTAAACTGTCCTCTGCACAATATTGTTTGCTAAGAAATGGGAACTCTAAAACAAAGACAATATGGAACCACTGGGTGGCTTAAGGGAGATATTATATTTGTCACTTAGCCAGCAGCGTTCTGATGAAGAGATGGGACAGTGACAGTAGAGAGATCAGAATCCTGGAGGTCATTTAGAGGCCTATTTCAATGGTCCAGGTGAGAGATGGTGAGGATAGTGGGAGTGGAGAAGAGGGGACAGACATTTGGGAGGTGTAAAGAAGAGGCTTGGCTGCTTAACTCAATGTGGCATATAAAAAAGAGGGCTTCCCTGGTGGCACAGTGGTTGAGAGTCCGCCAGCCGATGCAGGGGACGCGGGTTCGTGCCCCGAACCGGGAGGATCCCGCATGCCGCGGAGCGGCTGGGCCCGTGAGCCATGGCCCCTGGGCCTGTGCGTCCAGAGCCTGTGCTCCGCAGCGGGAGAGGCCGCGGTGGTGAGAGGCTGGTGTACCGCAAAAAAAAAAAAAAAGAAAGAAAGAAAGAAAGAAAGTGGAAGTGTCCAGGGTTTTAGCTGGAGCAACTGACTGAGAACAGAAGAGGACATGCCCTTGAGAGAGGCAAAGAAAATGACAGAGTTCATACTGGCACACTAATTTTGAGGGGGCATCATTACAGCTCAGTGTTCTCGTGCCAGACTTTCTTAATGCCACTGACTGGGAGTACAGGGAGGTAACATCTTTAACAAGTGAAGTAATTTTATATAAATTAGATACTTTCCTGGGTCTGTGGAACTGTTATAGATAAAGACTGTGCTGCAACTACAGTGAGACAGTTGTGTGAAACACATACTAAGCTGATCATTCTATTCTCTAGACCTATGGAAAAATGAGAAAATAATAAAAGTAAGTAACCATTGAAAGTGACTTTTATGCACAAATAAATAAAAGTATGCTATGGGAAAACTGATCCCTGTAGAACTGAATCAGGCAAATTTATCTTCCTCTTGATTAATAATTTAAGAAGAAATCCCAAGGCTGCTGCCTCTGGAGATGTAGGAGTAACTCTTATAATTAGACTCTCATCTGAACCATGAGGGTGAGGATCAGAAAGCTGACTCAGCCCAGTGTCAATTATTTGCAGCTTGCACAGTGAAAGGCTAAAAATTTGGAAGATGTAGGATGACTGAAGTCCAATTCTGGTGGTTGCTTCAGCGCAGTCACATGGTAAGTATTTACTGGCAAATTTCTTTCAATTAGCATTTACTGGCAAATTTATTCTCTATCTCCTTTAGTCTGGGCCTGGAAAATATCTGTGGGACTTGCTTTGGGGTGGAATTTTTATGCTTCCAATTCAAGAAACAGAAATCAATGCACTCGAACAACTTTCCTTTTTATGTAAACTCAAACAGAGCTGGTCTCTATGGATCAATCCAAGAAACTGCCCTTTTTAATACAATCTAGTTACGTTCGCGCTACTTTAGAATGAATTAACAGATCTACGGAAACTCGCAAGCCCACTCTGGCCCACAGAGAACTGCAACAGGCCAGCAGGTCCTAGCTGGCCCCTTCCGGATTCATCAGGACACAAGAAGGTGTGAATAGAACACCTTTTACACAGAAGCTGGTTTTGACCAATTGGCTATGATTGGAGGGGCCAAGGACTCCTTCCTCAGGTTCAATTAATTTGCTAGAGTGGCTCAGAGAACTCAGAGAAACATTTTCCCAACTTTTACCATTTATTATAAAAAGATATGATAAAAGATACAGCTGAACATCTAGATGGAAGAGATGAGTACAGAAAGCTACGTGGGAAGGGGTGTGGGGCTTCCATACTTTCTCTAGACGAGCCATTCTCCTAGCACCTCCATGTGTTCACCAACCCGGAAGCTCTCCAAACCCCGTTCTTTTGGGATTTTATGGAAGCTTCATCACAAAAGCATGATGGGTCATTAACTCCATTTTCAGCCCTTACCTCTTCTCAAAAGAAAGGTGGGTGGGGCTGAAAATTCCAAGCTTCTACTCATGGCTGGTTCTTCCTGGTAACCAGCCTTCATCCAGGAGCCATCTGGGAGCCCACCCAGAGTCACCTCATTAGAACAAAAGAGACTCCTTTCACCCAGGAAATTATAAGGGTTTCATGGAGCTCTAGGTCAGGAACAGAGGTCAAAGACCAATATTAGAACAAGAGATGCTCCCAGTATTCTTAGCACTTAGGAAATTATAAGGGTTTAGGAGCTCTGTGCCAGGAACTGGGAGCAGAGACCAGTACACACTTTTTTCTGTCATCTCACACTCCTCTCCTATAGGGACTTGAATTCATGCTTTTCTAGCTCTGCTAAGTCATTTTTCACTAACCCATCTTTCCAGCTTCCAAAATCTTGTTCATATTTTTTACATGTGTTGTCAAGACTTACTTCTTTTTTTATCTCACAGATTTATACCTGTTTAAATTACTTGTTACTTTGATGGAATTTTGGAAAGGAACAGAAATATATGCAGGTATTCAAACCGCCAGGTCTAAAAGGAAGCTCAAAATTTATGTTCAACTCTATTAAATTTTTTTTTTAATAAATTTATTTATTTTTGGCTGTGTTGGGTCTTTGTTGCTGCATGCGGCAAGCATTCTCTAGTTGCAGCGAGCGGGGGCTGCTCTTCATTGTGGTGCACAGGCTTCTCACTGCGGTGGCTTCTCTTGTTGAGGAGCACGGGCTCTAGGCACGCAGGCTTCAGTAGTTGTGGCATGCAGGCTCAGTAGCTGTGGCTCGCAGGCTCTAGAGCGCAGGCTCAGTAGTTGTGGCAGGCTTAGTTGCTCCGCAGCATGTGGGATCTTCCCGGACCAGGGCTCAAATCTGTGTCCCCTGCACTGGCAGGCAGATGCTTAACCACTGTGCCACCAGGGAAGCCCAACTCTATTAAATATAATCTTAGTGTCTTCTTGCCATCAGTCTATCGTCCCAAGATCACATAGACCCCAGCTGTGTCATTATTACATGTTCTGTATTTCTGAACCTTGCGACATCTGCAAAAAGTACAGAAGACCTCAAGAGGAGATAAGATAGGATTCATTTATTTTCATATCTTTCATTCAGCTGTTATTAAAGTTTTTCTATCTTTCCAGATTGACATAGAATTTATTGCATGAATCCACCTATCCACCCATTTAAAAAATGTGCTGGGGATAGAAATAAAGGATTAAACAATCTAATCCCTGACTTCAAAGAACTCACTATTTATTATGGGATATAGGCAAGAAAATAGATAATACTAATAAGCTTGTTAAGGCATAAACAAGGAACTGTATCAGTACAGAGGAGAGGTTCCTAACCCAGCTTGAGAGAAAGTACAAAGAGGATGGTGTTTGAGAGACGGTAACACCAAGACTTAATCTTAGAGGATGAGGAAGCACTGGGTAGGCAGAGAAAACTAGATGTAGGGGTGGCAGAAGGCAGATCAAAGCAAAGGGAGCAGCTGTGTAAAGGCAAAGGCTCGTGCCTCTTTTGCCGCTAAAGAGGAGAAATTTCTCTCAATCAACAGAAAGTGCAGGACAAAGGGGACTGAGTCACCTTTTGATGCGCTAACTTGATGTCCGTGTCCGTCCAGGAGAAAATGAAAAGCAGCCCATTTATAATGAGCTCTTTGGCTCTTGAATTACCAAGTAAAACTCAGGTATCAGCAACTCTTGGCTGAGTAAGAAGCTTGCTAATAGAACCCCTGCATTAGTGGGAAGGGATTAAAAGAGCTTTGATAAGTATAAAAGCACCGTGTGAATGCACAAGATTATTCTTATTACTACCACATTGCCAACCACCACCATCGCCAGGCTTGAGGCATCCTCTACAACTTATAAAGTGAAGCATCTTCTCTGTGGTTTGGAGCAATGGCAACCTCCTGTTTTCGAGATTACACTACAGTCATGTAAGATGTCAGCAGGGTGATGGCTGAACAGGACTTCCCTGTACATTTCTTTGCAGCTTCATTTTCAACTTTTAAAAGTTAAAGAAAAAGAAAGGAGGAGGAGAAGAAGGAGAGGAAAAGAGGAAGGAGAACAGCAGCTTTTTAAGACCAAAGATGGAGAGAGTTTTCTCTGCATCTCTATTCAGGGCTGCAATAAACTGAACTCACTGTACTGCTGCAGATTACTAGAAACTTAAAATCCAATTAGGACGGTGCCATGGGCCTGGCAAAAGGGTAGATTAGAGCGCTGGCACAACCCTGGGGCTCAGTGGCAGGAGGCTGATTGGGGAATGTAAAGCATCCGCCTCTAAGCATAGAAACCACAGTAACAATTTTTAAATGTACTTTGGATAGTTAGCATTTAATCAAAATCCACTGTGAAGCAAGGTGTCTTCCCTGCTGGACATTCTATTTCTAGTTCTGCTACCTGGCTCAATAACTAGCAGGTAAACATGTCCCACCAGCCCCCCCAGCTTCTCCCAGCTCCTATGCGTCCTTGGTGCTGGAAGGTAGATGGTAAGAAATTCTAAGGCATGGTCGGGAACGCAGTCTTGAAATCATACACAATGAATAATGCCATCATTAATGACTCAGGGCATAAAGAACCTGTGAAGTGAGAAACTGTTTTTATGCAAAAGAGTATCTGGATATTTGGACAAAACTAAAGTGAGGAGGCAGGAATAACCAGTACAAACTTATTTGGCAAGAACTTCAGTCCTCATTTTTCAGAGATTCAATCTGTATGCTGGTCATTTTCTCTTGTATTTGATTCCCACACTTTTCCTGCTCTGTTTTATATATCAAAAGGGTTGACTCCATGCAAGTTACATTGCCTAGGCTCCCTTCCTAGGCCAATGGGAGACACTGACGGAAGACTGGAGGGCTGGAGGAAGGGAGAAGCCAGGGTGTCTCTCTCTTCTCTCTGTTTCAGGGGGCATTTCAAGAATGTCTATTTTTCCTCCATGATTTCTACAGATGTTATTTCAGGGCTCTGTTAGCACAGACTTGAAGGTTTCTCAGTGTGATCTTGCTCTGGCTATCTTTCATCAGAACAGAGAAGAGTTTTCTGACTTCATTTAAACATGTTAGTGGTTTGCTGGAGAATATATTATTTGGCTCCAGTGATCTTGATTGTCTGTTAAGGAAGCAGACCCAGACAAGGCTGTTAACACTGCCATCCTAAAACCACTAGAGAGCTTCCCTGGTGGCGCAGTGGTTGAGAGTCCGCCTGCTGATGCAGGGGACACGGGTTCATGCCCCGGTCCAGGAAGATCCCACATGCCACGGAGCGGCTGGGCCCATGAGCCATGGCCGCTGAGCCTGCGCGTCTGGAGCCTGTGCTCTGCAACGGGAGAGGCCACAACAGTGAGAGGCCCGCGTACCGCAAAAAAAAAAAAAAAAAAACCCACTAGAAAACACACTCAGTAGGTAGCACCAGTGCACCGAATTTTAATTATAATGCTTGTAGTAGGCTGAATAATGGCCCCCTCCCCAAATATCCATATACTAATCTGCAGAACCTGTGAATGTTACTGTCTATGGCAAAAAGGGCTTTGAAGGTGTGTGATTGTGTTAAGGAACTTGAGATGGGGAGATTATCCTGGATTATCTGGGGAGCCATAAATGCAATCACAAGGGTGATTAAGAGGTAGGCAAGAACATCAAAGGAGGAAGTAGGAGATGAGACAACAGAAGCAAGAGGCTGGAGTGATGTGAGGAAGGGATCACAAGTCAAAGAGTGCAGGTGGCTTTCAGAAGCTGGAAAAGGCAAGAATTCCCTGTAGAGCCTACAGAGGGAACCGGCCCTGCCAACACCTTGACTTCAGCTTAGTGAAACATTCCCGATTTCTGGCCTCCAGAACTGTAAGACAATACATTTGTGTTGCTTTAAGCCACTAAATTTGTGGCAATTTGTTATAGCGCCAATGGGAAACTAATACAATGCTCTGAATATATACAGATTTATATATTGCTTTAAAAGTGCCACATCTTGGCTATCAGCAAAATAATTCCAACCATACATGAATTCTAGCCTGCTATAAAAATCCTTAAGGGAAGTATATAAAACTTCTTTGCTTCAGATATCGCAGTAGATGTCTTGATGTGCCCCTCAGATGTCCCTTCAAGATTGAAGCACTTACTCCCCCAGCTGTCCCTAGGTGAAGAAAGCGGCATCACCCTAAGTAACTCCTCCTTTCTGGGGCAGCCTACATGGAGTTCCTGATCAATGAAGGGGTGACAAGGCCCAGCCCCTTTATCCCAACTCAGGACAACTCTACAGGGCCATACCTTCAGGAGTCTCTGTTGAAATTACATCAACATCCAACTTTTCCTTCTGCCCAATCCTACTCCCTTCCTCTGCATTTTGATTCTGAAGCACTCCCAATAAATTTGCCATCTGCCAATTTCCACCTGAGTGGAGCTTTCCCAGGGACCCAACCAGGAAAACGGATTTATCTATATTTAGTCAAAAGCACTACCTTAGTTAATTTCTCTTTATATCTGATGATAATTATCAACCCACTCTCCTATAATACATCAAACTAAAAAAAAATAACTTAAAAAAAACTTTAAAAAAAACTTAAAAGAATGCAAGACTCTCCCAAAAGAGAATATGACCATTTACAAATCTCCCGCAGCTGAGGCCTTAGGTGCAGTGTGAGTTAGGGAGTGAGGATGGAAGAAAGCAGCAGGAAAGGGATGAAGACTGGCATGTCAAGCACTGACACTTATTAAGGAGTTATATAAGGATGAGGGATGTGCTAATGTTTCGTTCTCACTATGGCCCTCTGAGACAGATGTTACCTCAGTTTTACAAGTGGGGAATCTGGGGCTTAAAGAGGTTAGCTGATACAGCTGGAGAAGAGTTGAGCCCAGAATTGAGTGCAGCATTGTTTGAATACAGTGACCATGTCTTTGCCTGCTATCAGGAGTAAGAACTGTTCTGACAGAGGTAAGGGAGATAGTACAAGGAGTGTTCCTCTATTACCTGCTGAAGAAGATCCCTGGGGGAGGTCTGGGCAGGTGAGGATATGCTGCTGCTGAACACACAGGAGGAACCACCCCTCCAATTCCCTGGAGCTCGGGCAGCACTTGATCCTCTCCCTCAGGTATGCTAACACTCTCCTGGGCTTTCTCTTTGCTGGATTCTGTGAGGAGCTTTCCCACCTCAGTGCTTTTGCCCTCCACCTGGAATGCTTTCTTCCTGTTCCACCTTTCCTTCCAGGTCCAGCTGAAACGCTGTCTCCTTTGAGCCTTCCTTGATTGCCCCAAACAGAAACAGTATCTCCTGCCTCTAAATGTCTATAGTATTTAGTGTCTCTATTACTTCTCTGAGGGTTATCACATCAGATCCCCAGTATTGTAGTTACTTATGAATGAATCAAAATTTCCACACTGAACTGAAACCTGAAGGAGAGTTGACTTAGAAACAGCTGAACCTCCCCAAAACGGCATAAAATTATTTGTCATAATATGTATTTATTGCTTAAAGTTCTCTAGAAACACTCAGTTCTTCACATTTCTTTCTTTTTTTTTTTTTTTGCGGTATGCGGGCCTCTCACTGTTGTGGCCTCTCCCGTTGCGGAGCACAGGCCCAGCGGCCATGGCTCACGGGCCCAGCCGCTCCGCGGCATGTGGGATCTTCCCAGACCGGGGCACGAACCCGCGTCTCCTGCATCGGCAGGCGGGCTCTCAACCACTGCGCCACCAGGGAAGCCCCTTCTATTTCTTTTAATAGGTAAATGGCCTGCCTGCAACATACGTCTTTTATCCTTATCTGCATGGCCAACTCCTCTTTCTTTACAATTCAAATTCTGTGCTCCTTTTAATAGTAAGTCTTCTCTAATCTTGCTCCCTTAAATGGAATTAATCATGCCCCTTCTCAACTTGCTCTATATATCTCACACATATATTCATTACTGCATTTATGACACTGTTGTAATTGCTTGTATGATTGTTGTAGTGGCCTTCCCTGCTAGGGTAGCCCTCCATGGAGGAAGGCATTATGTCTTACTTTAACTCTGTGCACTCAGCTCTTACTAGAGTACTTAACTATAATAGGGGCCCAACAAGTGCCCACTGAACTAAGAACAGAGTTTGAGGTCAAAAAAAGTCTCAGAAGGGGCTTCCCTGGTGGCGCAGTGGTTGAGAGCCCGCCTGCCGATGCAGAGGACACGGGTTCATGCCCCGGTCCGGGAAGATCCCACATGCCGCGGAGCGGCTGGGCCCGTGAGCCATGGCCACTGAGCCTGCGTGTCCAGAGCCTGTGCTCCGCAACGGGAGAGGCCACAACAGTGAGAGGTCCGCGTACCGCAAAAAAAAAAAAAAAAAGTCTCAGAAGGAACCCCAGATATACGTACTTATTGCCAGGGTGACCAGGAACAAATTACTTAACCTCTCTGAGTTGGAAATAATGCCAACTACAATTACAAGACTATGGTGAGGATAAAAAAGATGACACATGTGAAAGAGCTGCACAAAGTGGGGCCCAGGAAATGCCCATTCTCCTCATATTAAATTGACAATTCATTTGTGACCAATTGTTCATGCTTTTTATGTACTCAAGGGCTTAACACAGCCTTCTAAGCTAATTCGGGACAACACAGTATCTGGAGTAACCCTTTTGTAGAGTTTCTTTGTTACCAATATCTGTTAATGGAGGTGATGATGAAGAAAAAGAAAGATAAGGAGCTGGAGGAGAAGGAGAAAAAGGAAAGCACCCAGTGTACTCAATTTATTCTAATTAAATTACTAACCAGACTGAGAATGCCCCAGGAAGTCTAATTGATAATGCTGTTTGGTTCTAAATAAAGAGCATCTAACAGGGAGACATGTAAATCCTGTTTCCAAAACACACTTCAAGGATTAGGTCATGTTTGGTCTAATGACCAAACCTGGCTCCCCACCTGGCTCAGAGTTACCAAGGTCACACTGACAGTCTAAAGACATGGCTTCTGGCTGGAGAAAGCCGTAATGAACTATCATGGGGGTACTGGCACCTTTGCAGAAAGCAAGAAACCAGCCACCTGAAATCTACACGTATTAGTAAAGCCAGCCTGTGTTGGCCCAATCAAATCTGGCCCTTTTACAGAACTGAATTCTTCATGGTAGAAGCGCATAGTTTCTCCTCAAATGGAATGCAGACTCATCAGAGGTGTTATGATGTTCTTTTTCAAATCTCTGCAGTGCTATTGCTCCCTAGGCTTGCGGCCACAAAGCAGTGACTGCAGATGATGTAGGAGGGTATCTATCTGGCAACAGCCTGCACTTGTTTCATTTCTCCACCTGCTATTAAAAAGAGGGAGAGGACCAAGATTTAAAAGCTAATTATTCACTTTGAAACATGATTATTAAGATGAAGAGTGCTCAAGTGCACACTTGAAATTTGGCTGTGTGCTTTTTAAGTGTGTTGTCTTAATATTATCGTGGTCTGATTAAAGATTAATGCCACCCGACCGCAGCCCTTGTGTGTGTCATATCATATCATGGGTGAGTTGTCACTTTCTTCCAGGGTGACCTCTCTTTGATGAGAATTAATAAACTATATTTTAGTTTTCCTTCTTCAGACCCTTCTTTTTGAGTTTCATAGCCCACTAAAGTTGTGCATGACTAGCCCAACACCTGTGAGCTTTTATATTTGCTTTCTTTTAATCCTTCCAGAAGCTCTGTGTGAAAGATATTCTTATAGCAATGTACATATGTGAAAACTGAGGCTCAGAGAAGTCATGGAATGTGCCCAAAGTCACACAACTTGAAAGCAGTAGTGGCATAAGTGGAACTCCAATCAAGTAACTTCCCAGCTGCGTATGTTGCTTTAGTTGTGGACACGGAATAATTGTCAATATGAGGAAACAGCTGAACAAAGAGAAGACAAGAACTTTTCTATCACAAGCCCAGTTATAATGATTTAACATTCGTTGTGGGCTACATCATATTCCAAAGCAGTAACCACACACTGAACAAACCTGAAACGGGGCCGATAACATCAGTGGGTTTGCAGTCAATCTCCCTTGCTCTCATCTTCTCCAGAGAAAGCAGACACAACTCACAAATGAACCACCTTTCAGTGCCAGTGGCAGCCTCTCCTCCCGTCTCCCAAGTGTCCATGCACAATTCCCTTAATAAGCATAAATCTTTCCTATGCATGTTACCACTACTTTTTCCTTGTCCTGAATTAAATATATTTTGCCCATAAATCCAGGAAGGCTACACCTTGGGCCACCTGAAAATTCCCAGATTTGTGACTATCACTATACGTGTCCTATCCACTCATGAAACCCAGTAAAATATTAGTCACTTCTTTTCATTCCTCCATCACAGGAGGAATTTCTCTGGGGGGCCATTTTCACAAAGAAATAAATATATTTTACCTGTTAGTGAAAGTGACCATGCACATTCAGGGAGTAGGAAAATAAACCACACTGAGGGGGGAGGCTGAGAAACTTTTTTTAATTGGTGAATATTAAATTTTAAAAGGCTGAATTTATACTGTTCTGTGGATAAGGCTGGGTGTCCATCAGACTGGGAGTCCCTAAAGCAGCGACTGAGGGTTTTCCATCCTTACTGCCACCTCTCACCCTTATGTGACGCAATTTTTACCAACTGAGTTTGGGGCTCTGTCTGTAGATGAGAATTAGACTAGCAGAGAATGGACCTCAAATGCTTTAGCCTGGCACTCAAGGCTCTTGTGATCTGCCCTCGGCCTCCCTTTTCTCTTAATGACAACCCTCCCTTACAAGATTCCAAGTGCCCCAGTGTTTTCAGAACATACTTTGTACTTTCCCATTCTTATTTCTTTTAATTCTTTAAAATGATGCTTCTTTGCTGACATTCTTACCAATCTTCGTGACCCATTTCCTCATCTAAATATTTCATAACTCTCCTGGTCAAAATGAAACTGCTTTACTCACAGAACACACCATCATGATATCCATGTCCTGGCTTTGTATTCTGCTGGTTGTTAGGGGAAACACTGACCGAAGCCGCCCGCCCTGGCTAGGCAAGACAGTAGCCACTTGCATGAGTTATCTTACAACAGGGGGTCCTGGTAAGGAACAAGGAGCTAACAAGCTACCACCAACAGGAAGAATTCGGGAAGGGTCAAGAGGAGAGAGGAGATACCAGTCCATATGTCCTACCAACCTCCCAGAATCCTTCTCTCTGGAATACATCTTGGCTGAGTGATGTGTGTGCCACCAGGAAGGGCCCTGAGTCAGAACGATTGGCCAGAGACAACCCGGAAACTAACCCGATTCCCATAAAACCCGAGATTGTGAGCCACGTGGCAGAGCAGTTCACCTGGGTTCCTTTACCCTCCTGCTCAACACCCAGGTGCCCCTTCCCAATAAAGTCTCTTGCTTTGTCAGCATGTGTGTCTCCTCGGACAATTCATTTCTGAGTGTTAGACAAGAGCCCACTCTCAGGTCCTGGAAGGGGTCCCCCTTCCTGCAACAGTTATATGTCTGTTCTCTTCCCTCCTGGAGGACACACTTCAGAAGAATAGGAGAGGTGCCCCAGCTACCCCTCTAACAATTAATGCCCCTACCCAGCAGAGCTTTGTATCTAATGGATACCTTAAAATATCTGCAGAAACTGAAATGAGAGAAGTCATTTTATTTTAATGTATGGCGGCATTTCCTCAGGATATTGCTGGTGGCTACTTAATACATACATAAGGGGATAAGAAGCCAGTACCAGAATCTGGTTTGCGTGGTCAGCTTGGGAGCACCGAGAGACAGGAGGCATGGGTGAGATCTAGGCTCAGAACAAGGGGGAGAATTAACCCAGACAAGTGCACCTGCATTCTGTAGCAAGCTGTTGTGAGATCCCAGTCCACGTGACCGTGGACGGTGTCTTCATGCCCAGGTGGCCTGGCATAGAGTAGCTGCTTAATAAATAAGGTGCCCTCTGTGCCCCCACACAGCCACCCAGTGCTTCTTCATCTCGGAACTCACCACTGCATTGTAATCAGGGTGGCTACTCTGTTCTTCACCACTAGGGGCCTAGGTAGGACATGACCATCTACAAACAGGGCCTCAGCACCTAGTTCAGTGCTTAGCCCACAACCAGTCCTAGATAAATAGATAAAAGTCTGTTGAGTAAATGAAGGAAAAAATGTAAGAAGAAAAGAGGGAAAGACAATAGACATGCACGTGGACGTTTTCAATTCAGTTTTTCAGGAAGACTGGTAGACATCATAAACTTGGTGGGACAGACAGTGTTCCTGGCTCCACCACAGCGTGCCCAGCACTTCCTGTTGAGAAAACGCTAAGCTGCCCCTGAGGGCTCTGTCAGAGTGCTCCTATTGGGCCAGCTGGGACACGCTTTGGGAGCAGAGGATGAGCCCCACACTCTGCCTAGGGGGCATGCCCGTGTGTGCAGATTTAAAAGAAGCAAAAATATAAATTCTCGAAAACAGTCCTGAGAGATTCGATTCTGTAATTCACATTCAATCCGTTAAAAGAGAAAACTGAGAAGGCCTAGGTTAATTAAGACCACGCAGCAGCTCCCCACATCTCTATACTCTTGCCTACCACTCGTCCCCAACATAGATGGTCCAAGTTTCATTGCCTAAATTCAGATCCAAAAGGATCTAGTCCATTGCTTCAATATATATATTTTTCCTAAATGGCCACCACATACGATTTTACTGTCCCAGCAGTGAGCTTCTGGCATCGTAGTGCTCTGGGGAAGCTGTGCTCATCCAAGTCCTGGCATCTCCTCACAGATGCCTAAATAGTGCCATAGGAATTCTGCAGATGAGATCTGAGTCTTCTAGGAGAGGTTCTGCCACAAAGGCACCCTGGTCAGCACCCAGCTCATCTGGTCAGAACCTTCTAGAGACTGTACACATCAGGGAACAACTTGCAGCACTTGCTGGCTGTGCAGAGAACTCAGAAATGTTAACAGATGGCATGAAAAACATAACCCTGAACAGTCAGCAGGGTGACACTCATTAAGAGTCACCACTGAGTCCACTTCCAGTAAAATCCCATTACAATGAAACACCACTTTCCCAAAACTATCTACTTGAACAAAAGTGACTACAGGGTACTATAATACCGGGCCTGAATGAAGCTCTGCAGACGACGAAGACTCTCTCCAAGCCTCAGGGATTTTCCATCCACCATTTCCTTCGGGATAGGTCCTGATCACATCTTCCCTCTAGCCTTCTTTGCCTCTGTAGATGGGACCGGAAGCCACTTAGCACTCAGAATTTCCCTCCCTACCCTGACACTCATCACCCTGACTTACTTTCCCTCCCCAGCAGAAAGGGTTGGGAGGAGAAGGTAGAGAAGAATGCATGGAGGAACTTGTTATTCTACAGGTCAGAATTTGTTCCCCAGAGGAAATTTTTTCAAGTATATTCCTAATTTGTTTCTCAAGGAAAATCACTCCCTTCCTCCCTCTCCTCCTTTCCAGTGGAATACACTGACCCCAATGCAGGCTGTAAAACTACATTTACTTGTACTTCAGATGCCATCAGTGAATTAAAATATTGACACATGAAACTAAGGTCAAATGAACACAACCTCAACCCTGGATAATGATTCTTAGGTCGCCAATTCCAGACTGTTGTGCACTCACTGACATAGAAGCCAGAATGTTCCCTTCAGCACTTGTTCCCCCAGTCCCTGCCCCAAGATGCAGAACCCCCAATATTCACGGATTTTCATACCTCCAAGTCTCCTTTCTACAAGGCCTCTTCCACTCTCCCATAAGCACCTCCTGAAGTCCTTCCTACTCATGCTCCAAGACCCAGTAAAAATGTCAGCTCTTCTCGTCAACATTTTATGAAGCCTCAACATTTCATGAAGTCAGCAAGAGTTGCTCTTTCACCTGTGTTCCCATAGCTCTTTGTTACAACATTTAGATTGGGATTTGTCGCATTCTGTCTGTGATTTCTTGCTGCTACAACTCCAATGAAAAGGAATTAAACATTATAGTTAGTGCCTGGCACGGTAAGTGAATTAGATGGCTTAACAAAAGGACAGAACTCTTGATTTCCTTAATTCACTAACCCATTATCACAGGTGAAGTGAGATATCACATGAGCGAGACACCTGACCCTGTACAGATGAAAGGCTGAAATCCATTAGTTGGATTTTAGCCTGGGATCTAAGAGATCTGGGTTCTAATTTCACTCTGCCATTAACACTTTTCCCTAAGCTCACACCACGTTTAACCTTTGGTTCATCATTTACTTGGTAAATCTTATCAGTAAACTTTGCCTTTGTTACACTGTTGTTTACCAATAATATCCATGTTTTCATAAACACTCTACCCTTATAATCTTCTTCTCACTACCAAAGACATTAGGCCAAGAGAACACCCCCAGCTGCCTACAGAAAATAAAACTCAGATTTCTTTCATGAACACACATACCTGTGAAGTCATGGCTGCAGAGGAAAGAAGATGTGGCTGTGCTGTATAACCGTGGGCAAGTTCCTAAAGCTTGTGAAATAAGCCTAACAGCCATACCTGCCAGGATTGCATGATCACAGGCTACCAGAGCTAAGGTCTGGAAAACATGTAGCAGGAAGTAGCCTCCAAATGTTACCTATTTCTAGTAATTCTGTATGATTATAATCCAGCTGCATCGTGTTTCCTTATTCTTGTTTGTTGATAGTAAATCCCCAACAGATTTTAAACTGGACACTTTCTGTGTCTAAAGGGCTTTTTTCAAAGATTATTTTTATGGTTCCTGTTTTCTTGAGAAGGGTGGGGACAAACACATAGAGATATCTTATTATTTCTGAAAAATGCAGCTGTACTATGATCATCTAAATTTCCTATAGACACATGAGATAAGCAGAAAGTTCTTGCTAAAAATGATCGGTCCAACCAACCATAATTATGTTAATTCTATCCAACTGACAGCAAGGAGATCAAAGGTTAAGTCTGTTCTGGGCTTCACAGGATGATAATGATAATAAACATAGCTATTCTTAGTAGCCAAAGTATATATTGCCATTGTAACTGAAACCATTTGACTTTCATTTCTGGTAAGCTAAATGACTTGCAATATATATTCTTGTTTGAAACAATAGATCCTTTAGCTAGTGAAATTCACCTTTGCCCATTGTGAGCCACCTTCTCATTTACAATTTGCACTAAGGCTTGAGAACATTAACAAACATAACAAAGGATGTTGAAAAATATCTTCTCCCTTGGCAAGCCCTGGTATTGCCTACCTTCTCCAGCTCTCCACATTTTGTGCACGTTTGAGTTTCGCTAAACTTCTCTCTGATGTTTTCATCAATCCTTCCAGGACTGAGAATTTACTACATGCCAGGAACTATAATGAATGCTTTCTACACAGATCAATCTAATTTCTTACCCCAACAGCCCTGAGGTAGGTGTTAGCATCACCCATAGTTTACAGAAGTAGACACTTGCTCCTGGTGACACAGTGGAAACTAAATGATGGATCTCAGACTTGAAACCAGGTCCATGTGCCCAGATGCTACAATCTCAACTGCTACCCTACATTGCCTTGACTGCCCATAACTTTCTTCACTGCCTCATCTCAGTGCCTGTCACAGTTCATGGTACATATTAGGAACACAATAAACGATTATGGGATAATAGTTATAATGACAGTAAACACGTAGCATTTACTTGTGCTACACCACATTCTAAGAGCTTTACATGTGTAAACGCGTTTAATCTTAACAAGTCTCTGAGGCTCATTTTACAGATGATGAAACTGAGGTTCACAGGGATTAATTTTTCTTTTTCTTTCTTTTTTTTAATGCCCCAGTCAGGGAAGATCCCACATGCCGCAGAGCGGCTGGGCCCGTGAGCCATGGCCGCTGAGCCTGCGCTCCGCAACAGGAGAGGCCACAACAGTGAGAGGCCTGCGTACCGAGGAAAAAAAAAAAAGAATCCACCTGCCAATACAGGGGACATGGGTTTGATCCCTGGTCCAGGAAGATCCCACATGCCGCGGAGCAACTAAGCCTGTGCGCCACAACTACTGAGTCCGTGTGCCACCAACTACTGAAGCCTGCGTGCCTAGAGCCCATGCTCTGCAACGAGAAGCCACGACAATGAGAAACCCGCGCACTGCAACGAAGAATAGCCCCAGCTCACTGCAACTAGAGAAAGCCCGCGCACAGCAACGAATACCCAACACAGCCAAAATTAAAAACAAATAAATTAATTACTTAAAAAAAAACTTACACAATATTATGAAAACAAAAACAAACAAAAATAATATACAGCCCTCCTTCCTATGTGCATATAGGCTTTAATGAGTCAAAGACGTGAGAAAGTGAGATGCCCTTTTCCCCCCAAAGAATAAACATTTATTTAATTTCTACTGTGTATAAGGTCACATGTGTATTACTTAATGTAATCCTTACAACTATCCTATGAGGTGGGTATTATCATTACCAAAGCGAGGCCCAGACAAATGAAATGAGTTGCTCAAGTTCATGTGTCTGACAAATGACAGTGACAGTATTTAAACCCACATTTGCCCCCAGAGCCTAAAAGCACTCTTTTTACACCATACTGTCTCCAAATAAACCAAATCTGAAAGCAGGACCAAAAAAATGTGATAATGAGTTTTATTTTTCTTACATCAGGTAGACTATAAGTTCCTTAAAAGTGTTAACTATCAAGTTTTCAAACTAAACTACTTATGCAAGTATTAGTTATTACTATTATAACTTAAGATGACTCATATTGGGACTTTACAAAATAGATACTGTATATCTGACAAAACTAAGACACAAAAAGATTATTCTAGAGAGTGAATAGAGGCTAACACTTGTAAAAAACAACAACAAAAAACCCCCAAAAACCCTGCAAACGCATAGAGTTTTGTTTTGTCTTTTGAACACTTGCTATGTTCTGGGAACCATGGTATTCAACAGTCTTGGAGAAATAAGACACAACCTAGCCCTTAAGGAGCTCTTAGCCCAGTGGAGAGAACACACAAAAATAATAATGTGTAAGAACATTGTTCAGGTTCTATGACAGAAGATGTTATGAAGCAGGTCACAAATCAGCACCACGCAAACCATGTGTGACCCACAATCATGTCTTCTTTGACTCTGTGATGTTTTCAGAAATATGAATCAAGGGTTAACAGTTAAAAATTGAGAAATTTCACATCTGTGGCTACCCAAAAAGTGAAAAGTCTAATGACACTGAGTTCTGATTCCTGTTTGTGCACCATCAACTTGAGCCCAGTAGCTGTTACCTCTAAGGGTGGTGTGCACATATTATTTGTATATAAGGACTCATGTTTCTTTAACAATTTACAGGAGAGTTACCTATAGACATTTTCTACCAGGAGCACATTTGCTGTAATATTTCACCTTGGTAACACTGCTCACGTGACCCTAGATAAAGTCACCCACTGACATTTAAGGCGGCATACATAAAAATTATCAAGGCAGTATTGACAGGAAGAGAAAGGACTGAGGTACGTTAATTGTGTGTGGGGGTGCAGATGGAGAGCAATGATGGGAAGACAGAGAGAATGGTGATACAATTATGCTATTTGACCTCCCTCCCTCCATCTCTCCCTATGCATACACTCCTCATGACTTCTCCAGAGAGCAGGTCCTTCCCCCTGTGGTTCACAGCTTGGATTAAGAACAAAGGCAACTGCAAGTACTTGAGACAGCTCCCACCCCAGACTGCGCAGGGCACTGCAGGGCTGCCTCAATGCGGGGGTTAAGTGAATCAACTCTACCTTACTTTCCTGCATCAAGACAGGGTACAAAGCATAGTGACCTCCAGCCGAAGGCAGATATGAAGGAGACTGGCAAATCCTCAAGACAGAGTAAATGAATCTTTCATGTAAATGAACACATCAGTGCATGCCCTGACATGTTCATCTCTCATTCTCAAGCCTACTGTGAGGAGGCAATGTTTACATGCCTACGGGACATCTGTATTTCAATATATCTGGACTGAGTTAATTTAAACCGCACTGATAAATGTCTTTGAAGATGGTCTACATTGTCTATGGAGAGAATATTTTCTGTGAAGCACGTCTAAGTGGCCTTCAAAGTCAATACAAACTAAAATGAGGCTCTATATGCAAAAGGCAAGCACTGTTGGGGCTTCCCTGGTGGTGCAGTGGTTAAGAATCCGCCTGCCAATACAGGGGACACGGGTTCAAGCCCTGGTCCGGGAAGATCCCACATGCCATGGAACAACCAAGCCCATGCGCCACAACTACTGAGCCTGCGCTCAAGAGCCCGCAAGCCACAACTACTGAGTCCACGCACCACAGCTCCTAAAGCCTTCGTGCCTAGAGCCCACGCTCCACTACAAGAGATGCCACAGCCATGAGAAGCCCACACACCACAACAAAGAGTAGCCCCCACTCGCCGCAACTAGAGAAAGCCCACACGCAGCAACGAAGACCCAACACAGCCAAAAATAAAAACAAACAAATAAATAAATTTATTTTTAAAAAAAGGCAAGCACTGTCAATTAAAAGCTCACTATATGGTCCCAAAGGCACACCCTCAGCTCTTCCCTTTCTAATCTTTGAATTATCTACCTTGTCAGAAATTTCATGGAAAGGAGACAGACTGGGCCAGTGTGGGAATTAAAAGAAGGGAATGATTATTTCTAAGCTACCTATTCTGTGCCTGGCTCTATTGAATGTATCAACACATTTACTAATTTAATCTCCCACCATCAAATGTGAGCCACATGAGGGGAATATTTTGTCTCTTTATTCACTCACCCCTGTACTTGCAGAACAATTCCTGCACATAGGACATGCTTGTTTTGGCTATCATATATTGGTCCTCAGCACCAATCCTTAAACCCCTACCCCAATGCTCTCCACTATATCACAGGGGCTAGAAGCCTGAGAAACCTATTCCCAGAATCTCTTGTTAGCAGGATTACAGTCAATATTGTTTCAATCAGAGTAACTTTCATGAGTTTGGGGATGTGGAAAGGTGGTGGCAGGATGGCACAGAAGTCTGTGGTGCTATGGCTTCTTACAGTTTCCTCAGATTCCACAGTTCACTGTTGGTCTCCAGCTTCAGGGCTGCAAAACATCTATGGCTCAGGCAATGGCTTCCTGAAATATCCCAGTTTGGGTGTATCTGCCCTTACCCCTGACTATCACTCCTCCAGCCCTTCCAACAATTTCTAATCACATTAATACCCTAAATTACAACTCTTTTAAAATACATAAGGTGCTGTCTGTTTTCCTGACCAACTTAATGTTCCATAAAAATTGAGTGAAAAAACAACCAACTCAATGGGCAGTAGTATCCCTACGTGCAGTTGTAGAATTGAAGCTACTAGAGATGAAATAACTTAAGATTACACAGCAACTATTAAATGTCAGAGCTGAGAGCTGAGCCCTAGAGTGTCTGATGCCAAAGTACTTTTGCTTTTTCCATTCAGACGCTGCCCTCAATAGGTATAACATACCATGTTGCCACCAAAATCTTATTTCAGAGGTTAAGAGCTGCTGTTTTCACTGCTCCTAAGGCTAGTGCACTACTGTGGCTAGAAAGCTCGCTATAAATTGGAAGGGTACATTAATTCCCAAGGCAAGCTGTCTATTAAATATATATGAGACCCAGTAGGATACCCTGTTAAAAGTGTACATTATATCTGCCTTATCAGTTCAGATACCATGTGTGTGTGTGGCACACAGAAGAAGCTTGTAAAGTATTAATTGAGTGAATAAATGAATGAAGGTTCACTGGTTTTGCTTAGCCAGAAGTTCCTTTGCAGATTGTATGCTCTGGTGTCACTTGGGTCATAAACCACTTGCGGGCTGGTAATGCCATTAACCTTAATGCCTGGATCCCTCCCACTGTTCAGCACCGGGAACAATACCTCCTAGGCTGTTGGTTTTCCTTGAGAAACCTCAGTTGTCAAGAGCACTATAATTCTGAGGCAGATGGAGATAAGAATCTATACCTACTTTCCAAATGAAACATCCAAATGAAAGACTGAGGCACTGCAAACTATTAACCTACTTCTGTTGTAATGTAATGGAAAACTGCATTGCATTTAGAACCAAACAGATCTGGGTTCTCATACTGGCTCCTGTCACTTACTAGACCTGAAATCTTGGGCAAGATGTTTCTGTGACCTCAGTATTCTCATTTACATAATAGCAGTCGTGATATCTCTAGAGCTACTGGAAGGAAGATCTATTACAGACAGAAAGCACCTAGCACAGCATCTGGCCCATGATAATGATTCAGTGAGTGAATATAGTATTGCCATCATCAATACTGAGGAAGGGTCTGTTGATACATAGGCAGGCTGGTCCATATTAGTCCACAAGGCTCTCCAGTTCCAAACTGGCAGCAGTGATGTGAGGGAACACTTAAAAACATGTTTTTTCACATTTACAACTGTACTACCTAGAAAGGTTATATAATTGCAAAGAATTGAGTGTCCGTATATTATAACTTTTGTAGGTATCATGGTGTCTGGTGACTTTGGGTGGGGGAGAGTGGGAACGGCTGGCACAGAGTGGGCGGAGCAGAATCGTCACACCTCACTTTCCCTTAAAATGAGACCCAAGATTAGACTTGCTAGAAGATTCTGGGGGTGGACAGGTAGAATTGGGTGCCTTTTGCATGCCTTGAGGTAGTAGTTAAAACTGTAGGAATGAATGAGGTCATGGATAGTTTGGGATTAAATGAGGGAAGACCAAACCACACTTGATCTCAGAAAACTCACAGTAGCAGTCTCTAGCCTGGTGCTTGGCACACAGCAGATTCTCAGTGAATATTTGTTGAATTAGTAAATAAATATCAGATTGGAAAGTATATCAATCTTTCTTAAAATGCCTGTGTCCCTCACTTCTTGTATGATCTAGACTCAACTTACCTTTGAAAAGCTAACTGATAATGTGTACTTCCTGAATATTCCGAGTCTCTCAGTTTGAAAACGTCTTCTGAAAGCCCATCAATCAGCACTGATACGTATTTCTTACTTTACCGAGACCTGGCAGGCACCATGAGTTTTCCCATCCTACTTACATAGTCTAAGTAAGCTCCAACTAGACTGAGGACAGAAAACATTTTTTTTGTTTAACATAACTTGAAATTCCTCCGTGTCCAGCAGGGTGTTCGGCCACCAAGCTCTCAATAAATAGGGACTTAGTGCTTGATCAATCAACTAGTTTTTAAAGTACTGTCAGAGAAGGAAGAAATAAATGGATTTCTTTGGAACCTTAGAAGTGTTGAAAAATAAAACGTGTGCACATAAATGATGTTCAGCTTGGAGAATAAAAGACCGAAGGAACCAGAAAGAGGGCACTGAGCGACTGGTAAAAGTAGAACTGGCGTGCGAGGGAGAATCTTGCATGGAAGAGGACGGCAGAGTTAGTTCTAAAAGAGAAGAGGTGGGCTCCTCTTCATTCCTCAACTGTTCCTGGGTTACCTTCTTATGTCAAGTACTGTGCTCGGCAATCCAGATACAACAATAAATAAAGCACAGTATCAGGTCTTTCATTCAGACTTTATGGTGCAGGTATAAAACAAGGATACAGCTACAACATAACACACAGCTTGGAGCAAAGGAGGGTACCAAAAGGGGTACACTTGTTAAAGATCAGAATAGCTCTAGGGTGCTCTGTGTCTGCCAAGGATGACCTGAGAGATGTGACAGACATCATGATTTGGGGGTTAAATAAGCTTGAAGAAAAGAGAGATAAGAGAGAATTTCAAGACTAAAGAGTTTACCATTTTCTTTTATCTTTTTTAATGCATGTGTTGGTTAAACTACAATAATAAAAATTCAAACCACCTTGTGTCCTAGACAAAGGAAACCCAGACCTGGAGTGCCTTTGTTCAACCATTAGGTAACTTGCCTAAAAGAAAATGAGTACTCTCTATTGCCCTTCTGGCAGTTCTCCGGATATTTTTTAGAGAATGAAGAGTGCATTGCCATAGAAACATGGGTTGGAGTTCTCTTACAGCTGTGTAGATCTTCGGAGTGAAAAAGACACGGATGGGGCATACACAGGGGTGCATGTGTTGGGAGACAAGTCAAGTACAACTGCATTCCACTGGGATTTTTCTCAGGCTTCTGCCAGCTTGACCCACCACCTCCCCCATGATTTTTATAAACATTTATGTGTCATATTCTCTGCTTCATGCTTTCACTAGCACTGCCTTTTAGATCATTGCTAGACCTATGTCATTATCAAAAAGTTATTTATAGAGAACTGAAATCTCTTGCTTTTAATTCTCCCCCACCCCATGAGACCTACTTCTGCCCTCTGCAATTATATAAGTTTATAGTCTCTCATCTCTTCAAAAGGCTCTCTTGTTTGAATAATGTTATCAGTGTATTTGCTGTTCTAATTTGTGAACCTAAGCATCCCTGGTTTAAGTAATCTTTATCAGGTAAGGCTTCCAGTCTTCTGTTCTCCAAGTGGTTACCTCTAGGAACAACTTAATTATAACTATCTAAAAAGTGACCCCTGTACACAGCACAAAACTCTCCCATGGGCTGAGAAGAACCGATACCCAAGAGAGGATCATGACTTTCCCAAAGTCACACTGCTGGTTAAGTGGAATGGGCACAATTCAAAGCCAGGGCTTCAGCCTTCTATGCCTGTTCCCATCCAATCTATAAGTATCAATGAAGAATAAAGTCCCTTTCATTCCCTCTCCAACTGGATCTTAACACAATAATCTCATTCCAGCCCCATTTGCTTTACTTTCAATAATCTTCTTCCAAATCCAGACATACACTGGAACTGACCAGGGCAACGTGGGATGTATGGTCACCCTTCTATAATTCCTTAGGCACAGTTGCCTTTTAATAATTAAAGCTGCATGTATTTATAGGAATAAATCAAGAGAATAAAATATAAACAAAACAACTAAAGGAGACTTATTTTAAGAAAAGATTTCTTAAAATAAGCTTTTGTCTTTTTTCTACATTAAAGATTAGATAACCTTTTCTCAGTGCATCCAATGAATTTTCAAGTGAATTTTTCACTTATTTGCCCTTTGAAATGGAATTATTGCCATTTAAAGGTGATACGCAAACTCTGTCATCCCTCCTCTTATTACAGCTATCTAAGTATATGACACTCAGGCAGACGTACATTGCTGGAGGATGGTGGACATGGAGCTGGTATAATGTTAATACATTCTCTAATTTACTTGTAAACAGGATTCTGTTTTCATTTCTGTCAGTCCTGAGATTTGGACTGAATTTTAGTTTCCTAGTCCCCAGGACACAAAGGGGCATATCTAAGTGGTCTTTACAAATACTTATCCCAAATACGAAGTTGACCACATGGCAGCTGGTCCAAAACTGCAACCAACTTGTCCAAAATTTGCAGGGTCTATGCTGGAGAAATTAGTGCTACTTTCTCCAGAAGTAGCTAACTTCCTTCTAGTTGGTTCAGGGTCTGCTAAGCATGTGCAGAAATTAAAGAAAGAGGAGGAAGCATGGTCCCTGCCTCCCACTCACTTTACAATCTCCTAAGGAAATGAAGTAAAAAAACAGAAATGATGAAGCTCAAGCTGAAGTCCACTGAAGAAGAGATTTAAATGGACAGCACTGGTCAGCTCTGGCATCACAGATGTGGTGGGCATTGAAGCAGGGTAGAATTTTCACAGAAAGAGTGGATGGAGGGCCTTCTGACTCATGCACAGAAACACCCAATTATTAATTTGTACTGTGCTTTTACTTTTTTCAGATCCTGTGCTAGGTTCTGAACACACAGAAAGAAAAGTAAAGCACTCCACTGAAGGTTCTATAACTGAATACTCAATACTTACTATTGGAACCATAATGATTTGGGAATACATATTCCTTATTTGTAATTTAGTATCACAAAGTGTATCTACACCACAGAAGGAAACAAATCCCTTTGGGCTCTCTTACATGCACATATTCATGAAATCCTAAGTTCGTGTTGATGAAAAAATTTCACTAAAATACCCAGCAAATTCCACCTGGTCTGTGAAACAGGTTCTCTAGGGGATATCATGCATGTTTTTACAAATTCAACTCATTGGCTTGCTCCTGGGTGGATAACTAATTATCTAAGAATTCTGAGGGACAAATGGATTCCTTTCTATTGTTAACACATATATTCCCAGAAATTTATGAGAAAAAAATCAGCACTATAAGCAAATTAATATTTCCAATAATAGTATACTACCAAGGAGTGATCTGATTAAAATCTTCTCCTTAATACAATAAAAAGGAAGCAGATTTCCGTTTGTCTTGGCTGCTTCAGTATAATGTGGATCAAAGGCAAGAGTGTTGACTAGATCACCTGCCAAAGCCCCCTTCAGTCTTTCTATTCCATATTTTTTAGAGGTGTAATTTCTATTGATATAAAATAAGCCCCTGCAAAGGACCAAAAGAGTGTTCATAGGGCTGAAACGTGAAAGTTTTGTAGATTTACATGCAAAAATTAGGTTCCGATAACCATAATTTAATTTTTTTTAATAGAAGGAAATATTTTTCTTCATATTTTATCTCTATGACAACCAAATAGGTTTGGAAAAATGCTATCTTACACTAATTAAGAACATGGCCTCACAACTTGGCCTTCTATGAATATTAAATGCAAATGTGTGAATTATCTAGTTTCAATTAGGCGGCTGCATTCCTGGCTTTCAGTTATGAGCAAACACTGTTTTGTATATAGAACATGAATTGAGATTTGTTTTTTAGGAATTAGATAAAACTAGGGGAAATGAAAGGGAGCCCACTGCTTGAATCACACACCCTGATGTAGAACTTAGAGGTCTGTACCCACTCATTTACCTTTTCATCCTTCTATCTGACATTATCGAGTGCCTCCTATGAGGCAGTCAATGGGAGGACAAAGAAAAATCTGTCCTTCCTAATGAGCTCCCTCTGATGATGGCGACCCACGTAAACAGATAATTATGAAACATGCCCAGAACATTTGGGATATAAGGAGGAGATGGAACCCACTGGTGGGCGGGTGGGGTGGGAGGGACATCTTCTGGGAAGATACAGACAAACAAACTCATGCTTATTTGTTTAATTATTATTTTATTGTTTATCTATATCCCTACTCATTTTCCCTCTCTTGTATTATTTTGATGTAAATCATTTCATCTGTGAATACATCAACGTGTATCTCTAAAAGATAAGGACCTATTTTTAACATTACCACAATACCATTATCACATCTAAAATATTACCAATAACATCACCAAATAAATATCCAGTTGGTATTCAAATTTCCAATTGTCTCATAAATGTCATGAATTTTTTTTTTGAAGTTTATCTGGACCCGATAGGTTCATTCATTACAATTAGTTGATTTGCCTTTTAAGTGCTTCCCCTATGTTTCTTTTCTCCTTGTTACTTATTTGTTGAAGAAGTCTGAATTTTAAAGAATGAGTGGGGGATAAGATAACGGAGAAGGGAGTAGGGAAAGAAGTTTAGAAAAATGGGTTGCCAGTCACAAAAAATACTGCAAAGGCATCGAGGTCTTCCTTGCTTTCCTTAAAAATACAAATTCTGTGATCATTTTTATTTCAAAAACATTGCCCAGTATAAACTATCTCCTTACAATGCCCTTCTCCGTGTAGCTAGTAAATTCCAACATCACCTTCAGGGTTAACTCCAGAAATTATTCCCCAACTTCTCAATCTTACATTGTCTCCACCCTGCCTAAAAGGATGTATTATCTGGTGTCTATCAATTAACCATGTTAGATGCCAGGCATGCAAGGATAAATGAAATCAAACCCCTGCCCTCAAGAAACTCACTGGGGGGTATTTTTGGCAAGAACAGAGGTGATGCGATACTCTGGCCCATAAATGTACATTTCCCCATATAATTTAGTCATAGCAAGTATACACTCATTGTTGTGTAAGGCATAATCTGGAAAGCAGTCAGAAAAAGTTAGATTTGCTATAAAATCATTAATAAATAGTCTTGCTCTTTCAGTTTCCATTTAAAGATAGAAAGTTTGACTTTGTCAACAGGCTAAATGCTTAGAATGTGTGCTTTATTGCTTTTTTCTAATGTTCCTATGTTATGCAAAGGTTGTAAGAAGACTAATACTGGAAGATTAGATAATCAAATTATAATGAGTTTAGCTAGTTCCCTATGGCTCACATTTCCACTTTTTATATTGCTGTTGAAGCAACTGAAGCAACAAGCAATATAAAAATGTATTACCCAATCATATTTTTAAATGATGCTCTTGATGATGGAAGGCCCAAGAACACTTTTTCATTCACGTAAAGGCTGTCAGTGTTTCCTTGGGTTTGCAAATTTTGGCCTTTGCAAGTAAAAAAAAATGCATCTTCATATTCACCATGCCAGCACCTAATACAGAGCCTTGCATATAATGGGCAAGACTGGATAACACATGGGCTTTCCTGCCACTTTCTAGCTGTGTGATCAAGATTTATATTCTCCTCTCTTCTCACAGTGCTGTTATGAGAGGTAAAGGTAAAGAGGTAATGTGTACAATGTGGCAATAAACACATGGGAGATTTAGTTATTATTTGTTAAATAAATGAATGAAAAAAAAGTGCATATTCTGCCCTGTCCTTCATTCCTGTCCTATCCAAATTCCTGGCCAATCTTTCCAGACAATCTCAAATAATATCTCCTTTATCACTCTTTAAAAAATTACACAGGGCTGTTTCTAAACATTTTAGCTCTTAATTATACATTGTTTCTGCATCTGAATATTATTCTCCTCCATTGTAGCCACAAGTTTTTAAAAAATAAGATGGGTCTTATACAGAAGCGATGTCACAATATTTAACAACTGGCTGTGCCAGGCGTTAACCCTTTAGTTAATCTTTAGTTAACCCATTAGCTCTGTGAAAGGCCCGGGAAAGCAACTGGAGTTGGGGGTGATATAAAGCAGTTGGGAATGGGGAGGGCAAAGGAAACCTGTGAAAGGAAACCTCAAAACTAAACGAAGAGTTTATCTGGTTTGTGCTATAGGAAGTAAAGTTGTGTCACGGGATAATGGCACCTTTTAATTCTGGGATGACCTATGTGCTTTTAAATCAACATTATCCATCACCCTTCCACTATTTTTAGTTGCTTCTATCTCTGCACTGAAGAGCTGTCTAATTTGAAGAAGAAACCAGTGCCCTGGGGAGCATTTCCTACATGATCACTGCTGCCTTCTCTCACTCAAGCATGTTTTCT
This sequence comes from Monodon monoceros, assembly GCF_005190385.1. Classification (NCBI taxonomy): domain Eukaryota; kingdom Metazoa; phylum Chordata; class Mammalia; order Artiodactyla; family Monodontidae; genus Monodon; species Monodon monoceros. The sequence continues at coordinate 47,519,426 of NW_021703784.1, read as the reverse complement.
GAGTAAGTCCCTGGTTCCTCACTGACACAACTGGGCTGTGACCAGTGCCATGCTTGGCTTCATGTTTTCTGAACAGATGTGTTGCACCAGAAGCAAATGGCAAGAGAAAATATACTTTGCTTCCATTTGTTGACATTATTGAGTGTTCTTTGGGAAGAAGGTAGATGAATGCGTATCTAGCACCACACTCATTAGGCAGGTAGGTTGACAGCATTTAATGACCTTCATGAATAAAGAAATAATATGCCAAGATTGCATTTAGATGCCACAAAATTGTGAACAGTATGAGCAGACTTCCTACAGAAAGTAAATAATAGTCTTGTCACTTCTTCTATGCTGCAAAACTGGAAAAACAATCCAAAACACAGCTAATTAAATTTGGAGTCAAGAGTTTTAATAGAAACTGTTACCAAGCCCACCCAGTACAATTTTATACAGGAAGTATTTTACTTTTTCAACGGAAAGAAAAAGTGAGTACTGCCTAAGGCTGAAGAACTAAAGAACAGATAAAATTATATAAACTGTGAATCACACAGACACCAAAGTTTAATCTAATTTTGCTATAGAGCATTGATATTTGGCTAACAAATATTTCATTCTAGTCTATCTCATTCTCAATGTGATACATACTACACAATTAGCAAGTAAGCACATCTATTCAAAGGTAGTCTCATTTGTCTTATACCTTTTTTGGTTTTGTTTTTGCTTTTCTTTGGCTTATACTATTTTTTAGCATCAGAAATTTCATGACATCACAATCTAAATACATTTGAGGCATTGAGTGAATCATTAAACTTCTTGAATAGGTTTCACAGAAGCAAAAAAGGAGAAAAAAGGATGACAATGGTATTGTCTAGCACTAAAATTCATAATTTTGAACCAGGGGACAGAAATTTTAAGGTTCATATTGAATTGACTCCATATCTGTACTCACACTGTAAAATAAAAAGATAAAGACATGACTGGTTTAGCTTAAAACCCAAATGCTATCATCCAATAGCAGGTTTTGGTGAAACATACATTAGGTTTTCTGTTAATTACACCACGTCAGGTGGCTTCTGGCTCGTAACTTCTGCAATAGTGCCAATGTGAAGATAAACAGAGAGTTAAACAATTACCTGGTTAGTTTTTGTGACTGCAAAAAGCTTTTTTTCTCTGCCTCAAAGCCTTCCCCTCTTTCTTATCTTTTGGCAAACTCCTACTCATTGTAGGGTGAGTCAGTATTTAAAGGCATGCACCATAGTATGCTTGGCCTTCTTTCCATTCTGTTATGTACTAATTCTAGTGGACATCTGTACACTGTGCATTGTACATATAGCAAGTTGAAGACCACAGCATCCATTCCATCACCACCACCACCCTTTCCTTTTTTTTTTTTTTTGGCCACTCTGCGAGGCTTTCAGGATCTTAGTTCCCCAACCAGTGATTGAACCCCGGGCTCCCGCAGTGAAAGCGCAGAGTCCTAACCACTGGACCGCCATAGAATTCCCCACTATCTCTCCCTAACAGTAACAGCTGCCAGACTTTGTTTACGGGCTCATAAGGTTATGGGGAGGCTGTCTTTATCCTAAGCTTCAGAATGGGCTGGTGATTTGGCTTTATGTTCAAGGGTAAGCCAGTACGTTTCAAAGTGAATTTTAAGGACCATTCTCAAAGCCATTGCTTTCTGGCTGGATATGACTAAGAAAATAAGTTGTCCATGAGCCACTGACAATCATTCTGGGACCATAAGGGCAGTTAGTGTTAGAATACAGCTAATACCAAAACAGGCAGCATGCCAAAACCAAAAGAAACAGATTTCTTGACAACCCGGTGTGCCACAGGATGAGACCTCTGAAGCTGGCTTCACTGCCGTACTTTTAAGTTACAATCACCAATACATTTTCTTTATTGATCAAGCCAGTTCCTTGCAATAGAAAGCAATCTCACCTGCCCCTGTTATGGCACAGTGGGGATCACTCTGTGTTAGAACTGTGGGCTCACGTGTCCATTTCTCTTGGATTACAAATGCGTTGAGTTCAAGGATTATGAGTGTTCATTTTTTAAATCTCAGCACCTAGCAGAACATCTGGCACTAGTCTATGCTTAATAAATGATTCATAATAGACAAATAAACAAGCAAACAAGCATATGAAGTAAGCTAATCGGAATTATTCCAGCCAGAAAATATCTCTTTCCCAAGTATTTTATATTAAAAAAAATTTTGAAAGGAGTCCTCCTATCGAGTTAGATACCCACAACATATCCATAACCATTTCCTATTCTAATTCAATTCTCTAAAAATGTTTCTTCTCCTTTTTCCTCTTAATTACATAAATAATGCATGCACATTATAAAAGTTCAAATGATACATAAAACATAAAAAAGAAAGTAAAAGTCGATGGGACTACCACCAGCCAAGGCATACACTATGAAAAGTTTTCAATTCAGAGGTTAAATGATAAATTTTGTTTTGTCCTGTTTCTGCTTGCCAAGTGTGGCACACACCTTAGTCATCACAGAGTCATCAGTTTAACTGCTGAATTTTCAGACTGGGGGAACGTTTGATATAGGCACACTATGTGCTAAGTTTTTTAACTCTGCCAGATGCTTTCATGTGGATGAGGGAATAGCTATTTACTGGGACATGAGTTATCGCATTTATGTTTTCCCAACAGCCTTGAGACAGGAATTACTTTACTTGCTTTATAGCTAAGGAAAGCAAGGTTGCAAGATTTGGTAGTAGAAAATATGTCCCAAGATGCATTCTACCTTTTCATCTAGAAAACTACTTTATGAAGGTAAGAGTAACAGAAACAAAAACAAAACAAACAGACAAAAAAAATCACTCTGGTAACTGCATAATAGCTTTCATTGCATTAAGAACAAAACAAAACAGGGCTTCCCCGGTGGCGCAGTGGTTGAGAGTCCGCCTGCTGATGCAGGGGACACGGGTTCGTGCCGCGGTCCGGCAAGATCCCACATGCTGCGGAGCGACTGGGCCCGTGAGCCATGGCTGCTGAGCCTGCGCATACGGAGCCTGTGCTCCGCAACGGGAGAGGCCACAACAGTGAGAGGCCCGTGTACCGCCAAAAAAAAAAAAAAAAAAAAAAAGCCCTCAAGATTCTTAAGAATTACAGGGATTTTGCTGCCTGGAACTCCTGGACTGCTAGTTCTCCTCAGGTGGGTCTTTGTCTCCAATACAACAGAAGATGGAAAGAAGCCATCTTCTGGGAGAATAAGACGCTGGGCAGAAGAGAGGGCTGTAATAGTGATAGAAGGCCACACAAAGCCATTGATCATCACCTCTGCTTTTCATACCAGCCTGTAGGGCAGGGTTCCACAGAGTTCCTTCAGGCAGCCTTCATCAGCCCCCAGCACCAAGGGTTACAACAATTTAAAACTAGAGATAAGAAAAGGGCACCTTAAATTACCACTGGGCTCTCCGAGCAACTACATTTTCAAATGGCATAAAGGACAAATGACAGAGTTTTAATCCAATTGACCCTAAAGTCACCTTCCAAAGTCAGTCTATGCCTCTGAACTAGAAAAAAGACCAGTATCCAGCCTTGATGGATCAGGTTGCTGTCAATTCCAAAATGGAACTTAAAAAGCTTTTAGTCTGAGATCTTCATAGCTTTGACCACCTTCTTGTTCAAGTGATTTCCTTTGGTTTAATGGGGAAAAGGGCAAAAACAAACAAAAGCCCCACAAAACCAACCCACTGGAATTTTAGCTTCATTACTCTTAAGTACAGGTAAACATTCTTCAGTGCAGAGTATGGCTGTGCCTAACATTTTGGGGGCCCAAGGTAAGAACACAGATAGAGGCCCCCAGACCTGGGCCAGCCCCTCTTCTCTTCCATAGTTCCTTCCTGCACCGCAAAAGGCCTTTCATGCAGATGTGTGGATATTCCAACTCACAAGTCCAAGCTATGATCAACAAAGTCCCATTCCCTGGCCTCACCCCTAACCCCATGCAAATAGCAACCCCTTGGATTTCCTCATGCCCCAGGGTGGGCACAGAGTACAACCCTTGGAAGTGGGCTCAGGATTGTCTGGGGAAGAAATTCTGGGATCCTGTTTACCCTGAATGTGGTCTAGAAAGCAAGCTCCAAATGGGCCCATCCTCTTGGCCCAGAGACTCCTCTAAAGCCAGAGGAATGCTGCCCAGGTGAAAGGACAATACTAATTCAGGGTAACTTTTAGATCTTATCTTGAATTTGGTACATTTATGACCTTTTAAAATTTCATGCTTTTTAATACTAAATTTTATACTTCGGTGAGAATTGTAAAGATGACTCAGGAAAAAGTGATCTTGATTGGCACAGACCAAAAATGAGAGCAATGAAAGTCTCCTACTTCATTTTTTTATACTCCCTAAACTCTGATAGAGGTTAAGTATGTGGGGAGAAGAATCAAGGCAACTATAGGGCCAAGATTCCAAAATGGAGCCATGTAGAGCTGGGCAAATCCTATTGAATCATTCCACCATGGTGGTTACAGTATAGATTCTAGAATCAGACAGGTTTGAGTTCAGATTCTAGCACTGCCATATGCCAATTTGAATTAGTAGTATTTAAATAAACTTTTCTCTAATCTCGTTTCCTAATTTGATGAGAAGCAAAATAGCACCTACCGGGTAGGGTTGTAATGAGGAGTAAATGAGAAAATGTGGGTAAAACATACAGTACAGTGCCTGGGGCGTAATAAATGATATTTATAATTAGGTACTTTAATGCAATGTCAGGGCTGGAATTATGGCCTATTCATTGTCTATTCATTGTCAAATAACTTAGAAGGCTATGAAATATTATTTGGTATCAGTTTATCTCCATGCTCCCCATTTGACATCAAGTTTATTCTTTAAATAATTATGTAGACATTAGATACCATTCTAAGAATTAGTGAAATGTGAACTGAAAGGTAATCATTCTGTGTTTACTAGGTTTCCAAAATAAAAACAAAAACAAAATCATCTGACAGAAGTGTATCTTGCTAACAAGAAAATTTTTTATAATCTTCCTATTTAATGTGCGTATTTCTTTCAAATCCAACATCAAAATGAGCTAATATATTTTACAAAATTCAACTTCTAACCATAATGACTACCTTTTACTGGGTCCCCTTTGTGCCAATCAGTGCACCATTGGTTATACATACATACATCATCTATCTGGTGTAATCTTCCTAACTTCCCCTCCCCAACTTTACAGATAAGGAGAGTGAGGTGGGGACCATGGAGACACAAAGCCCCTGCCCTTTCCATCTGCTGACTGCTGAAACCAGGTCTTAGAACAGCTCCTGTAAACCTCGCCCCCTTCTACCTCCCCCAACCTCTCTCAAAGAAAATCATATGTGTCATGTAGGTAAAATGTTCATGCCTCTTTGGCTTATAACCCTTTTTTAAGAGACATGCTTTTTGGTGTGTACGTGTTCTCTTGTCACAGTTCGTATTTGTCTTGCTGTAAATTTGAGAATAACTCATGCTAAATTTTCTTTTGTTGCTATTGAAAGAGCTTATTCTTGGTGGGTGGAGAAGATGGAAGATGGAAAAACCACCACCAAATGAGAAGAAACTCAGTTTATGGAAATTAGTGCATTGGCTTATTTCTCCATAAAACCACACTGAATCAAGACCCAGGTACTGCTGCAAAATAAACCAGGGGCTCTAGCAGGAGATTTTTTTAAATGTAGTACAGTAAAATTCAACGTGCAATACATCGCAAAGGTACTTTACAACTGTATTGTTCTTGGCATTAAGATATATTAACACTTTTAGGAACCTTCAGCTGTGTGTCCTGAGCTTTACAAGCATCACGTGCTGACCAGACCATCAAAGGCAGATGTTGGTTTATACCTGCAATGGTTTGCTGAATTTCCTATCTTAATAATTACTGCTGTAGCCCGGAGGCTTTGAGCTGAACGCAAGACAAAAAGACATTTTACAGACCCCTTGTGGGGCAGCCAGTTTGTAGATCAGAAACCAAGTCTCAGGTTACACACCCCTAAGTGCCAACCATAATACATCACTCCTCTGCTCTTTAAGCAGAACTTATTCAGAGAAATGGAAAATATGGAAAAGCTATTTATGGACAAAAGAAGAATGCCTGGAAAATGTGTTCCTGAAAAAAAAGATACATTCCATATTCCAAATTTGCCAAGTTTTGGTGCAATCAGAAAGTGTACTAGGAAAGAAGAAACAACTTTATTAGAAGTATAGTGGTACTGATGACCAAAATATTTATCAAGAAAAAGCAAAGAGCAAGCTGGTGAGGGGAAAAAATGCATATTTTTTTCAAGGAGATGTTAAAACGAGTTGCTTTCCTTGAGGATAAAGAGGATGTTCTTGTCAGATCTACAGACTGCACATCTAAAGAAAAAGTGCAATTATGCATAAAGTAAACGCTTTGGACAGACAGTTATGGGTTCAGAAGACAGTAGCTCCTTGCCAGTGAAATAAAGCAAATGTCAACAAGCCAGACACACTTGAAACATTCAGAAAAATGTCTTGCTATTCCTTTCCATACATAATATGCCATATGACACCACAGTTAAATCTGCTACTGCAAAAAAAAAAAAAAAAAAGAAGTACGTCAATCTGTTGGTTTCCATGAGATTTGGACAGAGGCAAACAACACGGCAGAAAGGAGTCCAGGAAGGTACAGCTTTCTCTTCTTTCCTTCTGAGGAGGAAATTACTTCCTACAGCTAGCTGATCAGGAGTTAGCGCTCACTCTGCTTGGAGCCAGGACCTGGAGCATACCCAAATGTGGACCAAAACACAGCTTCAGGTAATTATTAACAGGAATAGGAAACTAGAGAAAACCGCCCCAAGTTACGCAAATACAACTGCCATGCTTTCTGCATTTGTCTGTCCTGCGGGTGGGATGTACAGCTCTTTCCATAACGATCCAGTCTTTTCTTTTCCTCCTTCTCCCACACCACCAACAGGCATGCCAAATGCAAATCTGCTCACATTCTGATCCCATTCCGGCAAAACGCAGGGACTACCACCATACCGAGTCTCACAATAATCTCCACAATGACAATTATTCAGAGTCCCTCAGTTCTGTTCACACAAAAGATTACAATTTGAATATTGCCTTGCATAGGTTCAGCTCTGTTGGAGCTGGTTACCAGGCAAACAGTCTGTTTTAGAATTTACCGATTGCTGGGGAGGGTAAGCTGGGGGGTGGGGATGGACAAACCGCCCTGTACATACCTCCTTTTGGCAGCTAGGAAAAACAATTTCGTGACAAAGAGACTTGTTCTTTTCAAAGCTCGCCCAACAGATGAAACTGACAGAATGAAACCAGAGAAACTTTAGCAACCAAAGAAAGCAGCCTTCCAAGGATCAAGGTGAATAATTGATTTGTCGGCTTTTGTTTCATCTTTTAAGATATTTTGCTCATTTAATAGAATTGTGGAATTTGTCAGAAGCCCAAACACTGACACACACTTCTGACAGCAAGTGCATATTCCAAACTACAGATTCATTTGCCAAGCTTATTCAACAACGATTAGCTGCAAAGCCAGGGAACTTACCGAGCACAAAATTATTGGAACAAAGCAGGGAGGAGGCAGGAGGCACCAAAGGCAGCTTCTCCGTCTCCTTGGTGCCAGGTTCTCCTGTCTGCCGTCCAGTTCACACTTGCCTTTATAACTAAGACTCCGGCAGAACTCACTAGCAAAACCTGATGAATTATAAAACAGCCCCTCCTAGGCTCTCATACTTTACATCACAGGGGGTGACCATGCAGCGTCTTCTCTCCCGGGGTACATATATTTCCTTGTAACTCATCCTGATAAATATATCAGCCTGAGAAGCAGTGACAGTAATCGGTGTTTGGGATGTACCAGCATTAACCAATAAGACGCTTTCCCACCATCAGTACCGCACCCCATCCTCCACTTGTGTTCCCCCACACCTTGTTAAGGTGGATCCACCCAACCCAGTGGGGGGTAGGCAAAGATGGCAAAACGTGGATGAAAGCCCCTGAGTCTCCAACGCACACATAGCAAGGCATACTACTCAGGTTTAATTCTCATTAATAATTCTGTAAAGATCAGCCCTCATATTTGCATAGCCTGTCACAGTGTACCAAACACTTCACTCTCCCTGAGCCCCTCAGCAACCAGGAAAGGTTCAGCAGTGCTACAGTATAAATGAGCCACCCAAGAAGTTAAGTGACTTTGTCCAATGCTCACAGAAATGGAGGATGCAAGGAGCCCTAGAGGTTCGGGAGTTCAACCCGCTAGCTGTGCAGATGAGGAACCCGTAGCAAGAGAGAGAAAATGACCTGCACAGGTCACAGTTTCCAAATACGATTTGAGCTTGACCCCAAACCCCACGTCTTCTGATGTCAAAACAGTGTCTTTCTATCCTATCCTACTGTGCTACCTCTAGAGCAAGGAAGCCCTGAAAATCGAGAGACATGCAGATATCAGGAACAGTACCATTGATTGGCCAGAAATCATTAACAGGCAGGTAGCATGGAGGAGCAGTGCCTGAGCTTTTTGTTTCCTCTCTGACAAGGTCAATATAACCTCTTTAGGTTCACTGAATATCAACACTAGAAATCATGTTTTTGATGATAATAGCTATTACTGGGCACTTCTCATATGCCAGGCAGTGTTTTAGGTGCTCAGCCTCATTTAGTCTTTAATCTTCAAAACATTCCTATGACGTAGGTATTATCATAAACAACATATTGCAGATGAAAAAACTGAGATTCATAGAGGTTAACACATCCAAGTAGGATCCCAGCTGCTAAGTGGCAGGGCTGGAATCAACTCCAGGCAACCTGGTTTCAGAGCCCACACTCTTAAACGTATCATCCTATCCCCCAAGCAGTGTTTCACATTCAACTGTAGGGGCAGACGGGCGATGCAAGCAGATTTATTTACTATGGCCTTTAGTAGAAATTACAGGAAGAGCACAGGTTTAGGAACCAAACAGCCTTGTGTTTAAACCCTAGCCTTGTCACTGATTTACAGTAACATGGGTTGCTTTATCTATAAAATGGGCATAATAATTTTTACCTTGCAAGATTAAGTACATCAAGAAAATGTAGTGCCTGGTTTATAATGCATACTCCCAAAACTATTGGCTATTATTCTTACCACACTTCTTTTTGGAAAATGGATTTCTGCCTCACCTTCTCCTTAAAGTGTCTTTTTCCATGTCAACTACCATTTGCCAAGGATTCTGTTAAGACTGAATCTGCCAGCCGGTGAAAAAAGGGGAACAACCGCAGAGAGGTCTATCACCCAGACTGAAGAACATCACCAGGAATATGGGGACTTTCCGAAAGCCTGAGAATGGCAGGCCCAGGGGCTCTGCTCTAGGCTGCCTGTTCAGGTCCCCAGCTCTCTACTTCACTTCTGCTGTTAGTCAAATGAACTCACCAGCCCAGGAAAGCATACTTAACAGCTTGTTGGCTATCCACAGTGAGACTAACTTGGCTTCCTTCACCTGTTTCAAACAAGCGCCTGCCACATAACAACAATGAAATTTTGCACACAGCTGCCTACTGCCACTAAGTCAAGGTGTGCCAAGCAAGGAAACAGGTACTGTGTCTCAAAAGTTCCACCGCAAACTCCTGTCCTAACTCAATATAAACCAGGATTTGGCCACCTGACAGGTTCCAACCAGGTGAATTCATACATATAAGAGACTGCTATCTCCAAGGTATGCAATCAATGTTCCTTGAGAGACATCAGCAGTAGCCCTCTGTGGGACAAGGTGATGCTATAATTTTCCAGGCTATGCAGGATTAAGTATGAGAGACTTTCTTAGCTCTGTGTTTCTAGAGAATGACCGAGTGGGCAACTTAATTTGCTCACATATGGACTACTTTCTCCTTGTTTATTTTTTCCTCTAAGCATCTTACTAGGGGATATGGAATATACGTAGATGAGGTGCCCCCTCTTTCATGACCGTAACACTAGACACTGTAGAAGCAGAGGTATGCAACATAATTAAAGGGTCAGGGGAAGAGGGACTTGGGTTTCTAAACTGGTAAGAAAAGCCAGGTGTAAACACTGTGTGTAGCAAAGAGTAAATAATAAATAACTGATTACAAGATAAAGGGTTACTTCCAATATCAGTATGTGGGTTATCCACGTATGGCTTGATGTGGCTTGAAGTCCTTCCATGACTTCCAGCTTCTTGATCTACCATCATCCCCCAAAATCCCCTTCAAAGCCATTCTCCCCCTGCTGCCTGGCTATTCCACCATTATGAAACACCCCATGAAAAATTATTGTGGATGAGTCTTCATATCGTTTTTGTATTATAACACACTGTTCTGTCCCCATCAAGGATCATCATAACACATATTCTGTCATAATTACCACCTCACGCCACCAACTGCTCCCAGACGTAATGAACTATGTGGAACCTGGAAGCTGCACCAGTACTTTGCTTATATTAGTGACAGTGCTGGTATTTACTGACACTTATTATGGGCTGGCAATGTGTTAAAACTTTACTTGCATCTCTCAGTCAACCCTCACAATATTTTTTTAAATAGATTTACTTATTTATTTATTTGTGGGCTGTCTCTAGTTGCGGCGAGCGGGGCTACTCTTCGTTGCAGTGTGCAGGCTTCTCATTGCGGTGGCTTCTCTTGTTGCGGAGCACGGGCTCCAGGCGCGTGGGCTTCAGTAGTTGTGGCTCGTGGGCTGTAGAGCGCAGGCTCAGTAGTTGTGGCGCACGGGCTTAGTTGCTCCGCGGCATGTGGGATCTTCCCGGACCAGGGCTCAAACCCTGCACCCTGTCCCCTGCACTGGCAGGCAGGTTCTTAACCACTGCCCCACCAGGGAAGCCCTCAACCCTCACGACATTTTGAAGTGAGCTGTACTATTATCTCTACTTTGTAGATGAGGACTCGGTGACTAGAGAGGTTAGCTGACTGGCACAATCAGAAAAATGACTGAAGTTCTAAGACTGCAGAGCCCACTCTCTTAACTATTATATTCACTGCTTCTAAGAAATTGAGATAACAGAGAACAAAAAATGTAAGTGTCCACTCTCGGTGTTTTTACCTCTTCACATCCCATTCTCGCCTTAACTGACTTCAGTCAGGTTTCACCTTCACCATTCCACTAGAGTTGCTTTTATTAAGGTAAATAATGACATGTTCACCAACAAAAGCAATGGCCAGTCTGAAGTCCTCAGTTTACTCAATCTCTCCACAGCTCTTTGACACAATGACTTATATCTTCCTTGAGTCAACCACTTTTTAAACTTGGTTCCTGAGACCCCCCTGGTTTCCCTCCTACCTCACTAATTCATCCTTCTCAGTCTCCTTTGCTGAGTCCTTCTCCACTTCCTGATCTTTCAAGTTTCTTGTGTCCCAGGGCTCATCATTAGACCTTTCTCATTATACTCACTCCCTAGGCCACAACAACCAGTATCAAGGCTTACATGCCATCTATGGATTAAAGACCACCACATGTAGATCTCTAGTCCCAGCCTGTGCCCTGAATGCCAGACTTTCATATCCAGCTGCATCCCACATCTGAGCATCTCCATTTGACCGTCAAAACTAAACCTGTGGTCCCCACACCCTTCCCATATTTACTGTACTCCTGATATATACCATTTCAAAAAATGGCATAATTGTTCACCAAGTTGCTCTGGTCAAAAACCTGGGAGTCATTCTTGGCTCTTTTAAAAAAAATCTTATATCCCACATCTTATTCATCGCAACTGCTGTTAATTCTATCTTCAAAATATATCCCCAATCTTTTCTCCATCTCCACCTCTGCTCCCCACTCTATATCACTATAATCTCTCACATGGATTTCTGCCCTCACCTAACTGGTTTCCTTCCTTTGACTATTGCCTTGCTACAAATCACTGACTACATAGCAAGCAGGTTCTCTTAAAACAAAAATCAGACCCCATCACTCCCTACTCAGTTCCATTCTGTGGCTCCCCTTTCACTTAGGATTTACTCCTTCACTACAGTCAGGATTCTGCTCACATGTGTCCTCATGCAAGATATAACCCCCTGACATCCTGTGTAGAACATCATCTTCTATCCCTCCATTATTCTCTACTCTCTTAATGGACTTTGTTTTTATTTATAATACTTATCTCTACTTAAATTTATATTATATATTTGTTTATTTTATTAACTTTTGCTTCCCTCCACTGGAATGTAAAACCAGGGGCCTTGTCTAGTTCATTCATGGCTGAGTCTCCAGCACTAAAACAGAGTCAGCCACATAACACATATTTTAAATATTTATTAAGTAAATGTGTTCAAAGTCACATCTTCACTACTTTTTTTTTAAGATTTATTTATTCATTTTATATTTTATTATTGCTGCGTTGGGTCTTTGTTGCTGCACACAGGCTTTCTCTAGTTGCGGCGAGTGGGGGCTACTCTTCGTTGCAGTGTGTGGGCTTCACATCGCGGTGGCTTCTCTTGTTGCACAGCACGGGCTCTAGGTGCGTGGGCTTCAATAGTTGTAGCACACGGGCTTCAGTAGTTGTGGCTCACGGGTTCTAGAGCGCAGGCTCAGTAGTTGTGGTGCACAACTTAGTTGCTCCACGACATGTGGGATCTTCCCGGACCAGGGCTTGAACCCGTGGTCCCCTGCATTGGCAGGTGGATTCTTAACCACTGCGCCACCAGGGAAGTCCTTCACTACTTCTTAGTTATATATCCTTGCATAAATTACTTACTGTCCCTAAGTCATAAATTCCTCAAAGGGCCACCAGGGAAGCCCTTTACTGTATTTTTAATATATTCAACCTCTCCTGAATGACTCTGATACAAGAATTCCATGAGTTTGGTTAATGTTATAGGTTAACCTGTATTTCCCCCCCACAAACTCATATGTTGAAGTCTTAACCCCCCAATACCTCAGAATGTGACCTTATTTGGAAACAGAATTGTCTCAGGTGTCATTAGTTAAGAAGTCGTACTGGAGTACGGTGGGTCCCTAATCCAATGTGACTGACTGGTGTCCTTATAAATGGGGGTCATTGGGACACAGATATGCAACAGGGAGAAAGGCATGAAAAGACTGGAGATATGTTGCCAAAAGCCAAGGAACTACCAGAAGCTAGGAGAGAGGTCTGAAACATCATTCCCTAGCACCATCAGATGTAGCATGGCCCTGCAGACACTTGGATTTCAGACTTCTGGGCTCCATAACTGTGAGACAAAAAATTTCTGGTGTTCTAAGCAACCTAGTTTGTGGTACTTTGTTATGGCAACCCTAGGGGATTAATACAGTCAGATATCATCCTCATCTGACACATGAAGAAACTGCAGCTCAGAAAAGTTGAATAACTTGCCCCAAGTTTCACAGCTAGTAATCAAGTAGGGCCTGGATTTAAATTGAGAGCCGTGTGACTTTAAAGCCTGCTCATAGCAGTAGCAGTGGTTCTTAGAGGCTGGTCCCCAACCCTTGTTGGTCTAGAAAGAATGAGAAAAGTAAATAGAATGCAGTGATTTTTCATCAAGATAAAATGACCTTTCTTTATTATGAGATTATGTCTTTTCTACTCTTTGTTTTTTCTTATTGTTTTTGCTATTAAAAGTTGTCTTTTTATTTCTGAAATGATGATGAAAATAGATCGTGGGTTTTTTGTCTTTTTTTTAATGTCCTTCATTTTATTGGCAAGATAAAAATTTGGCAACTCTGTTGGCCTATAAAAGTTTGTTCTGAAGTGTTTCTGGTCTATGAAATGTAAAAATCTGGGAACAACTGTTCAAATGCTGTCCTTTTTCAGCAAGTAAGAAAACCCTTCATATGTAGCCATATTTGGTGGTAGGAAGAAGAAAGCTTTTCTCCCAATCAGCTGAAAAGGTCCCTCCCTGCTCATATATAAACTGTGTGCTAATGGTCATAAACTCTCATCTATTACCAACAAATTAATTTGGTATAATGCTATGCAACAAATTTGTGTAAGAATTTAACAATATTCATTCATAACTGAATTCAACAAAATTCAGACTTTTTCTTAGTCTTGCCCTCTCCTTCTTCCTTCTTTCTTAGTGAAGATTTTCTATTTCACTAAATTCTTGACTTGCTTTTGACTTGATCCATTTTCTTTTGGGTTCAGGACCTGTGGATTTGTGCAAACGTCTGAGGATTAAATGAGATCACCTCGGTTAAATATCTGGAATATTGCAAAAGCTTTCAGTAAATGCTAGTTCCCTTTAAAGAAAGAGGTAAAGCTTTATGCATCCAGGAGGGATATAGCTTTAGGACCAAAGGAGATTTAGAGCAACTGAATGACTTGGCAAGATGGGCCAACATGAAGAATGTTAATGAACTCTATCCTTTTGTTGAGCTTTCAGTGATCATGAGATAGTTTACAGAAATTGTGGTCATCTATTTTTATGAACTCATGTTCATGACTATGTGTGTGGGCTTATATATATGCTCATATAAACACACATAGAGAGAAAATGGAATATACTGATAAATCATATACATCACTAATATAAATCTGATTGGTGTGAGAGTAGGTACCCTCTTCAGAAGGACAAACCCAGAAAGAAAAAGCCTTCATACATATAAAAGTTTACTTCCTTTGTTTTACCATTATCTGGTCCCCTATAATCTAATTCATGTCCACCAATTTGCCCTATCCTGGGAAACCTTAATAAAGACTTCAACCCATCTCTTTGCCGAAGTTATCTCAGACTGCAAATCAATGATGGAGGAATTTCTTCATTCCATATTCATGGAGAGTCTGTTATGTCTCGGGCACCTTATTACCATGTTGGATGGCAGGAGGTCAATACAATCAAGGTCATATTTTCTGTCCCCTAAGGGGCTTTCAGTCCAGGGAGTAACAAGCAGATAACAACTAACTACACAGCTAGCATATTTTATAAGGACTCATTAGGGTGCTATAGATACCTAGAGGAAGGGCATCTCACCTAGTCTGGGAGGTGAAGTCAAGAAGGCTTCCTGGAGGAGGTGAAGTCTAAGCTGAGTCTTGATGGATGACTGACTAGGAGATATCTAATTAAGAAGATTTCTAATCAGAGTGAGAAGCATGTGATGTGCAGAGGTCAGCGGGTAAGGGGTTGATCATGGATCTCTGGGGGAGTGGAATTTTATCCATTTACCACTCAATAAACTAAGTACACGTGATGGAAAAAAGACTAACTTCAGAGTTTAGGAATACCAGAGAATAATCATTCCTTTCTCATGAACTTCTTCAATGCAATGAAGGTTGAAGTGGTAAATGTCATGCTTTATAGTTAGACAGTCCTGATTCATTCAAGCTGACCTTTACAAGTTGCTTATCTTCTCTGAATTGAACTTGGTTCCTCATCTATAAAATGGAGATAATTGTACTTAACATACAGCTGTTATAAGTGTTATTCTGAAATTTAAAATGTGAAATATCTTGCTTCCCACCTGCCACAAAATAGACACCAGAGTAACTGTTAATTCATGTTCTAAAAACAGTTGCCTCATTCTGAATAAGAACCTACATCACTCATACCAAATCCTTCTCAACCAGTTTTCTCAAAACTTTGTCAACATCATTTAAAGAAAATATAAGCACACCTTCCATTATCTGAATATTTATATATTTATAAATTGTAGGATGTACAACCATATTACTATGGCACAGTATGTACATTATAAATCCTATACCAAAACAGAAATTTAAAGGCTGAGATGAAAAGTTACTATAAAGAGAAAGACTACCATCTTGCATACCCTTAGGATGCATATACCCACTTTGGAGAAGAACATGAGCTCCTAGACAGAAAAGACCTAAACTCATTTATTCATGTAGCACCTAGCAGCACAGACCAAGTACAGTCAGCCCTTTGTATCTGTGGGTTCCACATCCATGACTCAACCAACGGTGGATCGAAAATATTTGAAAAAAAAAGTTCCAGAAAAGTTCCAAAAAGCAAGACTAGAAATTACCACACCAGCAACTATTTATATAGCATTTACATTGTATTAGGTATTATAAGTAATCTAGAGATGGTTTAAAGTATACGGGAGAATGTGCATAGGTTATATGCAAGTATTGGGTTGGCCAAAAGTTTTGTTCAGGTTCTTCCATAAGATGTTATTTTATATAGTTTTTATAAGATGTCATTTTATATAAGTGACTTGAGCATACTCGAATTTTGGTATCCACAGGAGTCCTGAACCCAATCCCCCAACCAACCAACAACTATACTAAAAAATGTCTACAAATTGAAGAGACAATACTGGGATATTAGGAAAAAAATTACAAAACTGGTGGCCTCAAAATGTCACTACCTGTCCAAACCAGGTTTTATAGTTTTAATTTTAATATATATTTTAATAATAATAAAAGCTTAATATAGTAGAAATGTTAAGTAACCAAAATGTAACTGTCTCCCTTTCCAGATGTTTCTGGCAAGTAGCTAATATATTTTTTTTTAGTTTTAATATTTTTTTACTTAAGTATAGTTGATAATATATTTCTTTTTTACTGAGCAAATAGTAATAACAACCATTTGCCGAGTACTTATAACAGGCAGACACTATGCTAATCACTTTACATGTTTTTTCTTATTTGGTCCTTGCAGTAATCATGGCACTGCACTGCATCTCTCTAGAGGACACTGAACATATTTTAGTGTATGTTAGGGGCCTATAAATCATGGCCTGCAGATCAAATCTGGCCCACTGTTTGATTCTGTAGAGTCTATAAGCCAAGAATGATTTTTACATTTATAATTGGTAGGAAAAAAATCAAAGGAAGAAAAATGCTTTGTAGCACATGAAAATTATATAATATTCAAATTTCAGTGCCCATAAATGAAGTTTTATTGGAACACAGCCATACCCATTCATTTATGTATTATCTATAGCTGCTTTTGCACAACAACAGCAGACTTGATTAGTTGCAGCAGAGAACAAATGGCCCATAAAACCTAATATATTTAGTGTCTGACCCATTACAGGTTACAATATGCTGACCCCCAGTGTATGTGAGTGGAGCCCCCTGGAATTATGCAGGTTGGGAGTGCAGGATTTTAAGTCACGGTCCAGGTAACAATCCTATATGGAAATGGAGGCTCAGAGGGATTAAGTCATTTGTCCACGCTATTAGGAAATGGCAGAACCAGAGGCTTTTAGGGCAGATTTTTAAGGCTGAAATGAGCCCCTGATTCTACATAGAGTTCAGACCCTTTTTTTCTGATGGTCTCTTCTGGCTATATGATTATGAGCCACTGCCAATACAACTTCCCCACTGTCTCCTCGGTCTTCTCTGTGCTCTCATGCCCAGATTTCAATATCTTTATGGCTAACGACAGGGTAGAGTGGGGAATGGGTCACTGGAACAAAAGCACAATTCACTCCTTCATAGCTACCTTCATGAGTCTCTCAAAGGCACTCTTGGCCTCTGAGTCTTGAGACTTTGCCGTCTCTGGCTGAGCTGAAAGTGATGAAAAGGACATGTGATGGAATGCTGGAAACCTCATTACTGGCTCTTTGCCTACAGAAACTCAGCCAGCTTATCTTCTTTCCCAAGGAACTTCAAACTTACACTGGCTCAGCTGGTTCTTTCCAGGTGCCTTTAACAAACTGTTCTGCCCAGATGAGATCAGAAGTCAACAGACCAGAATCTGCATATACTTTTCTATCCTGGAGCATATGTCCCTTTTTCCTAACCCTCATTGTTAGAAATCCTCCTAGGATCTCAGCCACTCCTGGGTTATAATCTGGATACTGTAAAACACCAAGTCACAATAATTTCTTCCCGGACAGTATCCCGGAGAGCCAGATACATTAATATAATTTCTGTGGCTGCCCAATTACAGCCAGAATTTCACTTCTAAGCAAGAACAACTAACACTGGCAAGGCATCAACTACGTAAAGTTGTGGGAACAGCTTTCACATAGGCTAATCTCATTCAATCATCCCAGCAAACATTATTCCCATTTTATAGATAAAGACACTAAGACTCAAGAGGAATTAAGCAGTGCCTACTTTGTATGCACCTGGTAAGTGGTAGGTCTGGGCTTTAAACCTTGATATCTCTGACTTCTAAGTGCATGTCACTTTAGTAAAGGAGCCCTCCATGAAAAAGTTAGGTTTTTTTGCCATGATATTCATTTAAAAGCAAGCAAACAAATACCCCTTCCACCTCTTTCCCAAAATCTCTTTCCCAAATCATGGTGTGATTATTCTTTATAATTGGGACACAGCACAGTATGACAGAGTTCAGTGAGAGGCACGGTTTAAATTTACTGGCAAGTCATTTAAGCAACTGGATCCTCTGTAAATCTGTAAAATGGGAATAACAACCTGTCTACCTTGTACGGTTGTTGTGAGGATTATATAAAAGAATATAAGCATTCTATTATATATGAAATGTTCAGAATAGGCAAATCCATCCATACAGAAAAGAGACTGGTGGTTGCGTAGGGTTGCAGTGGGGGCGGGGAGATGCGAGGAAATGGGGAGTGATTGTTAATGGGTATGGGGTTTGGGAGGCGATAATGAAAATGTTCTAAAATTGATGGTGGTGATGGTGTCACGATTCTGTGAATATACCGAAAACCAATGAATTGTATACTTTAAATGGGTGAAAAACATAGTATATGAATTTAAAAATAATGTAGATAAAGTGCTTATTAGCACAAGGCCTGACACAAAGTAAATGCTTTATAAATGTTAGTTGGTCATAATTGTTCCGAGGCAGAAACTGGTTGGTTCACCCAACTCATTTCCTCTTCTGGAGCACAAAACTAGACTCCACCCTAGAAATTAGGTGCGGCCATCTGTCTGAGCTCTGGCCAAAGGAATGTGAGTTCTGGCCAATGAAATGGAATGGGCCTGGCCTATAACAACATTTCCCCAGCAAGCCTTCAACTTCTCTTTCCCTCCCACCAGCTTGATGCAAATGAATCCTTTGACCTTGGAAGCCACACGTTGAAAATGGAGGGGCCACAGCATGGAAAAAGTCCCTGAATCACTGCCTAGACCACAGTTAACACAAGTTTTGAACTTCATGAGAAAGAAAATAAACTTCTATTGCGTTTAAACCATTATTCATTTTAAGAGTTGACTGTAACAAGAGCTTGTATTATTGTAACCAGTGCATTATTGTTACATGTACTCTTCCAAATTGTCTGAAATAAATTGACTATGGATTGGCTGACCGTGTTGGGTCTGGGGTCCTGAGGGCACACAGGAAAGGCTGTCTGGCAAAAACATCCATGCCTTTAATACTGTCAAACAATCACTGGACAGTCTGGAGAAGGGTACATAGCTTCTAATTAGCTTTTCCAACTTGGGGAAGCTGAGTCCTTGTTCTGCCCTCCAGTCCCTTCGTGAACAGCAGGCAACATGCAATCAGACCATGAGCGGCAGGAGGGTGTGGAGAAAACTCAGGCTGCCCTGAGCCTGCCACTCTGCACTGCTCTCCTGCTCTCCTTCATGGAGGACATGTACCCCACCCTCTTCTCCTTTAATAGAAGGGAAAAACAATACAAATCAAAGATGTGACCCAAAGCAGATCATGTACCACCCTTGCACGGTGCTTTTTTTTTTTTTTTTTTTTTTTTGCGGTACGCAGGCCTCTCACTGTTGTGGCCTCTCCCGTCGTGGAGCACAGGCTCCGGACGCGCAGGCTCAGCGGCCATGGCTCACGGGCCCAGCCGCTCCGCAGCATGTGGGATCTTCCCGGACCAGGGCACGAACCCGTGTCCCCTGCATCGGCAGGTGGACTCTCAACCACTGCGCCACCAGGGAAGCCCCACAGTGCTTTTTAAAGCAGTATTCTTCATGCTTTAAATGTGGAAGGCAGAGAGCTTTTGGCTCTCCTGGTGAATAACGCCAAAATATTTGATTGCTATTGTCTCTCATTCAGAAGATTCGCTGTCAGAAGGAAGAGCTCTGAGTCATGCCTTAGAAAAGGTGAACAGAGGATATGCATCCACAACCAAAGGTGGCAGATTGAAGAGAGGACACTCACTGGGGCAAGGGGCTCTCAGGTTTACGAGCCCCTTCCCTCTGTCAGATGGGGCCAACAATGCCTTTCCAGGCACACAGTGAGGACCAGTGGCAATGAAAGTGAAGGCGCATTCAGATCTTATAAAACTAGGTGATGATTCCAAGTATTTACCGTGAAGTCCTTTTGCATAGCTTGTTTAATCTTCTCAACAAGCTTTAACAAGCTTGTTACATGAGTAATAAGCTCCACTTATGAGATAAGGAAACTGAGGCTCAGAGAGGTTAACATAGCATTCCCATGATCACCCATGTGGTGAGCAGCAGAGCCCGGACTCTAACGGGGACCTGATAGACACCGAGAGCCCACATCTCTAATCACCACACCTTTCCTGACTCTGAACAAATGTATTATCAAGGTGAATGGCTCTTTTACTGGAGAATCCAGGATGCCCAAAGCCAAGAGGCCGACCCCTGCTTATTGCATAAGCAAAATGTTCATAAGGCTGCTTGCATTCAGGCGTATGAAGTGCCTAAGAGAATAATGAAACAGATGGGAAAAGGAAGAACAAAGGCCATTGTCCTGGGCCCCAGAGACTAGCCTGCCTAAACATGATTCAAAAAGTTTTCCATGAACTCAGACCTCACAGATGTTGAATATCAGATCACTGCAGGTAGAAATGTGAACTTCCAGTTATAAAGCATGTCTTCTTGCTAAAAATCGCTTCCCTCCCCCAGGACAAACTCATAAAGAAAGAAGAGAATCTGAATTCCTCTCTGCTTCCTGTTTGCCAGGAGGTTTCTTTTTCCCTTCAACTGCAAGGTCCCATTGTTTCTCTCATTTCTTCTTAGCATGCTCTATTTAAACCAGATGGAGCAGTAGCATTTTGAAGCTAGTTCTGAAGCCCAGGGGACACGCATCATAAATAAATAAACAAATGAACAATTCAGCAATTGGTAGGTCAGGCGGGAATGAGTTTAACAACTGAACTGGAAAAGTAGCTGAAAATCTACTCCTTGATGAAAGATCTGAATGTGCCCCAAGTCCTCTCCACTCAACAGGTAAACCACACTGCCTTCTTTCAGTGAATCAGGGGCTAGAGAGCACGCAGCAGTGGGGAGGCAGTTACAGAGGGCTCCACAAAAACATTCAGTGCGCCTCTGGCCACTCTGCGTTACCAACATGCTGACACAGTATCCCACGGCTGCTGTGAAATATTCATTCACCACCTATAAAAGCAAGACATTTTCAAGTGCTGCTTTTCTTTAAATACACTCTCCTTCAAGTCTTACATAATCCAACTATCATCCCATGTGAGGCTTAATTTAAAGGAAACCATACGTTGAGTTAATTCACTGTGAAGGGTTATGGAAGTTATATTTATTTCAGAGAGTCAGCAGCTGTGTAACAGGGTGTCTAATATATGCCTAACCTACTGCCAGGTTCTGGAACACAAATATGAATAGGATCCAGTCTCTGTCCTTAAAAAGTTCACGGCCTCCTCAGAGACAGAAGTGTTCAAAAAGTAAGCGAAAGAAGTGTTACAGGTATTAAGGTAGAAAAAAGTGTATGAAGTGTTTAGTCATCAGCTCTAATGAGGGAAGAAGTATGTGTGGGGAGGTGCAGAGGACAGGGATTATGGTTCGATAAAAGAGAGACCCATCTGTCCACCAAGAAGACCCTAGAAGCTGCTATCTACCAAGGAGACAAGGTGAAACAGTGGTAGAGAAAGCAGGAAGAATAAGGGCAGCCGTGCACAGTGTCACGAAACAATTAAAGATTAGGGGTCACTGGAGACACTTGAACCTGGCTGGGAAATGGGCTCTGAGGGAGAGAAATGAGAGGCAGGCCTGGGGGTTGGGGCAGAGCCTTGGCTGCCCTGTGGGTCATGTGAAGGAGTGTAGACTCTAGACTTAAACAACAGAGTAAGCATGATCCGATTTGCACTTTAGAAGATCACCGTGGCAACCACGTGAAAGACAAGCTGGCGATGTAGAGGATGGCAGTGGAGAGAACAGTCAGGAGCCTAGAGCAGCAGTCCAGGTGGAAGGGATAGGGCCTGATCTCAGGCAGCAGCAGTGGGGATGTAAAGAAAGGGAAAGAGGGCAGATGCCAAGAAGGTAGAAATCTGGGCTGGAAATAATGAAATCTGGATTCTAGTTGCAGTGTCACTACAATCTCTCTAGGGACCTTACACAAGTCCTTCCTTTTCAGGACCCTGTTTACCAACCTGTCAGGTGAGAGGGAGACATTTTTGTGGCTGTAGGAGAAGGCACCTTATTCGTGTGTTTGGTTATCATTTATTCATTGGGTAAAGTCAGTCAGGGAAGACACTCATTCCTTGATTCAAATTTGGGGTCTTGCTATGAAAAAGCAAAGTGGTAGCACAATGAACTCAAACAAGGGAAAGATGAGACTTGAAATCCGTAAGCACTTGCTGATCACGAATTAGGTGCAAAATGTGCATCACCATGTGCTATAGATAAGATGTAAATGGAAATGATGAAGACATGGTCTCTGCTCTTTGGGAGGGAAATGAAGCAGCCTGTGATTAATTCAATTCAACAAATACTGACTGAACGCCTATGTGCAGAGGATTATGCCTATATATAGAGAAATAAGACACAGTACCTGACATGGAACTCACAGTCACAAGTGGAAGAAGTGCTATTGCTATTAGACAGTTGCAAAGCACTGTGGGAGCCCAGAGAAGAGAATCTGTACTAAGTCCATCTTTGATCTTTGACACAGAAAACAGAAGTACGAATGCCCCTTTCTATGATCCAAGACTGCTAATAGCTCCCTTCATGAAAGCAGATGAAACAAGAAGTCATTCGCTTTAAATAAAGAAGATCTTTCCACAGGTGAGGTCCTATGTGAGGTGTTCCATATGAGAGCAATAAGACACACTCTTTGCCCTCAAAGAAATTACAGATCAGTGTACATAACATTTTGTATTGTAGGAGGAGGAAGCAGAAGGTTGGATTCTACTCTTTCAAGCAATCCAAAATGCCTTGAATAGCACCTAGCATACAGTAGAGGTGCTCAGTAAAGGTTCAACTAAAGTGAACAATATCAAATTTGCTACTTAAAGAAAGAAAATGAAGTTGACTCTAAAATAACACATACTTGACATTTAATTATCTAAAGAATTCACTTAGGAAAAATTACTTTTATGTAAGAACTCACGAGTAATTAATCAAACCACGTGCAACTGGCTTGTTGTAATACTAATTCAAACAGGTCTACATTCTCAAAGTGTTGGGAAGCAGATGGCATCTAATTTGTTTTAAGAGGCTTTGACTGACCACACTTGGTGCTTTCAGCCAGGATGAGTTCAGTTTCTGAAGCTCTCAAAAAATAAAGAGAGAAATTAACTCCTAAGCCCTTAAATAAAATAAGTGGTTTCTAAATATCTAATCTGGAAAGACCATACTTGGGAATGGTCTTGTTTAGAAAGAAATGGTGTGTATTAGGGGTATGGAAGGAGAATTCCACCAGTAGCCTGGCTAAGAAAAGTTGGTGACTTGACAAATGAGATAACATATGTAAAAAGCTTTGAAAAAAAGTAAAGGTGCTAACAGTGCAGGTGGGATTAAAAAAGAACATGCACCACACTGTGATATTTTTTTCCTAAACAGAGAGACACAGAACACTGAGATCCATCTGGAGAAAATTACGACATGTAATTTAAAATCTCTGACCAGTAAGAAATGATTCTAAAGGACTCACAATAGGCTTGGCTCATGGACTCTGCACTCTCCTATAGGTGCAGAGGTGGCCACCCTGTTGCTTACCATTGGGGAGAGAAAGCTATGGTGAAGCACAGTGATTTCACCTAAGGGCTTTTGGTCACTTTTCGCTTGGGTTGACATCTGGCTTCTGCCACTTACTAAGCTGTTAAGACCCTGGACAAGGGACTTCCCTGGTGGCGCAGTGGTTAAGACTCTGCACTCCCAATGCAGGGGGCCCGGATTTGATCCCTGGTGAGGGAACTAGACCCCACATGCATGCTGCAACTAAGAGTTCACATACCAAAACTAAGGAGCCTGCGAGCTACAACTAAGGAGCCTGCTGGCCACAACTAAGGAGCTGGCGAGCTGCAACTAAGGAACCCACCTGCTACAACTAAGACCCGGCACAACCAAATAATAAAAATAAATAAATAAAGACCTTGGACAAGTCACTTAACTTCACTTAAGCCTCAATCCCCATCTGTAAATGAAAACAATAATGCCTATCACATAGGGCTGTTATGGAGAGTACATGAGATAACAGATGTAAACAGCTTAGTACAGTGGCTGGTATATAACAAGAATGGTAACTTTTATTAGTATTATAATTTTATATTATAGTTAACTATTAGTATTATAATTAGAATTACTGAAAGGGAAATTTTCTTTCCAAAATTGGCTAAAAAATGTGTTTCAAACACTTCTGAGACTGAAATAAAATATATGGGTGATGAATTTGCAGAAATGAGAGTAGGCATTTCATTTTAATATAATTGTAATGTACTGAAGAACACAGCAGAATCTTGTGCCAATCACAAACCCTTTATCATAGTAACATTACTTCATGCATGAACCCGGATGTATGCACAGTGTCTTATTAACTATGTACTTAAATGTGCCATTTGGTAACACGGGTCTCCTCTGAATGCTATTTAATGATATAATACAAAGAACAGCCTAGAAGGACCTTGATTTGAATCTCACCTCTGTCACTCAATGACAATGTGAGCTCTAGCAAAACAAAAACCTTTCTAAGTTACCACATCTATAAAATAAAGATAATCATAGTTTGCACGCCTTTTAAAGAATTACATGAGATCATCATCACCACACCACCATCATCACCGCCACCACCATCATCATCATCTGGTCATCTTTACTGAGTTTTTGCTATGCGCCAAGTTCTAGCAGCCTTTACTAAATTATCTCACCCTCACCCATGTTGCCTTCCAGAAGTGTGATTGTAAAGTCAGGGTCTGCAGCCAAGAGTTTAGAACCAGCCAGATGGGATCAGTTCAGCTAACAGGCAGAGGCTGCTAAATGATGACCAAAAATATCAGTAGCTCTCGCTGCTTTAGAGGATAGCCAGGTCTTTGACAGGTAGGTAGCGGGCTGCAGACAAGAGGTCAAGTTGGGCAGGGAAAATAGTTCTGAATGTACACAAACATCAGACACTTTGGGATCTGCAGTCAAACCTCAAGTTTCCAAGGCTTATCACAAATAACTACTCCCAAAGATGTCTAGAGCAGACATCTAAAGGGGCCCCAATAAAGGCATACATGAGCAGAGGGATACAACCCCAAATATGTCAAACAGGATGAAAAGGCTGAAAAGAAAAAAACAAAGCACATCAACTTGCTCCACTCTAAACAGTACTCACAAGACTCAGAGCAGGGCCTTAGGGAGGAAGTATGAAAGGGAGCAGAAGTAGGGGGCTGCTGAACTGGGGAAGCACTGTGGCCTTTATTTCTTTGTCAAATGATCTTCAGATTTCTGTGACCCCTGCGGTCAGAGACAGGTGGCATAGCGGAATTCTATCTTTCTCTTCACTTTAAGAAAGTTATTTAACCTTCTGGGCTCTGGTTTCATCTTGAAAATTGGTATAATAAAATTATGGTACAATTTACATTGGGTTATTATGTACTTGTAAAAAATAGAGAAGCTTTCTATGTACTGACATAAAAAGCTCTCCAAGACACATCAATAAGTAAAAAAAAAAAAAAAAAATAGTGCAGAAGAGAGTGTATAGGATGCTTCCTTCGGTGTGAAAGAAAGGAGGTAAAAGAAAAAAAATATGTGGGCTTCCCTGGTGGCACAGTGGTTAAGAATCTGCCTGCCAATGCAGGGGACACTGGTTCGAGCCCTGGTCCGGGAAGATCCCACATGCCACAGAGCAACTAAGTTGTGCACCACAACTACTGAGCCTGCGCTCTAGAGCCTGTGAGCAACAACTACTGAGCCCACAACTACTGAGCCCGCGTGCCACAATTACTGAAGCCACACGCCTAGAGCCCGCGCTCCGCAACAAAAGAAGCCACCACAATGAAGCGTGTGCACTGCAATGAAGAGTACCCCCCGCTCGCCGCAACTAGAGAAAGCCCGTGCACAGCAATGAAGACCCAACACAGCCAAAAATAAATAAAAATAAAATTAATTAAAATTAAAAAAAAAAAACACACAGGAGGGAAAATCCTGAGATTCTTTAAAAAACAAAAAGTGTGTGTGTGTATATAATTTGCTGTATTTGTAAAGGAAGCTCAAAAAAAATACACAAAAAACTAAAAATAGTGGTTAAGTATGTGGATGAGAAAAGGGGAGGAAAAAACTTTTCAACAAGTACTTTAGAAAAATCAAAAATTTAAATTATTTTAAATAATAAATTGAAGATAGCAATTAGTATATATATCATAACACTGTTTTAAAAAGTAGATGAACTCATGTATTTAAAGAGCTCAGTGTGACGCCTAACACATAGGAAGCATTAAATACACATTAGTGGGGATTATCATCTCTTTCTGAGAAAGGAGGAGGGAGCTCTTCCTTGGCCTCTACTTTTAGCTCAAAGGTCAAAAGAGTTGGAGACAAGTTGCAGGAGCCTGGTTACTGGGGCTCTCACTGGGGCTTAAGGAGCAGAAAGGCTCCAATGACCTGGCTTCCTCCCTGGTCATCCAGCCCTGTTCCCTGGGTTTCAGGGGAAAAGGCTCACCCAGAAATAAAGATGGAGCTTTTACCCAGGAACTATAACACAGTAGACTAAAGTATGGAAAGACAGAACTACAATTCCAACACAGACCAGATCTGTGCATGACTCCAAGGGTTAGAAATTATTTAAAAACAGGCATGCCTCAGAACAAAACAGGAGAAAAGATGAACAGATGTCAATGAAATGTCACTTTCTTCCACTGTGCTGCTAAAAAAGGTTTCTATGTCCTTAAGGCATAAATCTCAGTGGATTAATTGGAAATGCCACAATGGAATGAGAATAAAAGTAAAAAACTGACTCTGAATAGGTCCTTTATACAGTCACAAAATTAATAATCTACATTTCTTTTATTCCCATGTGCACTGAAAAAAGATTTAATCATCAGATACAAAACATAAGAAATTATCATGAATCACAAGTACTCAGGTATCGTAACCTAAACAATTGTTCTAGTGTTGCCTGTTTTACCTAGGGTTATGCTAAGTGGCTGACAAAATAAGGACTCTAAATCTTACTTCCTTTAGGATTAAAACACATAGTATTTGGAACACAAAAAAGTACCATTTTAAGCACTTGTTGGGGAAATAGCACACAACAGGATGTCTTGATTTTGTTAGATGCTTCCTTTAAGTAGGTTCTATAAAAGGAGCAAGAAGGCAGGGGTCCAGGAGATGGTGATGAGGCACCCCTTGTGAAGCTGCCATATTGTTAGCTATGGTAGTTAAGAATTCCAGCTCAGAAAGTAGACAGATTTGAGCACAAATCCTAATTCTATCAATCATTAGTTGAATAACTTCAGGCAAGTTACTTAACCTTGCTGAAGTTCAATTTTCCCATCAGTAATATAGAGATAAATACAACTTCTACCTTACAGGGATGTTTTGGGGATCAAAAGAGATAAAGTATTCAAGACGCTTAGCACAGTGCCTGGCATTTACTAGACAGCAGATGATCAGTAAATGTTAGCCCTTATCATTATCTTTTCATTCATTCATCCATCCACTAAACTATTATTGATGAGGGACCATTTCAGGTCAAGCTTTGGGTTAGGCAAAGGAAATCCAGGAAGAATAAGACAAAGTCCCTGAACACAGGAAGTTCTCAGCGCAGCATGGGGAGAGGAACAAAAGAAGGCACTACGGCCTAGGGAATTTTATGACAGAAGTCAGCACTAGGCAACTGAGGCATAAAGAGTAAGCACTACAAGGATGAGGAAGGGGCTTCAAGGAGGAGTTGATGCTTGATATAGGGCTTCAAGCATGTATACATACAAGCCCTTTGGGACAAAGGCAACAGAAAGGCACAGACACTGGTAGGGAGGGGCAAGAAGAAAGGTGTGAAAAGGTCCCAGGGAATGAATAAGCCACGCTGAGGTAAGGTCAGAGAGGGCCAGAAGGTTCATCACCATCACACAGGGCTGAGTATATAAAAAAGTTTCTGTAATTTGGTGTGTTTGACAACTCTTCTTTAATTAGAAGTTGAGAGGTAGTCAGCACTGTCCTGTCAGGGGAGTATCTCAAGAGTGCTCCATATTATTATGGTGAGAAGATAATTTTGTACTACCTTTGCCAACCTTAGAATTTATCTGCTGAAAGAGCAGCTTGCCTGATCTTGCCAGGAACTTATCCTTCTTTGCAAACTCAGTGTTGGCTTGAGATAAGAACTTGTCAGCAAATCGCCCCTCCCCACACTTTTATTTTGCTTACAAATCTTCTCTTAAATAGGTAGTTTACTTCAGTATAAAAGAATTTAAGTGTCAGTATTGGTTAAAAATATATATTTTTTGAAAGGGGATGTTGTGAAATGGAAGGGATGGAGACACAAAAAATGTCAAATATCTTCCGCTACTTAACAATGATGTAAAGTTGGGAATTTTTTTTAACCTTTGGGAATCTCAATTTCTTTATCTATGAAGAGGTAGAATTCAACCTATCTCATGAAGTGGAATAATTAATGCCAAGTATCTACTACCAAGCCTGACACAGCTCTGCAGATGGTGGCTATCATTACTGCCTATAAAAGTAAAGTAGGTGATTTGGACAGCAGCCTTGCAAGACAGAAATCTGAGTCTGTTAAGGCAGAAGATGTGGGTGGAGGTGGAGGAAGCCAGGTCAACTTGCATCTCTAAACTGTACCATGCTCTGGCTGGGCAGGACCCAGTGAAAGCTCTACTTCCTGTGTGTTGAACACAGGTTGGACACACTCTGATCTCTCTCTCTCTCGCCATACAATGAAGCTTCACGGACCAATAAAGGTTAACCAAAGTATTTTCTTTCAGAAGTTTTCAAGTTACTTCAGGTCTCCAGAGCTGAAGCAGTAGGAAGAGTTAACAGATGAGGCTTGTTAAATACAAGCAATTTTTCTGTAGTCCATACAAATGTACTTAGGAGAGTATATGGTGGAAAGAGAGCAAATGCACTCTGTTGGTAAGAAATTGCAGTTCTTCCCAAATGCACTATAAATGATAACATAATGATGCACCAATCCAGACCCCAGTGGGGAAAATACATTATCTTCTATAGTACATTTGTGCTGTTCAAGCGTTTCACAGACATGACTGAACTCTCATCAAGCCCTAGGAAAATCACATGCTCTAACCTTTAATCCAGTATCTTTAACTGGTAAAACTTATTACCTCTGTAGCCTATAAATGTGTTTATAATGAAGGTCACTTATGATGGACTATAAAGGGAATCTCCCCTAACAACACATCACAGTGACTTCCCTGGCAGTCCAGCGGTTAAGACTTCGCCTTCCGATGCAGGGGTGTGGGTTCAATCCCTGGTCTGGGAGCTAAGATCCCACATGCCTCGTGGCCAAAAAAAACAAAACGTAAAACAGAAGCAATACTGTAACAAATTCAAAAAAGACTTTAAAAAGTGACTTTGCTAACAGGGAGCTTCCTAAAAACAAAAAACAAAAACAAAAACAACAAATCACAGAAATCCCATAATCTGGATCCTGTAAACCCACTGATGAAAACAAATAGTAACCAAAAAACAAAATGGTACTTTTTTAACCTAGGTACTTGAACTGCAATATTTAATGAAATAATACACATGAAAATCTCAGAAAAAAATTAGATTCCAAATAATCTGTCATTTCCATGCCAACTATCTTGAAAAGACTTGATTTTTAGAGGAGTGACAAATGTTACCATCCCACATAAATGACCCATAACATCTAATACTCATCCTGACAATATTATAGTGAAAAAAAAAATCAGAAACAACCAGAAAGTTTAATAATGGCAAATTGGCTAAACCAATAGTGTCAATTCCACACAATGGAATCCTAGATTTCTTTAAAATTCACTTTTACCAAAAAAATTAAGAAGTAAGGACATGAAGAAATGATCACAAAACACTGTTAAAAGAAAAAAGAGGGGGACTACCCTGGTGGCACAGTGGTTAGGAATCCGCCTGCCAAGGCAGGGAACAAGGGTTTGAGCCCTCGGCCGGGAAGATCCCACATGCCGCAGAGCAACTAAGCCCGTGCGCCACAACTACTGAGCCTGCGCTAAAGCCCACGAGCCAGCGTGCCTAGAGCCAGTGCTCTGCAACAAGAGAAACCACCGCAATAAGAAGCACGTGCACCACAACAAAGAGTAGCCCCCGCTCGCCCGCCACAACTAGAGAAAGCCCTCGTGCAGCAAGGAAGACCCAACACAGCCCACAATAAATTTATAAAAAAAAAAAAGAAAAGAGGTTATCATCTTACTATATATGTATGAATCCAATTTCATAGAATATAGAAAAAAAATTATAAAGACCACAACAAAGTCAATAGGTATTATTTTGTTTTTTTCTTATTTATTGTTATAATTAGAAAAGCCCAATTAAAATTCTTTTAACATATTTAATCTTCTAAGTAAAACTTTGGGGGGAAGT
The DNA here is from genome assembly GCF_005190385.1 of Monodon monoceros. NCBI lineage: Eukaryota > Metazoa > Chordata > Mammalia > Artiodactyla > Monodontidae > Monodon > Monodon monoceros. The sequence goes on along the minus strand of NW_021703784.1, from coordinate 47,488,899 downwards.
GGAGGTGTGGAAAAGAATGCATCTGAAAACATGAAAAATTTTGGTGACATTAAAAATGTTTGTAACACATGTCAAATAGCATTGTTAAGTACTTATCTATAATGTAACTAAAATGAACCAGGATAGGAAGGTTTACATATAATATAACCCACCCTACACATTTCATGGACAGAAACAGGACTGAAATAAAATGAGCCAAAATGTCAAACAGTGTTGTCTCTGAGGAGTAAAAATTATGAATAATTTCTTTTGTCCTTTCTTTCTTTTTTTAACATGCTTCTTTCTGTCTCTTCCAAATTTTTAACCATGAACATGTAATGCCATTATAATCAGAAAAGTTACTTTTTTAAAAAAGTTATAACTTACCAGGAAAAATATTAACCTAACCTTAAAGTCACTAAAATATTATAAGTTATATAGAATAAACTTCTGACCCTGACTCCAAATCTATTTTACTTTCCATACTGCTAACATATTAAAAAAAACTATGTAAATCTAAGGAAAAAAATGCCTACATCAATTAAATAAGGTAGAAACATTCAGTCTCTACTTAACTCCACTGTTATTTTTTAAAGTGCGTCATTAGGGCTTCCCTGGTGGCGCAGTGGTTGAGAGTCCGCCTGCCCATGCAGGGGACACGGGTTCGTGACCCGGTCCGGGAGGATCCCACGTGCCGCGGAGCGGCTGGGCCCGTGAGCCATGGCCGCTGAGCCTGCACGTCCGGAGCCTGTCTCCGCAACGGGAGAAGCCGCAGCAGTGAGAGGCCCGCGTACCGCAAAAAAAAAAAAAAAGTGCGTTATTAAAAGACCTACAAATCCCCTAGTAATTAATTCTCTTTGCGGAAAAAAACAATAACAAAAACAGACTCAAAAGCATATAAAAGCTTATTTTATATGGAAAACTAGATCTAATGCTTTAAAGGCAAAGGAAAGTAGATTTGCAGTCATTATACAAACCAACAAAATTTTCTTCCCTTAAAAATTCCTTCAGTAATTTTTATTAAGCTCTTATTCCATGTTAGGTATTGTTCTAGGTGCCAGGGATATAAGGATGTCTACAAATGGGATTAGAGATCATGCATTCCTTTCACAGGACATATTAAAGCAATGGCTAGATGACCAGTTGGCAAAGATGTCATGTCATAGAGGGGATCCAATTGTGTGAGGTGGCAATGATCTAGATGACCCATTTTTTAGTCTGGAAACCTCTCATTCCCACTACCCATTCTCCCTCCCTCCCTATGCCCACTTCTATAATCCCTTAGAAAGCAAAGCCTGATTCAAAGGTTGGTATGTAATAGTTCATTTTGAGCAGTGATCTCAGGGAAGAGGAGGAATCAGGGAGAGTGAAGAGAGAAGGAGGGAAAGACAATACCAGGATGTGGCATCAGGCTATTCACTGTTGTGGGTAACTGGGATTCAATCCTCTGGGACCTTTTGAGGAGCATCCATCATGCCATCCAGAACTCTCTCTCCAAGGGATGAGGAGGGGAGCCTCTATCCACCAGTTCCTCCCACCCTCAGGCCTCCAACTGCCAAGAGTTGCCACATGGGGTGTCAACTCCCTTGCACTTCCAGTTTTGTGCATGCTAGAGTGGTGAGTGAACTCCTGGGCAGAAAGCAGAGATAGGTGTGGCAGCTGAGGCAAGGTGGTGTCAGGTTACATGTGTGTGAAGGTGGTGGCTGCAGCCGAAAAGACATGAGGCTGAGCATACAGATTTCACCACCTGTAATGTTCCTATAAGCCATACGAGGGCATGATAATAATAATAGTGACTAACATACACTGAACATATAGACATTTTGCCTATATGTTATCACTTAATCCTCCAAATAAACTCCTCCAAAAAGTAAATTCTACTTTCATCCTTTTTTTTTTTTTTGGCTTAAACAATAGAAATTTATTTCTCACAGTTCTGGGGGCTAGAGGTCCAAGATCAAGGTGTCAACAGGCTTGGCTTCTTCTGAGGCCTCTGCCTTTGCCTTGCAGATGGCCACCTGCTCACAGTGTCCTCACAAGGACCTTCCTCTGCACACACACCCCTGGGGTCTCTTTGTGTGTCAGAATTTCATCTTCTTATTAGCACACGAGTCAGACTGGATTAGGGTTCACACTTACAGCTTCATTTTACCTCAGCCACATCTTTAAAGGACTCATCTCCAAATACAGTCACATTCTGAGGTACTGGGACTTTAGGGCTTCAACATACAAATTTTGGGGAGGACACAATTCAGCCCATAACAACATGCAAGAGATTTACTAGGGGAAATATCTGTGAAAGATAAAAGGGAGCAAGGGAAGTTGGGATAGTTAGTCTGAAAACGGTGACACAGGGCCCGATGCCTATGAAGGAGAGGGAGAAGACTAAGTAGACAGCATTTCAGCCTGCAGCACAGTTTGAAAAGTTCAAGTTAGGCTGATGGTAATCCTTCAGCCAAAGCTGCCCATCAGAGGAGTCCCAAACACCGCGGCAATGAAGATGCATTAGTACTCCTGCCATGTGCCGTCAGTGATAAGTCAGACAATTACAGGTACATAAAGAATTCAGGTTGGGGATCAGTTCTTACTGTTTTCTTTGGGAAGTGTCTCCAGCCCACCCTGATTATTCCGCCACACTTAATTTTGTTCCTGGACCCATGTGCCTAGCTCTCCAAGATGTTTATATACATCTTTTTCAGCTTCTGAATCTGGTTCATTCTCTCATGTTTTACTACACTCCTTTCCTTTCTGTCTTCTATGGCTCACTTATTATTTTTTTCAGAGGGACATATGGTTCAACTTTTAATGAAACAATTATTTACTGAACTGAATTGATTATGGGCAAGAAACAGTAGCAGGTGCTGGATATTTATGCCATAATGGCCCACTATCTTGGGAGAAAACAAGCTTTCCCTTCTTATTCAGAATCAGAGGTACCTGCACACTCTTTCATTTATGATATATAGGGCACAAACACATTTACCCAGAGGATTCTACATTCAAGTAATTTTACCACCATATCTGATATTAGTTGGGGCTGCAGAGAACCTTGCATCCCTAGGTGTTCAGGAAATATTATTATGCTTGAGTACCTATATAGGTACACAGGTAATATTCTACCTATGTAGATATATAGGTAGTTACTATATATTAATTCCAAAAGATCTTCAAAACATCTAGCATAGTGAATTTAACATTTTTCAATAGAAAGGCCACATCAGCTGACCAGAAACCTAAAGGATACCATTCTTTACTCAGAAATCTAACAGATCCCTGAGGGCTGCCACTTGAAATTTCTCCTCACTTTTATGTGTTAAACTTCTTACTGGCTAGGGACCACAAAACGAAGTTCCTGTTGAATTCGTGAAGGCAAGAAATAAACGATGGGAAAAACAAATATCAATACCCAAAAGGGTTCTTTATTTATACATTTCCTCTACCACTGGCATGCCTTGGTCATTTACAAACCTAATCTGGGGCCAAGTTACGAATCTGATTTGAGAGAGACAGGCCTGGAGAGGTTAAGGCCTTGGCCAGCAGTTTATCATTAACCGGAAAGGGAACCCTGGCATTTCCCTTTCCACCAAATGACTTCTTAACCGGCCATCTTTCTTGAACACACAATTCATTTACAGTCTTGCTATGAAACTGTGAGGCTGCTCTCCTACCGTGACTCGGGGAAGGGAAGCAAGAAGCACACCCACAAAACGGCACCGTCAGCTAATTTTTCATGAATAACAGAAAGAGCACCGAACAATCTGAATCCCGGATCCAGAGCTGTGGGTCACCAGGTCGAAAACTTGTAGCGGAGACAGTGGGGGGGCGGGGGGGGGGGTGGAAGTAAATGCTAGTAAAATTACCTTGACAGCGCAGAAACTTGAAGACTTTTCTCCCGACTAAAACGCACCAACTTTTCTCAACAAACGAGACATGGGAGGCGTGGGCTGAAGCGAACGGACTTGCCCGCGGCGCCGAATCAGAAGCACCCATCTCCGTCACCTTCCAGGTCGAGTCTGGAAGCCCGCGCACCGAACCCCCGGAGGAAGTCCGCGCCGGAGCCGGAAGAGCGCGGAATCCCGCGAGAAGCTGGGCGCGGGGAGCGCGAGGAGAGACTGCGACCATCGAAAATGCTCAGGTGCGCGTAGTGGAGCCGGCGAGGTACCTATCAAATCAGGGTTCAGACAGCCCAACTCTCCGTTCAAGTTCCCCAGCTGCCAATCTTGGGACGGGTTCACACCTTCTCTAAAGAGCTAACTCTCACCACAGGCCTTCCGTTCCGAGCACCCCTAGCAACCACCAGCGATTTAAAACAGAAGAACCTCACCTCTTTTTTAAACAGGGAGGAAACAGGTTTCAAGAAGAAGCTAAGCAGTCTGCCTGAGGTCATCCAATAAATGGTGGACTGAAGATGAGGCCGAAGCACCTGCTGCAGAGCCCCAGTATAATACTGCCTCTCCGTGCCTGTGAGCATCCAAACGGCTCCAAGGCCGGAAAGCGGAAGTAGGAATCAGTTGCCCTTCACAGTTCCTGTTTCTGTATCTATCTCTGACCACTGCGAGTTCCTTGAGGGCAGAGATTGTGCCTGACTTATGCATATCTCCAGTACCCAGCAGTGCATGAAATATAACAAGGCCCAATGCTTGTTGAGCCTAGTTGAGTGTCTGTTCCCCACAGTGGACTGGTGCTTCTTGAGAGCAGAATCCATTGTCTTATTCATCTTTATTTCCCGGCACCCAGCGCATGTTTGTTGACTCTAACAGAAAGGAATTAACTGAAAGGCAGAACACATTGTGGTTAAGAATATGTGGACTTTCTGTCAGATGGGCCTGGATAGAGCCCCACCTTTGATACTTAATAGCTTACGATCTTGAACAAACTATGTAATAATCTCTCTAGGACAGTGCCCTCATCTGTAAAAAGGCATGATACTAAATTGCATTCTCATCACAGGGTTATTGTGACGATTACATGAGATGCATACAAAAACATTCATCAGTAGAGCCTGGCAAATGGCCAACATGCAATAAACATTAACTATTATCATCATTACTATAAATTCTATACTGTTAGTGTTTACACTACATTTGGAGTTCCTAAACTATTAGATTCAAGGACCTTTGGAATATCCATTATGGCATATATGGGAAAAGTTCTAGAACACAAAGAACCTAGTAGATGGACAATATCTGGCACATAGGTGGTGTTCAAGAAATATTTGTTGAATATTAAATAAAAGAGTGAGCCACATATGCTTTTGGCGATAATCATCAGCCCACACACTGAAAATGAGTAAAAGCATTAAAGGTTGCTAACTAACTAACATCCAACAGGGAGAAAATGTCAGTGTTCCAAGTTCTGACTATAAACATAGAGGAGGAACAGCTATATAACCTACAGAAGGTATGAAGCCATAAAACAAGGCCAAAAACTGGGGACTTATTCTCAAGACAATATGATCACAAATTTCTTTTAATATTTGGCCTTGTATATCCCTCCAAATTAAATATCACTTGTATTTTATGGTCAAAAATTGCTTACTTTGCAATATTTCCTGTCATGTTTTTATTACAGAACTATATATATTTTTAAAAATATTGCTTAGTTAATTATAATTTGAGTTTAGATTCTGAAGACTTTGGGATCTATTTTAGAGACGTTATTTGATGGGATTTGGACCTCAGATTCTGCGGGAGAAATTAGATGATCGAAGGTCAGTGCCCAAGGTGGTATGGTGATAGTAGACACTCTCTCCAAGTCATGACAGAAAGACCCAGTTCGCATCCTGGCTCTTCCACATATTACTTGAGTGACCTTGGACAAATTATTTCCTATCTCTGGGTCTGTTTTTTGCAATTTCTAATATGAGGTGGCTGTTGCCCATTTCCCTGACTTCACCTGATAATTTATTGGAAGGACATATGCAGAGTTCCTGGCGTGTGGCATGTATTCAATCACTGCCAGTTCCCATCCTCTTTTAAAGGTAAGAGATGAGCATGACACCTGTGGTAGCTGCCAATAATATTCATTCTCTTAGGCTCCCCTCTCAATCTAGGGTATGCAATCCTTCATCAAGAAAGAGTCTTCCTGAGAGGAGGAAACCTTTTTCTCAAATCAGAAGTACGTATGACCAAATTTTACAAAAAAAAATTTTTTTTAACAAGACAGCTCATTAGGCAACAAACCACAGTGTAAAGTTCAGCTCAACCTCACTGTGCTTTCTGGCTAGCTAATCTGGGCAGACTTTTAAGTCATGTTGGCTGGAAGATGAATATAGTGTTTCATTCGGCATCATTACAAATACCACCCTGGTGCTGGTAATATTCTTTGGACTGCCCATGATGCTTGGTGGCTAAGCTGCAAGTCAAGAGTTTAATTTAGCTTTCTGAGCATCTGCAGGTTTTGTTTTCAACAGAGAACTTCAGGTTACATAACTGTCTTGGCTTCTGCTTCAGAAGGTGAACCTTGACTCTCTAAATTAACTGTTGATACAGATCCTCAGGAGCAGAGCTTGTTGTACCTGGAAGCAGTTTCCCTCCAAATCACTTGGAAGATAACAAGATGGCTCTTGACCTCTTTAGATGCTTGGCAGAAGAAGTAGGAGAAAGAACATTCTAAGCATAACTAGGTAGTCATTAAAAGGAGAGCTACAGCCTAGAAATCAGGCTAGGCTTTCTTTTTTCAAACTCTAACTTTACTGTGATGCTGTCCACACCCCACTGGACTGATCTGTTCCCTGTTACCAGTCACTGTTGTGGGTAGGCATTTTGCCAAGGGTTTTAGAGAAGGGTGTTAACCAAAGAGAAATGTAACATGATGAAAATGGGGCCCCTGGGAGCACAAGGAAGCAAATGAGAGAGGAATACAAAGTGAATACACTGTTCTGTTTAACACATGCGAAATCAGGTTTGAATTAACACCTAACCCCAGCCCATAAGGTGCTTTCCATCTACTCAAGGGGACAGCACATTTCATTGTGACATGCAAAGTGCTAAGATGAACAATTTTTAGGAACATAGAGGAGGAATATTGGAAGAAGGGGGTAATCAGAGACTAATTAACAATAATATATAGTTCATATAATATGGGCCTATTTGCAGATACGGATGATATAATCAAAGCCTGAAGCTGGTACAAGGATGTTCATATAGTTAGTATAATTCAGGGCTTAGTCTTGTATCTAAATTTTCTGACTTCAAATCCTGTGTGTTTTCCCAGTAGTGACAGGAAGCCAAGGGCATGCAGAGTCGTTTCATATCAATATGCTACAGAAATGGAACTAAAATGTAAAGGGCTGGCAGGAGGAGGGTGGGGGAACTTGTTTTTAGTGAGTGTATGAATTTCTATGTTACAAGACAAAAAAGTTCTAGAAATCTGTTGCACAACAATGTAAGTATACTTAACATTACTGAACCGTACATTTAAAAAATAGCTAAGGTGCTAAATTAATGTTATGTGTTTTCACCACAATAAAAAACCCCTAAGGGCTTCCCTGGTGGCGCAGTGGTTGAGAGTCCACCTGCCAATGCAGGGGACACGGGTTCGTGCCCCGGTCTGGGAAGATCCCACATGCCGCGGAGCGGCTGGGCCCGTGGGCCATGACCGCTGGGCCTGTGCGTCCAGAGCCTGTGCTCCGCAACGGGAGAGGCCACAACAGTGAGAGGCCCACGTACCGCAAAAAAAAAATAAAAAAAAACAAAACAAAACAATAAAAACCCTAAAATGTAATATTATACTAATAATTATAACACTAATTATAACATTAATAAAGTGTTATAATAACATAAGTACGCCAATAACTGTCATCGATAATATAATAAATATAACTGATATGTATAGAGCCCTAACTGCATGCCAGGAGCTGTGTTAAACATTTAACGTGGACTACCTCACTTATTCTAACAGCTCTTTTTGACAGATCCAAAGTTTAGATTAGGTAACATGCCTAAGGTCCCACACAGCTAGAGTGTGAGCCGGCCTGACTGTAAAACCATGGCCTCAACAGTCACTTCCCACACCAACTCTCCTGTACTGAACTGTGCAATCGAAGTATGCAATTCAAAATCAGATACACATTCCTTCTTGTCTCGTGCACACATGGAGAACTAGATAAAGATGACAACTCACCAAAGGTCAAAATGAAGTCACTGATAAACTGTTTAAAGGACTGGGTCTATAGATGCTGTGACGACTCTGGTTGGTAGAGGCTCTGCACTGCTGAGGGTTAGTCAGATAACCAGCCTCCCAGTGTTCCTTCTTCTCATTTAGATACCCCTGTTGCAACATTTGCTTCAGAAGGAGGTCTTCCCAGGTAACGACATGATGTCTGTCTGTGACCTGACATCAAATGAGTCACTTCACTGTCATCATGTAGCAGGCACCTCAGTATAGATCAAGTTCACCCTGTGGGAGCCCTGAAAGTTTCCTGATGAATTTTCTATTTCTTCTGAAGTAATTGTGTTTAACACCCCAGGCTGACTAATATCAGTGTGTGACCAAGTTACGTACCGAGCTAGCCAGCTTTTGCAGTTGTGAAGGCAGAAAAACACAACTGGACAATGAAAAGAAGGTCACTGTACAAATACCATGTCTCAACTTCAGGCAGAGAGGGCAAACTATGAGCTTGGGGTGTTTCCATTGCCGCCTTTGTATTTGGGTTTACAGGGAGCCTTGCTAATGAAAGTATGCTCCATGGGCAAGCAGCTGCAGCAAATCACCTGGGAGCTTGTTAGCAACAGAAAACTCAAGCCCCCTCCCAGAGGTACAGAATAGGAATCTGCATTTTGAAATGATCCCCTGGTGATCATTTCAGAAGCCCTGATATTAAAAACGTGCACATTCTTACTTTTAAGAATGTAGTGTTTACTAAACGTTTAATTGCAAACTAAATTACTGCATAAAAAGGAAACGATAATTGAATATACTAGGCAAGATTATCATACTAGTTTCACAATGCTTTCACATGGTTTTTCTACTTTAATCCCTTTAACAACCTTTATCTCCCCTATCTTCTTACTGATAGAGATATGGTCCAAAGAAGGTAAAAAGATCCGCATCTCTAGGGCAGGATTTGAACCTGGCACTCCGGCTCTAGATCCCCAAACTTTCCCTGTAAATCACACTACCTCACTCAATGAATTCAGAAGATCACTCAGAATGGTCAGAAAAAGTAGGACTTGAACTGATACTTGAAGAATGGGTGAGGTTTGCAGAAAAGAAGGATTTCCAGAGCAGAGAAACAGCAAGCACATGAGCACTTGGAGACTGGCATGTGAAAGGAGAAGGCTGTAGAAAATATTTAAATGTAGGGGTCATGTCCCCACAAGAGAAACAGGAAGAAAGAATGAAATGAGAGAATCCAGACCATGGAGGGCCTTAAAAGCTAGGCCAAAGGGTGTGGCTATTTGGTAACTCAACATAAGGAATGAAATTTCAGAAGATAAGTTATTCCAGTTTTATCCATTAGGCTTTTCTTATAGATTTTAGTATGCAATGGTAAATATACTTTAAAAATGAGATGGATACATTCCAAAAAACACATTGGAAAACTCTACACTACTGCACATGGCAATTGCACCTTCTGTAATTCTGCACCTGCTTCATCAACTGTTGGCTATATCCCAAGAGACCTGACATCACTGTTTTCTGACAGGGGCACAGAGGATTTGCCAGAGCACTTGAGAATGTGTGAGGATGAAGAGAGCATTGGCTAGGAACACAGATGTCTTTTAAGTAGGGCACTGCATGGATGATTCATCTCTAGCATATCAAAAGAATGTGGAGTAAGTAATGTTGTCAGAGTGGACCTGAAAATATACTATTAGGTCAATGATGTGCAAGTGAGAATGTTTTTCTATGAAGGGTCACATATACAGAGCAAGTTGGTTCTTGAGCAATTTAACAAAACATAGATGGTTGCTGTTTAAATTAAGAACAGGAAACACAAAAGTTAACTGTATATACACTAAAAAAAAAGTAGTTTAATAAAATGTGAAGATTAAGAAGGAAAATTGAGAAAGAAGAGAAGGGACTAAAATGTAAGAAGATGCCGAGGAAATGGGGAGAAAAGATAAAGAAGGAATAAGAGAAGATGGTACAATGGGAAGATGATTTATTGAAAGTTATTTAGGTTTTTAATATCCACTATCTACTATAATAATGTTCTAACTCCATGTGGTAGATATTATACCCATTTCACAGAAAAAGAAACTGATACTACTAGAGATTGAGTAATTTGCCCAAAATTATATTGATGGTAAGTGGTAGAACTGAAATTCAAACATTGAATCCACTTAACCCCTAGGAGGCACTGAAGCCAAACCATGTTACTGACTTCTCTAACATCTGTTTCCTCATCTGAAAATGAGCTAGTACCTGTAAAGCTACTGGATAGAGTAAGCTCAACAAATAATAGCTATCAACCCTTTGAAAAGGATTAGTTAACAGACTACTGATAACTACAGTTCTAAAGCCTCCTTGCCTCCGGGTCCAAGTTTGAGAATCAAAAACTCCCTCTCGGGCTTCCCTGGTGGCGCAGTGGTTGAGAGTCCGCCTGCCGATGCAGGGGACGCGGGTTCATGCCCCGGTCCGGGAGGATCCCACATGCCGCGGAGCGGCTGGGTCCGTGAGCCATGGCCTCCGAAGCCTGTGCTCCACAGCGGAGGCCACAACAGTGAGAGGCCCACGTACCGCAAAAAAACAAAAACAAAAAACAAAAAAAACTCTCTCTCGGGAATCCTAGATGTTTTGGCAAAGAATCCTCAAATCTGCCAGGCACAAAATATTCCCTAGACTGAATCAACAATGTCTCCTACATATATGTCCTACTAAATGTTAAAGGTACATAGGTTACACTGTGACTAATTAAATATACATCAAGTTTAATTTCATGTATCATTTTATCAGTAAGTATTATCTCTATCAACAAATCCTAAAAACCGCAAAGGGAGTCTTTGTATTCAAAAAGCCTGGGAAGGACCAGGAGTGTAATCCTTACAGTATTCCACACAGAGGAAGGGAGTGAGAGCAGCCAGTGAGACCTACATGTGACCTTTCTACCCCTTAGACTAAGGATCCTCACCTCCCTCTCCTTAATGATTATCCTCCCTCCTATCCATTCTTTTCACAGCAGAGATAAGAGATTTTTCCCTAATGGCAATATTGATCCTGTCACTTTCCTACTTAAAACCATTTAACTGGCCCCACTGCCTTCAGACCAAAGATCAAACTCCAGTTGGGCATAAAGATCCTTGTATGATCTGGGCCCTCCTTAGCCATCCAGGCTGCACCAGACACTGGTCTAAACTCCAACCTATTGAACTGCTTTCACTTCCAAGGACAAGAGCTCCTTCTTGCTGTCCTGATTTTCTACTTCCTGTTCTTCCTCCTTTCCACTCTTCAGGGCTAATTTCTCAGAATTTCCCATCCTGGCTTTGATATGTTTTTCTGCGTGGAGGCTTCTCTGATCCTCTTGTGAAGGTGCATTAAAGGTTCCTCCCTGGGCAGCCTATAAGACCCCCATAGCATTGCTTACATTGCATCACAATTGCCCCATAATTAGATTCTAAGCTCCACGAGGATGGAGAACATCTTTGATTTGTTCTCCAGTGCTTACTACCATACACGGCACATAGCAAGCACTGAATAAACATCTGCTGAATACGTTTTAAAACTCCATGAAAAATATCCTATTTTTCTGTGCTCAAAGCACAGTTTTTGGTTGTTGTTATTTGTTCTGTTTTTTTGCTTTTGTTAAATTTTAATTCCCTGTTGAAGAAAACCACGCATCAACAAATCTATAGTCAGAGCCCCAAGCCACAGACAAGGAAGTGAAGAGAGCAGGGTCATTAAAAGTGACCTCAAAGAGTCAATAGCCCCGGCAGCAAGTTCCAGGGTCCTTGGCCGGGTCTCTTACCCTCACCTCCGGGCTTTCCCTACCTAACCAGTGGAATTAATTCTAGTTGCTCAATTTTTCATTCCTGTAAGAACGTCAAGGTCCCTCAGTAAGCTCTGTATGGAACAGGTGACAAAAATTAATTAATAGTTCAATGGGCATTGCTTTAAATGTACTACGATCTTAACATGGAATCTGTATAATACCTATCCCTAAGGGTATACAAACTTTCAAAAACCCTTTCAATTTCTCTTCAAAATGCATTCCAAAAAGAATTAGGTTATGGCATGGATTATAGCCATTTTGCAGATGCAAACCAGAAGACAGAGAGGTCAGGGATAATTTTCTTTTTAGCACATAACAGAAGGTTTTGAAAAAGGGATATTTTCTTTCTCTAATCCCACTTCTTCCCTTTTGCCATCATACAGACTTCTCTCATACCACCTTTTTTAAAAAATTTATTTTATTTACTTTATTTATTTATTTCTTTGGCTGCGCTGGGCCTTTGTTACTGCGCACGGGCTTTCTCTAGTTGCGGCGAGCAGGGGCTACTCTTCATTGTGGTGGGCAGGCTTCTCACTGCGGTGGCTTCTCTTGTTGCGGAGCACGGGCTCTAGGCGCACCAGCTTCAGTCATTGAGGCACGTAATTGAGGCTCAGTAGTTGTTGCTCACAGGCTCTAGAGTGCAGGCTCAGTAGTTGTGGTGCACGGGCTTAGTTGTTCCGTGGCATGTGGGATCTTCCCAGACCAGGAATCAAACCCGTGTCCCCCGCATTGGCAGGTGGATTCTTAACCACTATGCCACCAGGGAAGTCCCTCTCATACCATCTTTAATGCTTTATCGTGTTTGGATTTTTGTTCGTTTGTTTTTGTTTCTTTTATAAATCTTTCTTCTTCTAAACTTTAAGCTCCTTGCAGGCAGACGCTAGGTGTTACTTTTCTTTTTGTCCCTACTTTTCTTTTTGTCCCTAGCTTAGGTTCCAGACTTGTGCAGACATGCAAACAATGTTTGCTGAAATGTTTCCCCAACTCTTAAAAGTTCTCTGCTAACTGTGTTCTTAGGCTCACTGTCAGGTAAGCAACTCTGTCTTTATCAAAGAAAAACCTTAGTTTCAAAAGAAACAAGTATTTCCTGATTTTTTGATTTTCACTTTAACAATAGAGGACCTACTTAAATATATTTTTCAAATATGTAACTCCTAGATATTAATGCAGATAGATGCAAATCTCTCTGGAGATTAATGGGTTCCTGCCACATCTTAAAGGAGGCTGCCAGAGAGAGAGGAGCAGCTGAAAGTTTTGTAGGGGCTTAGTCACATGGTTCAATAGTAACAGTAGGGAATGAGTAGAGAAGAAAAACAAAAATAAAAACAAAAGCAACCATTCAATTAGTCCAGATGGAGAAAAACAGCCCATAAGCTAATTGATTATAGCTATCATGACAGCTGATTCAGTGTCTGCCTGTAAAAACACAGGGCCAAAAAAAAAAAATGCACAGCTCCATTTGGCTGCCTTTCATTGGTTCAATGGTAAAATTCCCTCCAAATAGATGATGCAGTGCAATCCAGCCCTTCTTGGGTAATAAAGTGAACCCAGTGATGTTTTATGGTGGGAGGTCTAGTCAGCTGAGCAGCCTTGCCGACTGTGGCTTGGATTGTCTTGGGAGCTAAGCGCTACATCAATCACACTTCTGTGTATAAAGGCAGATCTCTGGGATACTTCTTTTCTGTGCCGAAGTGACTTACAAGCGATGACACTATTAGGGCTAAAGATCCACTGTCAGGCAAACCATCTGCATCTAGGTGTTTCTTTAGGATTGAAGATAATTTGCCCTCAAGCCCGCTCTCCACTCCCCCTGATGACCCACGACTGCTAGTGGCCCATTCTGCTCAAGCAATTACAAAGACAAAGGTAGCACATGCCCTTGGGAGGAAAGATAGATCATAAATTACAATTACAGCAAATTACAATGCAGTGCGCTGTATTCTTTGATGGTGCTCTTGGGGCCCAAAGGAGGCACACACTTTTGCTGTTGGGCAACTGGGGTCTAGAACTGGGCTTCTAAAGTCAGTAAGAGTTTTCAGACATATGTAAAACACATAGCACTGAATCTAACAAAGATTAAATTTTCAAATAAAGAAATATTTTGTTATTTATGAAAGTAACACTATTACTATTAATTGGGAGGCAGAGTGTTTTGGCAGGGAAACAACACGCATGAAGGCAATAAGAAACATCCCATGCTGGATACGGACTTCCCTGGTGGCGCAGTGGTTAAGAATCCACCTGCCAATGCAGGGGACACGGGTTCGAGCCCTGGTCCGGGAAGATCCCACATGCCGTGGAGCAACTAAGCCCGTGCGCCACAACTACTGAGCCCACGTGCCACACCTACTGAAGCCTGCACACCTAGAGCCCATGCTCTGCAACGAGAGAAGCCACCACGATGAGAAGCCCGCACACTGCAATGAAGAGTAGCTCCTGCTCGCTTCAACTAGAGAAAACCCCGCACACAGCAATGAAGACCCAACGCAGCCAAAAAACAATAAATAAAAATAAATAAATAAAATAAATACATTTTTTCAAATTAAAAAAAAAAAGAAACATCCCATGCTGGAAACAAGGAACAGTTCTTTGTGGCTAGAAGAGGAGGGGAGTGACAATGGAATTCTCGGTTTAGCAAGATGACTTTGTTGGCAGAGTGGAGAGTGGATTGATAGGTTAAGAGAGGGAGACGGAGTCAAGGAGACCAATTAGGCAGCTGCTACAAAAAGTTCAGTCAGGATGAATGGGACTACCCTCTGAGGGGACAATACGAGGAAACGTTGCCCTGGGGTAAGAAGAATCAGCAGCAACCAGGTTCTAACACATTGCAAGGCCAGCTTGTGCCTCCCGGGCCAGGCCAGTCTCCGTCACATTCATGTCCAGACACCTGCAACCAGGGCTGGTTTAGTTCTTAGTCTCTGGCACCTATAGATGCTAGAGCAGCAGTTCTCAGCTCTGCCTGCACCTCACCTGGGAACCACTTTTATAATGTAGGTGCCTCAGCTCCACTCCAGACCTACTGAATCAATCCCTGGGCAGATCTCCACTTATTAAGTGCCCCACACAGGCAGAACTGAGAACCACGGCTCAGCAGACAGGCACAACAGTGACTTTTATTCAGTGCCTTTCTCAAAAAGTCTCCACTTGTGTGTGCCTGGCTGTGGGGACACATGGTAACTGGATGGGGATGCCCCTGCACCAAGCTGATCATTCTAGGGAAGGAAGCGAGGCCCTACCACTATGTGACTTGAGTGTCTCGCTCTTGAAAGCTTTGAAAATGCTTGTGAACACACCCAAATGAGGGGTTCCAAAAGAATTTAGGGGGCTGACTCCACAAAGGCAGAATAGAATATAGATTCTCAGTTACCCAGTGACCATCAATAATGATGCAGGAGAAAACAAAGATCTTAGCCTTGGTCCCCCATGATCGGACTGGGTAACTTCCATAAGTTTCACCTGTATGGTACACTCTGACTCTGCAACCAGAACTCTGCACACTGGAGACAAGACAATCATAGTGAAAAGAATGACATCCATCTGAATTATGTCTCAGTAAATAAAATCGTTTCAGCTTCCCAAGTTCTTAATCTACAGAAGATACTACGCTAAGTACAATATTGCATTCCTTATCCTGTTCTAGAGTCTCCAAAACCCTAGGAGAGAATTCTTAGATTCAAAACCCTAGGGCTTCCCTGGTGGCGCAGTGGTTGAGAGTCCGCCTGCTGATGCAGGGGACACGGGTTCGTGCCCCGGTGCGGGAAGATCCCACGTGCCGCGGAGCGGCTGGGCCCGTGAGCCATGGCCGCTGAGCCTGCGCGTCCGGAGCCTGTGCTCCGCAGCGGGAGAGGCCACAACAGTGAGAGGCCCGCGTACTGCAAAAAAAAAAAAAAAAAAAATGAGATTCTGAGAGCCCAAGTAACTTGGGAAAGCTTACCGAGCTAGGAAGTGACAGATCCAACCCTGAGCCCAGATCAGATCAAACCCGTATGGTAAACGCCACTCTTACTGCTTACATGTCTCCAGGATTTGTAGCCCATTTTGGAATGTAAACTCCTTGAGACCAAAGGCTAAGTAAAATTTAGGATTATCTTTGAGTCTCTCCCTTAGACCTCCTCTACTTTTGTTTTTTGAATTACTGGATTTTTTGAGAGAATAAGGTCAGGGAAATTCTGTCAATATAAGGCCCCTCTCTCCTGCTGCCCACTGGGTCTGAGCATCCTTAGTGGAGGCAGCATTCAAGAGGCTACCTCTGCCAAGTGCAGATCCTGTTCTCTCAGGGGAGAAAACAAACTACACTGGGAGCCTGAGAGTCCTTTCTGCATTTAGTGTATAAATCTATTGAGCATATTAGTTACTTTTAGAAGTGAAGCTGGACCCTCAGGGAGAATTTTGATAAGAAAGGAGTAGCCGGGCCTTTAGCACATGAGACTCAGAGTTCAATGACTTGTTCAAAGCCAGCTTTTAGTAGATATGTTTTTACCTGCTATTTTGGATATTTTATTATGTCCAGGAAGGAAGAGAAAGGGAATAGTTATGGGCAAGGCTATAAAGACACTGAGACTGCAAAACTGAGATCAGTGTCAATGCATGAGTTCATCCATTCAACAGATATTTATGATTGAGCAACTAACTGTGGGCAGTTTTTTATTTGTGTGGTTCCAACATGCATGAATTTCCACTGCTATGGTTTAATTAAGGAACACCAGCTCCCTGACAATACGATTCAAATTTTGGTGACCGCAATATATTAACTGTGAGTGAGAGAGTACATCATAACCTTGCTCTTAGCTCTTTGTTCCACAAATCACTACATAGTAACAGATGCACATCATGATCAGCAACTCATCACAGTCACTTCTTTCAAAGTCTGTTGGGAATGGGTCACTGCAGACCTGTTGTTCAGTTCACACACAGACAGCAAAGCATGTAGTTCTTTTGCCGCCTCATCTCCTAGTGGTAAGCCCACATGCCATTTTACAGAAATGGCTAATCCAAAGAAGGAATTTGCCAACGACGATGAAAGTGCAGCATAGAAACAAAAAGTGACAATGCTGTAAGTGAAATTCAAATGGAACAGTGGAATTTTAGAAGACATAGCTGATCGGGGGAATGTTGACACTGCCACCCTTTGAGAAAGACCAGATATGCAGCCAGGGGAACTTACTAAAGGCAAACATAGGAACATAAATGAGGAGAGAGGTTGGGATGAAAAGGATGAAGATGTCCCAGAGGAAATCACACCGGCAAAAAAATGCACATTAAAAGAACTCTGACATATTTCATAACATTGAAATGGATAAAAGGTTGGAAGCTGATCCAAATCTAGAAAGGAGTGACAATTCACTAAGGCATAGGAAAGTTCAATATCTTAGACAATGGTATTTTTTCCCCACTGATTATTCAGATGTCATCTTTATGACCTCTCCCTATGATGCAAAAGCAAGGACTGCTTGTATTAAGTGCCAGGCATCAGAAAACACAGTCCCTGAGGAGCTTCAAGATGGTGGAAGAGTAAGACATGCAGATCACCTTCCTCCCCACAAATACATCAAAAATACATCTACATGTGGAACAACCCCTACAGAACACCTACTGAACACTGGCAGAAGACCTCAGACTTCCCAAAAGGCAAGAATATCCCCACGTGGTAGGGCAAAAGAAAAAAAGGAAAAACAGAGACAAAAGAATAGGGACGGGACCTGCACCAGTGGGAGGGAGCTGTGAAGGAGGAAAGGTTTCAACAAACTATGAAGCCCCTTCGCGGGCGGAGACGGCGGGTAGCGGACGCGGGGAGCTTCGGAGCCACGGAGGAGAGCACAGCAACAGGGGTGTGGAGGGCAAAGCTGAGAGATTGCCGCACAGAGGATCGGTGCTGACCAGCACTCATCAGCCCAAGAGGTTTGTCTGCTCACGCGCCCAGGCGGGCGGGGGTTGGCAACTGAGGCTCGGGCTTCGGTCGGATGCAGGGAGAGGACTGGGGTTGGCGGCGTGAACACAGCCTGAAGGGGGCTAGTGTGCCACAGCTAGCCGGGAGGGAGTCCGGGAACAAGTCTGGAGCTGGCGAAGAGGCAAGAGACCATTGTTTCAGGTGCGCGAGGAGAGGGGATTCAGAGCACCACCTAAACGAGCTCCAGAGATGGGCACGAGCCGCGGCTATCAGTGCGGACCCCAGAGATGGGCATGAGACGCTAAGGCTGCTGCTGCCGCCACCAAGAAGCCTGTGTGCGAGCACAGGTCACTATCCACACCTCCCCTCCCGGGAGCCTGTGCAGGCCGCCACTACCAGGGTCCCGTGATCCTGGGACAACATCCCCGGGAGAACGCACGGCGCACCTCAGGCTGCTGCAACGTCACGCCGCTCTCTGCCGCCGCAGGCTCGCCCCGCATCCGCACCCCTCCCTCCCCCCGGCCTGAGCGAGCCAGAGCCCCCGAATCAGCGGCTCCTTTAACCCCGTCCTGTCTGAGTGAACAACAGATGCCCTCAGGCAACCTACACGCAGAGGCGGGGCCAAATCCAAAGCTGAGCCCCAGGAGCTGTGCGAACAGAAAAGAGAAAGGGAAATTTCTCCCAGCAGCTCAGGAGCAGCAGATTAAATCTACAAAACAACTTGATGTACCCTGCATCTGTGGAGTACCTGAATAGACAACGAATCATCCCAAATTGAGGAGGTGGACTTAGGGAGCAAAGATATATTATTTTTTCCCCTTTTTCTCCTTATGTGAGTGTGTGTGTGTATGCTTCTGTGTGTGATTTTGTCTGTATAACTTTGCTTTTACCATTTGTCCTAGGGTTCTGTCTGTCCATTTACTTTTCTTCTTTTCTTTTTTTAGTATAGTTTTTAGCACTTGTTATCATTGATGGATTTGATTTTAGGTTTGGTTAGTCTCCTCTTTCTTTTTTTTTTTTTTTTTTTTTTTTGCGGTACGCGGGCCTCTCACTGCTGTGGCCTCTCCCGTTGCGGAGCACAGGCTCCGGACGCGCAGGCTCAGTGGCCATGGCTCACGAGCCCAGCCGCTCCGGGGCATGTGGGATCTTCCGGGATCGGGGCATGAACCCGCGTCCCCTGCATCGGCAGGCGGACTCTCAACCACTGCGCCACCAGGGAAGCCCTCCTCTTTCTTTTTTTTTATTACTCTTCTAAAATTCTTTTTTATTTTAATAACTTTATTTTACTTTATTTTATCTCCTTCCTTCCTTTCTTTCTTTCTTTCTTTCTTCCTTCCTTCCTTTCTTTCTTCCTCTCTCTCTCTCTCTCTTTCTTTCTTTCTTTTCTCCCTTTTATGCTGAGCCGTGTGGATGACAGGCTCTTGGTGCTCCAGCCAGGCATCAGGGCTGTGCCTCTGAGGTGGGAAAGCCAAGTTCAGGACACTGGTCCACAAGAGACCTCCCAGCTCCACGTAATATCAAAGGGCGAAAATCTCCCAGAGATCTCCATCTCAATGCCAAGACCCAGCTCCACTCAACGACCAGCAAGCTACAGTGCTGCACACCCTATGGCAAACTAGCAAAACAGGAGCACAACCCCACCCATTAGCAGAGAGGCTGCCTAAAATCATAATAAGGCCACAGACACCCCAAAACACACCACCAGACGTGGACCTGCCCACCAGAAAGACAAGATCCAGCCTCATCCACCAGAACACAGGCACTAGTCCCCTCCACCAGGAGGCCTACACAACCCACTGAACCAACCATAGCCACTGGGGACAGACATGAAAAACAACGGGAACTACGAACCTGCAGCCTGTGAAAAGGAGACCCCAAACACAGTAAGTTAAGCAAAATGAGAAGACAGAGAAACACACAGCAGATAAAGGAGCAAAGCAAAATCCCACCAGACCTCACAAATGAAGACGAAATAGGCAGTCTACCTGAAAAAGAATTCAGAGAAATGATAGTAAAGATGATCCAAAATCTTGGAAATAGAATGGAGAAAATACAAGAAACGTTTAACAAGGACCTAGAAGAAGTAAAGAGCAAACAAACAGTGATGAACAACACAATAAATGAAATTACAAATTCTCTAGAAGGGATAAATAGCAGAATAACTGAGCAGAAGAACAGATAAGTGACCTGGAAGATAATATAGTGTAAATAACTACTGCAGAGCAGAATAAAGAAAAAAGAATGAAAAGAATTGAGGACAGTCTCAGAGACCTCTGGGACAACATTAAACACAACAACATTCAAATTATTGGGGTCCCAGAGAAGAAGAGAAAAAGAAAGGGACTGAGAAAATATTTGAATAGATTATAGTTGAAAACTTCCCTAATATGGGAAAGGAAATAGTTAATCAAGTCCAGGAAGCACAGAGTCCCATACAAGATAAACCAAGGAGAAACACACCAAGACACATATTAATCAAACTATCAAAAATTAAATGCAAAGAAAAAAAGCAGCAAGGGAAAAACAACAAATAACATACAAGGGAATCCCTATAAGGTTAACAGCTGATCTTTCAGCAGAAACTCTGCAAGTTAGAAGGGAGTGGCAGGACATATTTAAAGTGATGAAAGGGAAAAACCTACAACCAAGACTACTCTACCAGCAAGGATCTCATTAAGATTTGACAGAGAAATTAAAACCTTTACAGAGAAGCAAAAGCTAAGAGAATTCAGCACCACCAAACCAGCTTTACAACAAATGGGAAAGGAACTTCTCTAGGCAGGAAACACAAGAGAAGGAAAAGACCTACAATAACAAACCCAAAACAATTAAGAAAATGGTAATAGGAACGTACATATAATTGCCTTGAATGTAAATGGATTAAATGCTCCACCCAAAAGACATAGATGGGCTGAATGGACACAAAAACAAGACCCATATATATGCCATCTACAGGAGACCCACTTCAGATCTAGGGACACATACAGACTGAATGTGAAGGGATGGAAAAATATATTCCATGCAAATGGATATCAAAAGAAAGCTGGAGTAGCAATTCTCATATCAGACAAAATAGACTTTACAAGAGACAAAGAAGGACACTACAGAATGATCAAGGGATCAATCCAAGAGGAAGATATAACAATTGTAAATATTTATGCACCCAACATAGGAGCACGTCAATACAGAAGGCAAATACTAACAGCCATAAAAGGGGAAATCGACAGTAACACAATCATAGTAGGGGACTTTAACACCCCACTTTAACCAATGGACAGATCATCCAAAATGAAAATAAATAAGGAAACACAAGTTTTAAATGACACATTAAACAAGATGGACTTAATTGATATTTAAAGGACATTCCATCCAAAAACAACAGAATACACACTCTTCTCAAGTGCTCATGGAACATTCTCCAGGATAGATCATACCTTGTGTCACAAATCAAGCCTTGGTAAATTTAAGAAAATTGAAATCATATCAAGTATCTTTTCCAGCCAAAACGCTATGAGACTAGATATCAATCACAGGAAAAAATCTGTAAAAAATACAAACACATGGAGGCTAAACAATACACTACTTTATAAGCAAGAGATCACTGAAGAAATCAAAGAGGAAATCAAAAAATATCTAGAAACAAATGACAGTGAAAACAAGATGACCCCAAACCTATGGGATTCAGCAAAAGCAGTTCTAAGAGGGAAGTTTATAGCAATACAATCCTACCTTAAGAAACAAGAAACATTTCAAATAAACAACCTAACCTTACAACTAAAGCAATTAGAGAAAGAAGAACAAAAATACCCCAAAATTAGCAGAAGGAAAGGAATCATAAAGATCAGATCAGAAATAAGTGAAAAAGAAATGAAGGAAACAATAGCAAAGATCAATAAAACTAAAAGCTGGTTCTTTGAGAAGATAAACAAAACTGATAAACCATTAGCCAGACTCATGAAGAAAAAAAGGGAGAAGACTCAAATCAAGAGCATTAGAAATGAAAAAGAAGTAACAACTGACACTGCAGAAATACAAAGGATCAGGAGAGATTACTACAAGCAACTACATGCCAATAAAATGGACAACCTGGAAGAAATGGACAAATTCTTAGAAATGCACAACCTTCTGAGAATGAACCAGGAAGAAATAGAAAATATGAACAGACCAATCACAAGAACTGAAATTGAAACTGTGATTAAAAATATTCCAGCAGGGCTTCCCTGGTGGTGCAGTGGTTAAGAATCCGCCTGCCAATGCAGGGGACACAGGTTCAATCCCTGGTCCGGGAAGATCCCACATGTTGTGGAGCAACTAAGCCCATGGGCCACAACTACTACAGCCCACGCAACTAGAGCCCATGCTCTGCAACAAGAGAAGCCACCACAATGAGAAGCCTGAGTACCACAATGAAGAGTAGCCTCCCCTCTCTGCAACTAGAAAAGACTGCAAGCAACAACAAAGACCCAATGCAGCCATAAATAAATAAATAATTTTAAAAAATCTTCCAACAAAAGCCCAGGACCAGATGGCTTCACAGGTGAATTCTATCAAACATTTAGAGAAGAGCTAACACCTATCCTTCTCAAACTCTTCCAAAATATACCAGAGGGAGGAACACTCCCAAACTCATTCTACGAGGCCACCATCACCCTAGTACCAAAATAAGACAAACATGTCAGGAGAAAATAAAACTGCAGACCAATATCACTGATGAACATAGATGCAAAAATCCTCAACAAAATACTAGCAAACAGAATCCAACGGCACATTAAAAGGATCATACACCATGATCAAGTGGGGTTTATCCCAGGAAGGCAAGGATACTTCAATACACGCAAAGCAATCAATGTGATACACCATATTAACAAATTGAAGGAGAAAAACCACATGATCGTCTCAATAGATGCAGAGAAAGCTTTCAACAAAATTCAACACCCATTTATGATAAAAACCCTCCAGAAAGTAGGCACAGAGGGAACTTTCCTCAACATAATAAAGGCCATATATGACAAACCCACAGCCAACATCATCCTCAGTGGTGAAAAACTGAAACCATTTCCACTAAGATCAGGAGCAAGACAAGGTTGCCCACTCTCACCACTATTATTCAACATAGTTTTGTAAGTCCTAGCCATGGCAATCAGAGAAGAAAAAGAAATAAAAGGAATCCAAATCGGAAAAGAAGAAGTAAAGCTGTCACTGTTTGCAGATGACATGATCCTCTAAATAGAGAATCCTAAAGATGCTACCAGAAAACTACTAGAGCTAATCAATGAATCTGGTAAAGTAGCAGGATACAAAATTAATGCACAGAAATCTCTGGCATGCCTATACACTAATGATGGAAAATCTGAAAGTAAAATTAAGAAAACACTCCCATTTACCATTGCAACAAAAAGAATAAAATATGTAGGAATAACCCTACCTAAGGAGATAAAAGACATGTATGCAGAAAATTATAAGACACTGATGAACGAAATTAAAGATGATACAAATAGGTGGAACTATATACTATGTTCTTGGATTGGAAGAATCAACATTGTGAAAATGACTCTACTCCCCAAAGCAATCTACAGATTCAATGCAATCCCTATCAAACTACCACTGGCATTTTTCACAGAGCCAGAACAAAAAATTTCACAATTTGTATGAAAACACAAAAGACCCCAAATAGCCAAAGCAATCTTGAGAAAGAAAACCGGAGCTGGAGGAATCAGGCTCCCTGACTCCAGACTATACTACAAAGCAACAGTAATCAAGACAGTATGGTACTGGCACAAAAACAGAAATATAGCTCAATGGAACAGGATAGAAAGCCCAGAGATAAACCCACGCATATATGGGCACCTTATCTTTGATAAAGGAGGCCAGAATATAAAGTGGAGAAAAGACAGTCTCTTCAATAAGTGGTGCTGGGGAAACTGGACAGCTACATGTAAAATAATGAAATTAGAACACTCCCTAACACCATACACAAAAATAAACTCAAAATCGATTAAAGACCTAAATGTAAGGCCAGACACTATCAAACTCTTAGAGGAAAACATAGGCAGAACACTCTATGACATAAATCACAGCAAGATCCATTTTGACCTACCTCTTAGAGAAATGGAAATAAAAACAAAAATAAACAAATGGGACCTAATGAAACTTCAAAGCTTTTGCACAGCAAGGGAAACCATAAACAAGACGAAAAGACAGCCCTCAGAATGGGAGGAAATATTTGCAAATGAAGAAACTGGCAGAGGATTAATCTCCAAAATTTATAAGCAGCTCATGTAGCTCAATATCAAAAAAAACAAACAACCCAATCCAAAAATGGGCAGAACACCTAGATAGACATTTCTCCAAAGAAATACAGATTGCCAAGAAACACATGAAATAATGCTCAACATTATTAATCATTATAGAAATGCAAATCAATACTACAATGAGATATCATCTCACACCGGTCAGAATGGCCATCATCAAAAAATCTACAAACAATAAATGCTGGAGAGGGTGTGGAGAAAAGGGAACCCTCTTGCACTGTTGGTGGGAGTGTAAATTGATACAGCCACTATGGAGAACAGTATGGAGGTTCCTTAAAAACTAAACATAGAGCTACCATACGACGGAGCAATCCCAGTACTGGGCATACACCCTGAGAAAACCATAATTCAAAAAGCGTCACGTACCACCATGTTCATTGCAGCTCTATTTACAATAGCCAGGACATGGAAGCAACCTATGTGTCCATTGACAGATGAATGGATAAAGAAGATGTGGCACATATATACAATGGAATATCACTCAGCCATAAAAAGAAACTAAATTGAGTTATTTGTAGTGAGGTGGATGAACCTAGAGTCTGTCATACAGAGTGATGTAAGTCAGAAAGAGAAAAACAAATACCGTATGCTAACACATATACATGGAATCTAAAAAAAAAAAAAAAAAATGGTCTTGAAGAACCTAGGGGCAAGAGGGGAATAAAGACGAAGACCTACTAGAGAATGGACTTGAGGATACGGGGAGGGGGAAGGGTAAGCTGTGACAAAGTGAGAGAGTGGCATGAACATATATACAGTACCAAACATTAAAATAGATAGCTAGTGGGAAGCAGCCGCATAGCACAGGGAGATCATCTCGGTGCTTTGTGACCACCTAGAGGGGTGGGATAGGTAGGGTGTGAGGGAGGGAGATGCAAGAGGGAAGAGACATCGGGATATATGTATATGTATAACTGATTCACTTTGTTATAAAGCAGAAACTAACACACCATTGTAAAGCAATTATACTCTAATAAAGATGTTAAAAAAATAATAATAGACAAGAATAAAAAGAAAAACACAAACAAAAAAACACAGTCCCTGCCCTTTGCTGGTCTTACATCAAACAAATTAATTCTACAAATCTGTGATCAATTGTTCTGTTTAATGGGAGTGTTAGCTTAGCTCAGGCTACCCATAAGGGATTTAGAGAGGAATTGTGGGAAGATAATTAGTAGGGGGTTGGCTATGGAGAGAATAAAATAGCAAAGGAAATGTTGGGAGGGGGTGCTCCCAGTCTGAGGAGAATGCAAATCCCCCAGCCCAGCAAGTCCACTTCCTGTCCCACAGGCCCAGTGAGGAGTGACTCTGAGCTGGTTTTTAAACTGGCTGCCAACAGTTCAACTGGTAATGTCAGACACATGTTAACTGACATCAGAATACAGAGATACAGGTTAAGGTTCCTTCTCAAAATAATCCAGAAACTGAAAGTGCTACCAAATGCCACTCTCAGCCAACTTGTGTGAATAAAGTTTCTTAAAACCAGTGCAAAGTGTTTGGATGCAGATCTCCAAAGCTATGGACATGCAAAGTAGCATCTGGGGCTGCGAAAATATGCTTTTCAGGAAATCAAGTCACGGGAGTGTATGAAATGACACATCTGGTTTTAGGCAGTGGCTGTGATTTTTAAGTCCACAATGTATATTATGTTGGGTTGTTTTGTCCATCATAAAATGTTTGAACTTTCAATTTATTGCTGCTACCAAGGAAGATTACAGCTATGTGATAGGCACGTGGATGCTCCCAGGAACACAGCTGGTAAGAGGTGGACGGCTCCTTGGGATTCATCTCGTCCAACCTCTGCAGTTAAATTTTTTAAAATGGGGTGAATTTAGTCTAGAGAGGCCAGCTGTCTAGCTCCACAGTCAGATTTCTGCCCCACAATAACAACAGCCAACATTTACTGAGTACTGTGTGCTAGGCACAGTGCTGAGAGCCTTATATAGGAAGCGTTGCCTCTTTAAATCCTCACAGATCCATGAAATAGTTGCTGTTAGTATTACCATTTTATAATGTGGAAACAGGCTTATGTTATTCAGCTAACTTAAGCTAACAATGAGGGAGCTGCGATCTGAAATCAGGTAGAATGATCTGAGCTGACATTCTTAACCACTAAGCTAAGACTGTTAATAAATGACCTGTTCTGGATAATTAGTCATATGCCCCCAAATAAGGTAATCATGGTCCCCGTCCCCTAGAGGACTTTAGAGTCCAGCTTTCCATATACAACTACTAATTTGTAAACAACCTTACGAGGTAAGTGAAATAATTTCCATTTTGCAAATGAGGAAACTAAAGGCACCAAGTTCAGTGGTTTCCCAAGATTACATAGCTTATAATTGGTGAGAGTGGGACAGTCCATCGGTTCTTTCAGACCCATAAACCTGCCTCCCTGCATAGAACTATCCTGACCCTCAGCAGGCGCTGGCTATTTGAACAGAACCTGCATACATCAAATACCTGATCTGAAATCAATGTGGATCCAGGCATTTCCGGAACCCATTTAAGTCAGCGGCAAGAATTTCACATTCTTAAATTTCTCTCTGTGATATACAGCAGCAACAGTCCAGCAGCTCATATGAGGCAGGTTTATTATGAAGAGGCTAATGGTGAATCGAACTCTTGGAGTGTGGTTTGAGGGTGGAACTGAGGCGGCGGAAGAGAAAAATTCACCGATTCTTATTCCCCCAGAGTGTAGACAGCAAGAGACAAGAAAACAGAGCCGCCTTAAGAAGATGCCTGCAAGCTGTGGGCGCTAAGAAAAGGCAGGCATTGCAGTTCTAGGGAGGGAAGGGGAGGGGACTCTGCCATCCTCTTTCCATTTTCTTGGTCACAATTCCCCACTGGTCTGTCAAGAGAAATGGGTCTGAGAAAAGCAGCATGATTCTCACCACAGCTCCTTAGCCAGTTTACAGAGGTTTTCAGCATAGCAGGCAGCTGCTTCCCAAATTCAGCTCTGCTCCCCTCTTCCTGGTTGAGTTTACGGTGTCTCAACTCCGCCTGCCAGCACACAGTCCCAGTGCTCTTGAGTTGGGGCCAAAGTCTCCGAGGAGTGAAGCAGGTGGGGCCACCTTCTCAGGCTAGTGGCAGAGCTAGTTTGAGATGCTTTGCAACACAAAAGGGCCTATTTAAGAGACGGGATTACTTTCTCCATTCCACCCTTTTAAAAGCAGGAACAAATCACTTTCCAGATGACTGTTTCACTCACCTCTCTCTCTTTCTCTTCTCAGCTAAAAACGCCTTAGCACTGGAAAGGTGGTGGACCTGGACGCCTGCCTGGGGAGTCTGCTGAAAGGATCCAGGAAGACTTCTTCCCCCCAAGTCCCATCCCACCCTCCAGCTTAGCCCCGAGTGTTTGAAATTCCAACACTGAAGTGTTAGTCCGGTATCTTCTTTTAAAATGTAGAAGAGAGTAAACAAAGTTATTCACACTGTAGAGTTAATTCTTCAGCTGGCTGGCTGGAATCTGCCGGTTCCCCCAGGCCAGGAAATGCCGGCTTACATCAGCCTTCAGGCAGGAAGAGTATTCAAAAAAGGATAGTTAGGGATGCCACCTTTTGGGTGGCAACACCAAGTGTCGAGAAACTATGTTCCCTAAGTCTGAGAAATCAACCCCTGTTTTCATTTCTATTAAACTTGGAAATCCCCTACTGTCAACATCAAGACCTTGTAGTTTAAACTCATCTTGATAATCCGAGGATGAATAGCTAAAATTTGGAAATTAGGATGATTTTTATTCTTACCTAAATGCATTTTCCAAATATGCTTAAGGATTCTTAATTTTCATGTAGACTGCAATTTTCTTTCTGTTTTGATCTGTACGATATATGCATGTGAAGCTAAGGTGCAGACACTGCTATTCATATGTTGATTGATCGATCAGTTGCTAAGTGGAGCCCAGACATTTAAATTTCCTCTCTCAACTGCTGATCATCATTACAATTCAGTTGAATACGGCACTATTTCCCTGCTCTCTCTGTTGCTACTCAAATCAGATGTTATGGTCACCATGGTAACCACCTACTCTTTCTCCCTGTTATTTCATTCATTAAACTTAAAGTGCACAGGCTAGAAAATACTATGATTTAAAAAAAAAAAAAAAACTCTAATAGGAATCAGTCAAGCTCACCTAAGACAGGGAGTCATTTCAGTGTAAATGTTTTATTTAAAAAATCAGTTGAAAACATGTTCATCAGAAACAAATCATCACTAGGAAAACAGAACTGAGGGGTTGAATTGTCTCAATTGCTTGGAGATTTTTTTAAATGTTCAAAGTGGTTTTCAGGGATAAAGTGGGATTATCACTGACACTTCTAACTGGTCTTGATGGAATGGCTGCCTTGATGGGCTTGAAAGCTGTGGGAGTCTCAGAGGTTGTAGGTTGGGTCATAAAATGAAACAAGGTCTGTTTAAACCACACCTATGGGTGTAAAAGTGTATTTTTCTGTATAAATTTCTCTCCCTCCCCCCACAAAAACATTAGGGAAAAAGTAAAAAAATTTTTCCGTAAAAGCAGTACTTTGCTCATTTGTAAACAATTAATATTGACTGTCGATCACAGTTCTAGATGCAAGGGAGCAGGCTGAAATCAGATGAGTCCCTGAGGCTGGAGCTAGGAGTCTGGGCAGGGAGACAGATAATCAATGAAACCCCCAGAAGGATGGGGGCTGTTCAATCACAGAGCGTGTCTCTATTAAGCACCACTATTTGACCACCATTTCCAAGGCAGTCACCCACAAGTGGGAGTCTATCACTGAGGCAAGTCAGTTGTTGCACATCCTGTGGGAGACCACATCCGCCTAAAAACACAGTGCACTGAGGAGTTTTCATCAAGAATCCTCTTTCTCTTTCTTTCTCTCTCCAGGCATCCTGAAACGTTGCCCCTTTTGGCTCCTAAAAACAGACAGTAAGACCCCTACAGATGAAAACTCTCTTCCTGCCCACAAATGTCTACCTTGTCTAAGACAGGTGTTTTGCATCTTCCCAATCACCAACATGGACAGGAGATAACTGCAAAACGACTCTCCCACCATCACAAAATTATTATTTCTAATAGAGAAATTCTGGTTTGCAGGGACCAAGGCTCTCCATTTCCTCTGCTCACTGAGGTTGAGATTTCACTTTCAAACTGAACGGGTTTATTTTAGAGCCTCTGCATAGAAAATCTCACCCAACGTGATCAACAAATCTACTTATTCCCTGGTTGAGACTGCCTGGGGACAAATTTTGAGTGTAATGCTGATTAGTAAGCCACACTGGACCCTCTGAACAGACTTCAGGGACCCAGGGACCATCCTGAGTAGAGACCACTGTCATTGTCATTCACAGCCATTACCAGCTGGTCCCTCCCACCTTCCATTCCCCACCTCCCAGGGCTCATATGGTTTGCAGGAATGAGGTTTATAGGGAAACTAGTACAACAGGACGTCTTTGTACTGTGAGTGATGCCAAACTCTGACATCAGGAAGGCCTGGAATGCTCATTGTCATTTGCTTCCCTTTGCCCATCTGCTGGCTGCCTCATCCTCCCCAAAAGCTCCCAAGGTTTCTTTGTGGCTTTTCCAAAGCTTCCAGCTTCCTCTTCTATTCAAAAGTCTTTCCAATTCTAGTGTCTTCTGTGCAAAATAGAAAAAAGGGTGAGGGGCACAGAATGTAAGGCTAACAGATTTGGGATTTGATTTAAAGCTTAAGGCTACGGGGTCTGGAGACTTGATTCTAGTCCCACCTCAGCCAAATCCAACTGGATGCTTTCAGTCAAATCACTTACACTTAGTTTTCTCATCTGTCAAAATGCATATTTAATGGGATCAAACAAGAGGAAGTGCTCTGGAAAGTTAAAAATTTGGTACAAATGTCAGATGCAACAGAACTACTATACAGTAGAACTCATACAATAGTTTTCAGAAGATTTCAGACAAAATCACGGATTTCAGAAGGCATATAGCCTTTACTTCATGCCATCACAATCCTCCTAGTCATCTAAGTTAGAAACTTCAGCCTCAAACCTTGATTCCACATCTAGTGAGGTATTAATCAATCCCATCAATTCTACCTCCAAACCGTCTCTCTAGTCTGTATGTAGTCCCTCTTTGTTACCACTGTCATTGCCATGAATGAGGCTCTCTCAAAATTGGTTCCCTCCCTCTAATCTTACCTTCTCTCAATGCATTAGCCACAGCAGCAGTCAGAAATCTCTTTCTAAAATGGTCCACTGATGTTGTCTCTCCTCCAGTAAAATCTTTTGCTGACACCTCATCAACTACAGCATAAAGCCTATGTTCTCAGTGAAGCACATTACTCCTTCCACAAACTTGCTCTCCTGATTGATAGCCTCTCTTCTCACTGTCTTCTTCCTGGAGAACTGGTGGCTTTGCACAGATAGCTCTTTCTTCCTTTTTGTCCATTGACTCTGTTCATTCTTCTAACACACGTTCAGACACTGCTGCCACTGGGAATCCTCCTGACCTTCTCAGACTGGGTTAACGACCACCCTGCTATTCCCACAGCACCTTCTACATACCTCGCATTCCAGTATTTCTCACATGATCCTGAAATGTTTTGGATCCTTGCTTTGCTGAAGGTACAACTGGTAATACCCAGTGTAGCATTTCCGATGGCCTGGTTTTACTGAATAATGAAGAACTCAGCACAAATCCCTGGATGCATCTGACAGCTCTGGGGCAAGGAACCATCCCTACCTTACTTTCGGTAATGGCCTATGTCATAATGGCAACACCCTTGGCTTAAGCCTGAATCACAGACTCCTCCTCCACGAAACAGATTTAGTTTCTGGGAACACGTCTGGTTCCTCCACTTTAAAACTGAACTGAACAGGAACTTCAGAGTGTGTATATCAGTGGTGGCAAAGTAGTACCACATAGTTACTTTGCCCAGACGTAAGTTAAGGTCAGTAGAACACTGTTGCCCTGGTTTTGGTTCTTTCCTTCTACAATGTAAGGATAATCGTAACTTCTAGTCAGGTAGCTTCCAGGTTACTATACTGTGAAGATCTCTTAATAAATTATTCTAGACAACGCTAGGTTAGAAACAGTTCCACCCAGGAGAGGGGTGTATAAGCATATCTTTCTTGTGCATCAGGTGTTTAGCAGGCAAAGTTAGAAGGCTTGAATTCTCCTGATGTTTTGCCCTCGTCTTATTCACTCATTGCTATAAAGGGTAGTATTAACAGTTACTCTGAAAATGTCTCTAAATACAAAGTCTAATGCTGGGTAACTTCCATTCAAATCCAAAGCCAGAAAAGGAAAGGTGACTTACGAGGCATAAGTTTCGGGAGGCACTTAAGTGACAATTAATGAAAACTCCAAGGAAGGTAGAGTTTTCCAAAATCATATGTCAAACGATAACAACGTCTGTGTGGGACAGCCCAAGCCTTCCTGAAAAAGAAACACCCCAATCCTCCCCAGGTTAATTATGCTTACTCATACAGGAGTTACATTTCCTTAGCCCCTGAAGCTGGGCACGACACCCTGGGGCCTGGGGACAGTTTACACTTAGAAGGACTTGCCAAAATTGACTACACAGTACATAACTTTGCATTAAGTCCTCCAAACCAGCCTGACCAGTCTGGAGCTGAAAAACACAGGATCATCCTTTTCAATGCTACTGATAAGGAACTCAGCAATAGTCAATTCAGTGCAGCTTCGGAGCCTTTAGACTACATTCTGGGCAAAGTACAATCAGCAAATTTTACGCACCTTGGGCTTCCCTGGTGGCGCAGTGGTTGAGGATCTGCCTGCCAATGCAGGGGACACGGGTTCGAGCCCTGGTCTGGGAAGATCCTACATGCCACGGAACAACTAGGCCCGTGAGCCACAACTACTGAGCCTGTGCGTCTTGAGCCTGTGCTCCGCAACAAGAGAGGCCGCGACAGTGAGAGGCCCGCGCACCACGATGAAGAGTGGCCCCCGCTTGCTGCAACTGGAGAAAGCCCTCACACAGAAACGAAGACTCAACACAGCCAAAAATAAATTAATTAATTAATTTAAAAAATATTTATGTACCTTAATAATTGGGTGTTTTACAGTGAAGCTGAGTTGTCCATTTCTATACAGAGTCACTTACTGCTAAATGAACATATGACCATTTAAATATGTCTTCATTTAAGAAGAGAGAGCATGATACTTTATATACCATAATGTCAGATCAGAAACCATGCAACTTGTATCTGAGAATTAAATTGCTTTTTAAAACCAAAAGTAAAACAAAACAGGGCTTCCCTGGTGGCGCAGTGGTTAAGAATCCGCCTGCCAATGAAGGGGACACGGGTTCGATCCCTGGTCTGGGAGGATCCCACTTGCTGCGGAGCAACAAAGCCCATGTGCCACAACTACTAAGCCTGGACTAGCCTGCGAGCCACAACTACTGAGCCCACATGCCACAACTACTGGAGCCCGCGTGCCTAGGGCTCGTGCTCCGCAACAAGAGAAGCCACTGTAGTGAGAAGCCCACGTACTGCAACGAAGAGCAGCCCCTGCTACCGCAACTAGATAAAGCTCACGCGCAACAACGAAGACCCAAACGCAACCAAAAATAAATCAACTATAAAAAAAAAAAAACTTTTTTTTAAATTGCAGAAACAATACAAATTCATGATGAAAAAAACATGAGTTTTATTTAAAGAAAAAATATTAGGACAAAATAGATATTAACACCTAGGTCAATCATTGAGAGCGCTTTGTTTAGTTCCTTCTATGAATTTTTTTTTAACAAAGTTGAGATCACACTGCACAAAAAAATTTGCACTTTACTATTTCATATGCTGTATACTGTACACATTTTCCTGTGTTTTAACAGCTCCTTGTCCAGAACATTTTAATGGTTCTTTTTTTGGGGGCGGGGGGCCATGCTGCAGAGCATGTGGAATCTTAGTTCCCAACACCAGGGATTGAACCTGCGCCCCCTGCAGTGGCAGCTTGGAGTCTTAACCACAGGACTGCCAGGGAAATTCCTTAATGATTCTTTAAAACCTTACTGAGTGAATTCCCTGGTGATCCAGTGGTTAGGTCTCTGTGCTTCCAATGCAGGGGATGTGGGTTCGATCTCTGGTCAGGGAACTAAGATCCCACAAGCCATGTGGGGTGGCCAAGAAAAAAGAAAAAAAAAAAATTAGTAGATGTATTGTAAATTCCTTAACATTGCCACATTGTAGAAAACTTGTGATACAATATTTCAGATTTTAAGATTGGATATTTAACAATGTATATGATATTCCCAAGTAATTTAGAGGACTAAACATATTAGCAAGGGTCAGAAACACCTAAATAATAGTCATTATATGTAGACTAGTGGTTATGAGTTTATTCTCTGGAGTTAGCGTACTCACTGGCTTCACATTCTGGTTCTGCCTCAACCGAGTGACCCTCTGAGTTACGTAATCTTCCTAACATATGAAGTTTTCTTATCTCCTAAATGAGAATAAGAGTTGTACCACCTGATAGGTTATCACTAAATTAGTGTCATTAAAGCACTTAGTGCAGTGTTTGCCACACAATAGTCAATGAATGTTAACTATTTAAGAACAACTATTGATGTTATTAGTACATTATTTTATATTATTAGCAGTAATTATTTTTGCGATTAGTAACTTATTGTTAATCATTTGATTTTGTTGGGCTGTGGCAATGTTGTCAGAAGAGACCAAATGGCACTTACTGATTAATTTAGATCTAAACAATTCTTTTAAAATACGTCATTTAAGGAGAAAGTCATTTTGCATTTTGGGATGTGATTTCAGAAGGCAGGTACAGAAAGCTCTTTTCTGGAAAAGAACCCAGTTAAGGCTTGGTGAAGTCATTGTTTAATTGAAACATTCTATCTCAAGATTGGTAAAGAGTTCAAAGATAATTTTGTGTAACATCTCTCCCCTCACTCCAACTAAACCAGGTGACCTTCAACTATTCTTGAACATCTCGTACACTGGGGAACTTCTTACCTACCAAGGTAGCTCTTACACTTAGAAAATTCATTTTATATTGAGCCAAAATATGTTTCTCTGTAGCTTCAACATATTAATAATAAACCCACAGATCACCTCCAACAAGCTTTAACATTGAATTTTCAATATAGTGAATTGATGGGGATCACAACTTCTAATGGATTTATTTTGGAGTTTGAAAGAGATTGGTGAGAGCCCAAATGTAGTAAAACCAAGACTGCATTACTCAGACTTAGTGAAAAACTGAGAAGATTTATGTATTCATTATCATGTGTGCTTTCCTGCAAATTGAATAATCTAAAATAAAAGGAAAGCTTAATGATTTTTCTTGGGAAAGAAATTTCTAAAGCTAGAATTCTAAAAAGGCTTTTTAAAAGTTCATATGAAAAAAAAAAAAGTTCATATGGAAGCTCCTGTATAGTTTCATGTTTCATCTGGGGAGCAGAATGGGGGAAGGTCAGCCTTGGGACAAGTTTTGGCTGGGTTGGTAAGCTTGCCGCTCACCTTCTGATGGCATCTGCTTCTCCATAACTGAACCACTTTCTACACAGAAGTGAATGCTTAGAAGTATTTAGAAATGGATATCAAATGACAACCTTGGTAAACAAGGGGCTATATGAGTCACAAAAGCCACTCAGCAGAACTTAACAAAATTCATCATCTCTCGATACTGTGGACCGTATCTCTACAGATCTGTTTTAGCCATCAGGCATGCTTAACTGTCACGTTATTAGAAAAGCAGAGTTTCTTTGCATGAAGATTACCTGACTGCAGTTGCTAGTATTTTTCTACTTTGCAGTCTTTAGCACAGAAGCTGGCAAGTAGCTGCTATTCAATAAATACTCAGGCTGATTGAATGGCTATCTGTCCCTAAGGGTCATAGATAAATGTCTAGTCCCTCCAACATCTGGTTACCCTGGTAGCTACTCAGACATTGGAGGACTGCCACTTACTCTCTCAGCTCTTTCCTCCTCGTCCACTGCCATCACTTCTTTCCTCTGGGCTATCCCAGTACCCACCATCTCTTCTTATAGTCCACAACTTCAAACCCAATCATCCAAGGAAATTCCAAATGTGCTTTTGTTTGTTAGTTTTTAAAGAGGGAAGGTCTCACTTCTGGGTCTCTAAGACAGAAAAGAAGAAGCTCCTACGCTCTCTGTGGAGGTCATGGTGAACTCATATCTGGACAGCATTCTTTAAGGGCAGTGGTTTTCAAATTACAAATCACAACCCCTAAGAGAGTTGTGAAGTCAACTTAGTATATCATGATCCACATTTTCTTTATAAAAAAATAGAGTAGAAAGTATCAGAGGGAATTGCACATAGTAAGAGTGTTAGAAAAATCTAAATTTCAGTTTTCTAATTGTGGGCGCCTGTGTGCAGTTATGTATATATATTAATATATCTATGCATATTTGTCATACATACACACTAGGGCATCCTACAAGGTGCACAGAATTTGGCCTAGGTATTAGCCCCTTTTCCCCTGTTTGTCCTAGTACCTTTGTGTAGGGCTTGAACTGCACCAATATAAGAGGCAACTTTGTGTACGTGCATCCTTGAGTTTTAGAGTAAATGTATTTCTTGTTGTAAGCTGGGGCTTACAACAACAACAAAAGTTGAATATTAACATTGGCCGACCGGAGAGAATTAGGAACGGAAGGTGAGGGTATCACAATCATGCCACATAAGCACAGGCTCTTTTGCAATTTCATACGTACTCATTTTCACATTCAACCAAGAGCTGCTGACCAGTAACTGCTGAGTGAATTATGAAGGATCATTAATTTGGTACTCAAATAGTGCATTACGAGAATTTATTAAGCACTTTAATTTGGCATTCCTCCAGGGGAGCTAGCTGCCATATGGTGCTTGGCTATGTTACACATCTTCTACTGTACAGGCAGAGAGGTGGAAATTCTGAAATTTGAGGGCAAGTTGTTTTTAAAAATCCACTGCATCTTCCATGTTTTTCTTCAGTTTGTCATCACTGTCTATTCTTGCTTTTAATTATAAATTTAGTTTTATCATTAACTCTTCTATTTGCTATTAATAATTTTGTCAACCCTTTGCATATACAAAACATATTTAATGCAAATACATAATTTACATTAAATATATTTTGGCTTAACATTTTCTAATAATTAGGCTGCAGGATATATATATATATATATATACTCAAAGATAAATCATCTCTACATAGGGATAAACATATCCCTATTACTAAAGCCTATGTAAACATAATCCTCCCCACACCCACGATTTGTTTTCACAGTCACATTCTTCATTGCCAGCAGGTTTGTTTGCCACTGGAAATTGAGAGTGATGGGGATAAATGAGACATACATTGCTTTTGGACTAAGTGGCCTGAAGTCTAAAAATGTGAGATTCACCCATTTTACAGATGAAAAGACTGAGGTCTAGGCATATGAATTGACTAATCAATGTTAGCAAAGGTACTTGGACAACAACTCAGCTCTCCAGATTCTCTCCCTCTGCCTTCAAATCACTCAGACTCCAGGTACAACCCAGAACACAGAGCCTGATCCAGAGCAAAAGTTTTACAAAGTATGTGCTTAGTCACTTGTTTTACTTACTGTGAGGTTGAACAATATAAAATTACAGATTTGTTAGGTCAAAAACTGTCAGATATTGGCACTTTCATGTGGTTCAAGCTAAACAGTGTTATTTTAATAACTCCAGCCTCTGCCACTCTGAGATCTTGATTTTCACAGAAGGAGCAGCATAGTGCATTTGTTAAGATCAAAGACTTGAGCCAAATTGCCCTAGTTCAAGACTCAGATCTTCCACTGCCTGGCCACGTGCCCTGAGCCAGATGACAGATTTTCTGCCTCTCAGTGTCCTCAAAGAGGAACAGAATACTATATGATGCTATTATTATTATATTGTTGTTTTTATTATTATTACTAAAACTCAACATACTCGCTAGTTAGCCAAATGGTCTGACCCAGTTTGGGCAGCTTTATGCACCTGTTCTGAAAGGTGTTTTCAGACGCGAAATCTTTTCTAGAGACAGGGATTTTGGACCCTCTTTACTTGGCAAGGTTGGCTATTTATTTGTTTGACTGGCATTTGGCCTTATAGTTTCCAACGTTTCTCTCAAAGGTCCTATTTCTCTCTGCAGACAGCATTGGTTAATAAGTAAAACAGAGAGGCTGAAACATCCTAGCAACAGAAATCAACTGTGTGTATGATTTGTTGCTCTGTTTTTACTTCATCTATTTTTGAAAATATGGTTGCTCTTTTAAGTGCCCATTTCTTCTCCAGGCAGTTAAGCTGAAGTATTGCTCTAAAGAAGAAGAAGAAAAAAGAAGTATCCAAATTTGAAAAACGGCTTTGGTTAGCTCATGATGTAGAGAAAAGACAACAATTTAAGGGTAGATCAGAGTGCAGTAAAGTGATTCCAATGAGACCTGATGCTGACTAATTACTTCTCTATAGATGGTGGTGTTCAGTTTACTAAGCATCTGTGCATGTCGGAATTTGGGACACTGTGGGTGGTACGAGTCCATGATATCTACATAACTCAAAAAGCAAAACAGTCCATCTACAAGCATCATTTTATTAAGTGAAATAAAATACAAGTGCAAAATCTCATTTTGCAGTTAAGTGGTGGACCACATTGTAGGGTCCCCGAAACCAGTCCTGCTTGGATAAAAGTAAGTAAACAGATCAGGCCGTGGAAGCAATGTCTCTTCAGAATGGGATTTAGAACAAGATTTAGAAGAGAGATGCTACAGTGATGCTGGGAATGATTCATTACTTCCCAGATTTAGGTGTGGGGACGGAATAAAGTTAATACAACACTTTTATGAGAAGAATTATACATGGAACTACTTTCACTGTACTCCTACAATTTCCTACGAAAATACTAATTCTCATGAAGAAAAAGTGGATGGAGCAGAAGAAAATAATCAGACAAAAAAAGATGAGAGGGTTTGTTGAGAAATGAACTTTCATATTGATTGATTCTGTTATTTTAAACCATGCTTTTATTAATGGTATAAGTCTTTCTCCTCTCTTGGATCTATGCTTTTCTCTGCCATTCTCTTGAATCTAAAAGATGTATTACCTACTTAAGATGCATTTCAAGTACCAACATATTCAGTGGCAAGGTATTTCAAAGTGCACTGTCTCAGAGAACACTGACTGTAAAAGGAAAACAAATAGAACTGTATGCTTGGTCCATAGTCAACCCCTCTACATAACTGTTAAATAAATGATTAATAAAACAATGAATAAATTAATAAACTCATGATTAGGAAAAGAGTTTCTTTTACTTAGCACTGCTATGACTTTGGGGTTTCAAATCACATTTTGATCCATTTATTTGACATTCAATAATGGATTTAGTACCTTCTTTATATCAGGCATCATTCTAGGTGGTGGATATACATGATCTCATGACATTCATGCAATCTCAGTTCAGAAAACTACTGGCTGCCTTTAATCTACTCTTCGTTTTCTTGATCCCTGGAGTTTTCTCCTTGGCCATTTCACTTAATCTGTCAATTTTCTCATCTACAAAATTAGGACAGTGTTGTGAAGAACGATTAAACTAGTTCATGAGGGCTTCCCTGGTGGCGCAGTGGTTGGGAGTCCGCCTGCCGATGCAGGGGACACGGGTTCGTGCCCTGGTCCGGGAAGATCCCACATGCCGCTGAGAGGCTGGGCCCGTGAGCCATGGCCGCTGAGCCTGCGCGTCCGGAGCCTGTGCTCCGCAACGGGAGAGGCCACAACGGTGAGAGGCCCGCGTACCGCAAAAAAAACAAAAAACAAACTAGTTCATGAAATAATTTGGGAAACACTAGGGAAACTAAAGGTAGTAAGTACACATGTATTACAGGTTGGTAGTAGATCCCTGCGGTAAAGCGCAAAGGCTCTGCGCGCAGCCTGCTTGGATTTGGATCTTAGTTCTTCCTGTCACTAGCATGCTGTCTTGGGCAAGATACCTCTCCATCCCTCAGTTTCCTCCTGCGAAAAGGGAATAGTAATAGCACTGACCTGTATTTGTCAGCTCAGGCTGCCATACAAAATGCCGTAAACTGGGTGCTTAAACAACAGATATGTATTTTCTCACGGTTCTGGAGGCTAGAGGTTTGAGATCAGGGTGCCGGCATGGTTGGTTTCTGCTGAGAGTTCTCTTCCTGGCTTGTAGACAGTCAGCCGCCTTCTTACTTTGTGCTCACCAGCCTTTTCCTCAGTGTGTGTGTACAGAGAGAGAGAAAACTCTCTGGTGTCTCATTTTATAAAGGCACTAATCCCATGATGAGGCCTCTATCCTCATGACCTCATCTAAACTTAATCACCTCCCAAAGGCCCCATCTCCAACTACTGTCACATCAGGGGTTAGGGCCACAATATATGGATTTTGGGAGGACACAGTTCACTCCTTGGCTTGACGTCATAGGGTTATTATGAGAATTATGTATATTAATCCGTTCGAAGCACTTCAAACAGATTCACTTGGTGAATTCTCAATAAATGTTTGCTGTTGTTATTTCTGGAGCCAAGTGAATAAAGAGGGCAGCCATTTAATTTACAAAGCAGATTGTTTAATAATACTGTTTACAGAAGATATCTAGAGACCAAACTCAGTGATCTTTAAGCTCTGGGTGTTCTATATCAGGGCATTCTCAAATACATCCACACAACTGATTAAGCAATAAGTCAAGGGACCTTGGAGAGCTCTTTCCTTCTTTTTTGTCCCTTAACTTTCCACAGTTGTCTTTTCAGGACTCCAGCTGGCTCATCTATGAAAGCTTCTCCCCTCTCTGGAACATACTGCACCTCTTCCGTCTTTGTTCCACTTTCTGTGTTGATGGTTTGAGCAGAGGAGAGTAGGAGAAATGGTGAGGCTAGTGTCTCTAACCTCAGCTCCTTAACCACCGAAGGCCACAGTTATTGATAGAAGCTCTATTTTAAACAAAAACTATGCTCAGCGTCTTCTATTTGAAATGGTTTCCTACCTAGAGGTCAAATAGTCAACCTGCAGCCAATACAACGGTCTCCTCTGAAACTGTTTTCTTTTCTTTTTTTTGATTGCAGCACGTGTCATGTGGAACATCCCTGACCAGGGATCGAACCCCTGCCCCCTGCAATGGAAGCGCAGAGTCTTAACCACTGGATCACCAGGGAAGTCCCAGTTCTGTTTTCATACTTAAGTTATGGGAGCCTCACTATGATACAGGACAGTTCTTTCTGTTTTTGAACAATTCCATAGACAGAAAATTCTTCTTTATTTTAAGTTGACATCTACTTCCATAATGCCTACACACTGGTCCTAAATTTATCTTCTGTATTACGCTGTTGGACACATAGTAAATCTCTTAAAAGGTCTAAGTGAACTGAACTACTTCTTGAGGTATTCTTGTTGACTTACAATTTTCCCATCTTCTCTTATTCTTCCAGTGATGCTGTCCTACAAAACCTTCCTTTTTTCTTCTTCACTTCCAATGTCTGTCCCATTTGCTCTATTCCCTCTGTTCCCAGCTCCATATTAAGGGCCCCCAGGAGTTGATAGTAAAGGGAGTGAGTGGATGGCATTGAATAACGTATGAAAAAGTTAGTGATAATACCAATTCTCTTCCTTCTGATTTTTCTGTGAGAAAAGGAGGTTCATATCAAGTTCAGATTCCAGAGAGTCTGTGTTTTCTGGAGGGTTTAAACATACACCATCACAAATTATATACTACTGAGCTATAACCCCAGCCAGCTCCCATTACAGTGTTTACCAAAACCTACATTAGCAAACTATTTACTGCCAACATTAATGCTATAATTTAGCGATTTAGGCTGCCTGGGAATGATGTGATAGGGAGTATAAAGCTAAGACTTCTTTTTCCTAGTTGTTACATTTTAAAGGAGGGCAGGCTTATCTTTGGGGGTTGTTCCTTAAAGGCACACATTAGTCACATGTGGGCCACTGGCATTATTGTCCACACAAAGTGTACCTGTGTAGGACAGTCCAGCAGGGTTGGCTGTGTTTTCTTAAATGCATTAGGCAGAAAAGCTTTGAAACTTCCCCCTGTCTCAAAGCAGAAAGATATACAGTCAGACTGGGAAGCTATGCTTTGTACAAAGAAGGACAGAATTCTAAGTCATCAGCTATCACTAAAGTTGTCATCACTTTTCTCATCCCTATGAAATCTGCTCTGCTCAGAGGTTCTCCATCAACCCAAATGCCTGGACATTCCATCTTATTTACCAAGTCCTGTCAAGCCTACTTCCTGGGAACGTGTCTAGCTGCACTATAATGTGTCTTCATTGTCTCTCAACTGGACCATGATAGTAACTTCCTTGCTTTACTCTATCCATTCTCCTTATTGCTCTTGGGGTAGACTTTTTTTTGTGTGTGTGTGGTACGTGGGCCTCTCACTGTTGTGGCCTCTCCCGTTGCGGAGCACAGGCTCCGGACGCGCAGGCTCAGCGGCCATGGCTCACGGGCCCAGCCGCTCCGCGGCATGTGGGATCCTCCCGGACCGGGGCACGAACCCGTGTCCCCTGCATCGGCAGGCGGACTCTCAACCACTGTGCCACCAGGGAAGCCCGGGGTAGACTTGTAATATACAAGTCTTGCTCAAAATCCTTTAAAAGTTGCCTACTGTTTGAAGTATAAGCTCCAAAGTGTTGGAGGTGAGCACAGCTCAGGGAGCACATAAGATAATGTACTTGTCAGGGAAGAAGTAGCAGCGCTTCTATTCATATTAACGTTTTCTCTTAAAAATCAGAAATCCAGCTGTGTTATATTCAATATATGGATTGCTGCTGGTGCTTTCACTCAGTCCTTCTGTCAGTGCATCTCTCTTATGTTTAAGGACTGAAGGAAACTTGAAGAAAGAGAGGGAGTTTCACAAAGTAGAAGGGCCAGGGTGTGCCCCATTGGTTTTTGTGTGCCGAGTCAAAAGGATCTGAATTAGAGAATCTTTATAGTATTTTGCAAAAAGCTAGAAAGTAGGCATAAGAATCTTGTGTACTAGACAGAGATTCACTGGTTATATTGTTCAAAGTACTTATGAGGTGTTAAACCTAATAAATTATACATTTTAATTTTTTAATTAGCACCCAACTTTTGCTTTTCTTTTCTGTGTATGATAATTTGTTATCAGAAATATGCCACATACCAAATGATGGGGTTTAGGAAGTGGCAGGGGCAAGAAGGACTCTGACCTTTCCTTGAAGCAGGTCTAGAGACCCTCATGTGAGAGGTGCCTTC
Source organism: Monodon monoceros (assembly GCF_005190385.1). Taxonomy (NCBI): domain Eukaryota; kingdom Metazoa; phylum Chordata; class Mammalia; order Artiodactyla; family Monodontidae; genus Monodon; species Monodon monoceros. The sequence goes on along the minus strand of NW_021703784.1, from coordinate 47,446,597 downwards.
CCTGTACCTGGAGCACCCTTATCTCTGAAGACAGACGGATGCCAAGAGGAATGTGAATGAACAAGCATTGTCAAGTTTCCCCTAATTTACTACAGTTAGCTCATACCCTTTGTCTTATCCATTCCCCAACTTCCACTTTTCATCAAACCTAGTATAAAAACACTCGGGTTTAGGGTTAGCTTGTAGAAGATAATATAATAGCTTCATAATGTTAATGTAGATGCTTATAAAATGAGATATAAAACCACTAACCATAAATAAAATGATTGGTAAATTTGATTATATTAAAATTAGGAATTTCTGTTTCTCAAAATATATCACCAGGAGAGTTAAAGGGAAAGCCATAGCAACATATAACCAACAAAGAGCTGATCCAGAATATATAACCTACACTTACAAATCAATAAGGAAAAAGAGAGAGAACTCAATAGAAACAATCAAGGATATTCAATAGCTGATAAACATGTGAAAGAGGTTCAGCCTCAACCTCACAAGTCGTTAGGGAAATTGCATTTTAAACAAAAATGAGGTTTCTCCAGGAAGGTGGAGTAGACATTTTTTTCTTATTCTTCCCTCTAATTACAACTAATAACTCTGGATGTTATATATAAAGAAAATATAAGAAGACTCTGAAAGGTAGAGAGAAAGCAGCAGACTGGCTAGGGACCTCAGGACTCAGCACAGAGCTGAATTCCCTGGGTTCTGTTACTGCCTTGTATATTCCAGAACTGGGTGCTGGAAAAGCCAGCAACCCAGGAATGCCAACAAAAACAAACAAACAAACAAACCAAAGCCCCCCTCAAAAGCTTGCCCTCCCTCATCAGAGGACCAGGAAAGGAGCAGTCTAGCAAGAACAGCTCTACTCCAGCCAAACACTGCAGAAAAACCTGCAGCCCCATCTCCACCATCAGCAACAAAGGCTGAATGGGAAGCCAGGCTTTTCATCCCCACTGGTGTTTAAGTGGAGACCAAGCTGTCCGTGGGGACCACGTGGGTTGACTGGACTTTCACCCTCACCAGGCAGTAATGAGGTACCCCTACCCCTGTCTGTGGAGGTGGGGTAACAGAAGAGGCCTACTGGAGAGTCCTGAGATCCCATTCCCACCCAGGAGTAACAAGAAGCCCTTCCGCATGCCCACCCTCTGGGAGGCCCACGTACGGCTAGACTCCATCCTCTTCTGGAAGTTCAAAGGTCCCCCTTCACCTACCAGAGCAGTGTCAGAGGAGGCTTACTGAAACACAAGATTTAAATAAGATCCAGAGTCTTATAATATCCCCAGATAACCAAGTTTCAATCACATGAAGACAAAATCACTCCTCTTACCAAGAACCAGGAAGATCTTGAAATGAATGAGAAAAGATCATTAACACACACTGAGGTTGAGATGATACAGGTGTTGGAAGTTTCTGGCCAGGATTTAAAGTAGCCACTGAACTTCATTGAGCTGCATTGTTTCATTAAGCAATTATAAACATGCTTGAAACAAATGAAAAAATAGGAAGTCTCAGCAAAGAAACAGAAGACAGAAAAACTAAGTGAAAATTTCAGAACTAAAAAACACAATGACTGAAATTAGAAAACTCAATAGATGAGCTCAGCCACAGAATGGAGAGACTCAAGGTAAACTGGAAGATAATACAATAGAAACTCACATCACATCGTATATATTAACTATCTAAAGCTTTTTGTATGTCAATCATAACCCAATAAAGTGGTTTAAAAAAACAATAGAAACTATCCAATCTGAACAACAGAGATAAATAGACCAGAAAAACAAAACAAAATAAAAAACGAAAAACAGAGCCTTGGAGATATGTGGCCTATAACAAAAGACCTAACATTCATGGCATCTGAGTGCCAGAAGAAGAGAAAGAGAGTGGAGATGAAAAAAGTCCCGTAGATCTACCCTAAAAGAATGACAAAGTTCTACAAATAGGAGGTAATGATAAAAGAAGTAATCCTGAACATGATAAGAACAAATTATGGATAAATATGATACACTTTCCTTCTCCTGAGTTTCCCAACTTCAGTTTGACATTTGAAGAAAAATTATAACAATTCTTGATGTAGTTCTCAATGTACGTGGAATAAAGCTAAGACAACTATACTATAAATTGGAAGGTAAGTAAAGGGAGGTAAAGTTCCTCCACATCTCAAACTAGAAATGTGTCAACACTAGTAGACTTTGATGATATATATGTATATATATGGGTTATATATCAAGTATAATACCTAGGGCAAACAATGAAAAGATATACAAAGTGATACACTCCAAAACACTATAGATAAATCAAAATGGAATTCTAAAAAATGTTCAGGTAACCACAGGAAGGCAGGAGAAAGTAAACAGGGAAATGAAAACCAGAAAGAAACAAAAGCATGAAACGGAAAACAAAATAAACGACAAAAATAAAATGCAGCCCCATATGTAAAAAATGAGAAGAAGCTGGCTTTACAGATTTTTCCCATTGGCTATTATTCTTTAAATGAATAGCATTTTGTGAAGAACGCTTGCTCTTAAATACCAAAACAATTTATAAAATGCTAACATTTTATATCTAGTTGAGTAAAGCAGATTGTGATTTTATTCAAAACTGTCTTTTTCTTAATTTTATATTGATGTGTTTAAAGCTATAAAATAAAAACAAAGCAAATAATGAAAAAACATTTAAGTAGATATGGGTATTTTTAATAATCAAGATGATTAGTTTCAATATGGATGTCTCAAACTAATTTTGTTTTATAACCTATTTGCAAACAAGAAATTAAATATCAATTCTATAAACTGTCTCTCTCACACACACACTGTCTCTCCTTTTTATTGTATCAAAAGATGATGTGGTTTTATCCGTCTCTGCTGATGGAACTGCCGTCCACAATCTTCTAACCTAGAAGTCTCTAATATTCTTTTCTCTTTTCATAACTGCTGCATTCAATAGGTCCCCAAGTTCTTTCAGTTCTACTTCAGAAATCTCTCTCCAATCCACTGCCTTTTCTCTACCTTAAGTATCCTATTTTATATCAGGTCTCAATCTCTCTCTCTCCTGAACTATAGAAAGAGCATCCAGTTTTATTTTTTCTAACTCATATCAGGACAGGTTTGTCCCCTGCATAAAGCTATTCACTGGCTTCTAGTTGCCTTTGCGATTAAGTTGAGACCCCTTTATGTGGTAGTGTTCTTCGTTAAATTGACCACCTTCTTCCTCCTCATTTCCCCTTGCTTGCCTCTCTTGTCCTTAATCCTATAGTCACCTGGAGTCCTATGCCATGCCTTGAAGATGTCATGCTCCTTTAGGACTCTGGCACGTTTTATCATGCCCTTTCTTCGGCCTGGGATGCCCCCACCCCCAAGCTTCTCCACCAAACTTCTACCCTTTTACTCACATCAATTTTTACTTCCCAATTATTGTCCCAGTAGTGAATGCACCTTCGTGTGTGTGTGTGTGTGTGTGTGTGTGTGTGAGAGAGAGAGAGAGAGAGAGAGAGAGAGAGAGAGAGAGAGAGAGAGAATGAATGAGGTGAGGGAGGGGATGCAGCAAGTATGAGAGTGAGTGTATGTGTGTTAAGGAGACCAAGAAGGTTAGAGTGGTATTTGGTAGTGGTGGAGAAATTGGTAGGAAGCTTTGAAAATGTATACACCCTAGGAGTGGTGTTAGATTCTCAGTTAAAGAGCCCTTGAAATTTTTGTTGTGTTTTGTTTTAATTTGTTGTTTTCTCTTGATGCAGGAGCTGATCTTAAGAGTATTTCCTTGCCAAGATCATAGGGTTCTGCTCTTTTATAATCAAGGGAGATCCATCCCTTTTACATGCAATTTCAATCAAGAAACCCCAGATCTCTATTCCAAACTGTAACCCAGTTGATTGCATTATAACCTGACGGTCTGAAGCCCTAGTAAAAGAACTATGATTCACAAGTTGTACATAAGAAGTAACCCTGGATAATAAAAATTTGTTACTGTTAATAGTTCTACATTCCCTGCCTGGCCAACCCACACCCATTTATGACCTCATGGTACGTCCAGCTCTCTAGTAAAGATGAGGTTATCTATGAAGTTATTACAAATGAATGATACAAGCTCATAAGATAATCTGATTAAATCCTCCTACATTAACTCCTTGCTCACCCTAAAGCTTTCTTTTTTTAATACAGTAGGTTCTTATTAGTTATCTATTTTATACAAATTAGTGAATATATGTCAATTCCAATCTCCCCATTCATCTCACCACCACACCCCCACCTCCCCCACCCCCTGCTTTCCCCCCTTGGTGTCCATACGTTTCTCCTCTACATCTGTGTCTCTATTTTTGCCCTGCAAACCGGTTCATCTGTACTATTTTTCTAGACTCCACATCTATGCGATAATATACGATATTTGTTTTTCTCTTTCTGACTTACTTCACTCTGTATGACAGTCTCTAGATCCATCCATGTCTCTACAAATGACCCAATTTCATTCCTTTTTATGGATGCGTAATATTCCATTGTATATATGTACCACATCTTCTTTATCCATTCATCTGTCGATGGGCATTTTTGTCGCTTCCATGACCTGGCCATTGTAAATAGTGCTGCAATGAACATTGGGGTGCATGTGTCTTTTTGAATTATGGTTTTCTCTGGGTATGTCCCCAGTAGTGGGATTGCTGGGTCATATGGTAATTCTATTTTTAGTTTTTTAAGGAACCTCCATACTGTTCTCCATAGTGGCTGTATCAATTTACATTCCCACCAACAGTGCAAGAGGGTTCCCTTTTCTCCACACCCTCTATAGCATTTGTTGTTTGTAGATTTTCTGATGATGCCCATTCTAACAGGTGTGAGGTGATACCTCACTGTAGTTTTGATTTGCATTTCTCTAATAATTAGTGATGTTGAGCAGCTTTTCATGTGCCTCTTGGCCATCTGTATGTCTTCTTTGGAGAAATGTCTATTTAGGTCTTCTGCCCGTTTTTGGATTGGGTTGCTTTTTTTTTTTTTTTTTTTTTTTTGCGGTACGTGGGCCTCTCACTGTTGTGGCCTCTCCCGTTGCAGAGCACAGGCTCTGGATGCACAGGCTCAGCGACCATGGCTCACGGGCCCAGCTGCTCCGTGGCATGTGGGATCTTCCCGGACCGGGGCATGAACCCATGTCCCTTTCATCGGCAGGTGGACTCCCAACCACTGCGCCACCAGGGAAGCCCGGGTTGCTTGTTTTTTTTAATATTGAGGTGCATGAGCTGTTTATATATTTTGGAGATTAATCTTTTGTCCATGGATTCATTTGCAAATATTTTCTCCCATTCTGATGGTTGTCTTTTCATCTTGTGTCTAGTTTCCTTTGCTGTGCAAAAGTTTTTAGGTTCCATTAGGTCCCTATAAACCCTCCTATATTAACTCCATGCTCACCCTAAATTTTTCTGACAATATCTTAGTTTCCTATGAAGATTTCCCATCTACTTGGGAGATAAGATTTTTTTGTACAGTAAATTCCCTACATACAAACGTTCAAGTTGCGAACTTTCAAAGATGAGAACGTGTGCTCGCATGTCAGATCACATAAGCTAGTTCACATGTCTGGCGTACATTGTCAGGTGCATGCATCCTCTACAAGTGGTTGTGCTTTTGTGTACTTTACTGTACCGTACTGTATAGAGTAGAGTAGTATGGTATCTTTATTTCAAGCCCAGGATGTCTGCAAGCAAGCATAAAAGCAGCAGTGATGTAAGCTGCTACTGCTAAGAAGCACCAAGCGATAATGATGGAAACAAAAGTGAAAATAATTGAGGGAGTGGAGTGACAAGAGGAAGAAGTAACTGAAGAACCAAAGAAATTCACGATGCAGGAAATGGCAAGGGGATTTTCTTTATTTGAGGAGGCACTGTTAGTTTTTTGAAGCACAGGACCCGAACGTAGAACAGTACACGAAGGCTGCAGCAGCCGTTCAGGATGCAATCCAGTGCTACCGTGTCATCTATGACGAGGAAAGAAGAGCCACTACCCAGACATCACTGGATCGTTTCTCCAAGAGGCTAGATGGAATTGAATCCAGCAAGGAACCAGAACCTGTGCCATCAGCATCAGGCGTAAGTGAAATTGCAGCTTGCCCTCCGTCTCCTGTTGCTGACGATCCTTCAGCTCTACCATCTCCCACCTCCTCTCCCTCCTCCAGTCAGTAACTCTTCGTGCCTGTTCACTGGATGCCAGCCCCTGTATGCCAGCTGTTGTACTGCACCACTGTACTTTTCAAGGTACTGTACTGTAAGATTAAAAATGTTTTCTTTATTTTGTGTTTGCTTTTTATGTATTATTTGTGTGAAAAGTATTAAAAACCTATTACAGTACAGTACTATATAGCCAATTGTATTGGGTACCTAGGCTAACTTTGTTGGACTTGCAAACAAATTGGACTTATGAACACGACCTTGGAATGGAACCCGTTCATATGTAGGGGACTTACTGTACATTGTTTTGTGCTTTTAAGTCTATAAAAGAGTAGAAAAGTGTTAGATGTTACATGAAAGGCAAAATGTCAGCTATTATATAAACGGCAATTCCATGGAGGGTTAGGTGTTAATGGAGCTAGATTGCCTGGCTTGAATCCTGGAACTTCCACTGACAAGGTATATGACCCTGGACAAGCTAGCTTATGTTCTCAATGCTTGTTTCCTTGTCTGTAAATTGGAGATAAACACAGCATGTACCTCATAACGTTGCTATGGGGATTACATGAGTGAAAATAGGTATTCAGGAAATAGTGGATGTTCAGTAAAGGTTGGCTATTTTTATTATGAGGTAGTGGGTAGGATCAGTAGGCCCTCAGCATCTATTCTTACTTCTTTCTATGGAATTTTGTTACTACAGAGGCTGGAAAGCTAAATACAACATTTTCTAGTCTCCCTTCCAGCTAGGGTTCATGATACAAATTGAGTTCCTACTGTTAGATGCTCTTCTGTTGTATTTTTTTAGAAGGCTGAAGTAAGAAAGAGGCCTTCTTTCTGTTGTCTTTCTGCTGTCAGCATGAGCATCCAGAATTGAGTGTTAAGAGGCGGTTTTGTGGTGGTGGAGAATACAGCAACTGCTTCCTAACCCTTCTTCCCTTGTCTCTAGGTCACAAGTATAGTGGTGTGTTCTTGACTCCAATCCATCTACAGCCTCCTAATTCCTACTCTTCCGATTCTTCAGTGATACTACATTTAATTCCCTGCATTACAGTTCTTCCCTTTTAAACGTCACAGGATGGTTTTTATTTTCCGTATGAACTCTGACTGAATCGCATGGCGACCTGTGGCTCTACACATGAGTACAGGGCTGGGATACAATTCAAGCACTGTGCTTTATAAGGAATTCGACTTGTAAGGTATCACTTTTTGGCAAATATGTGAACTCGTTTCTGATGTTGAATGTGGAAGTCAACCTCACCACCCTCTGTATCAAGAAATGACCGACTCACATGTATACATTTCCCCTAGGCACAGTCATTCTCACATAACAGAGAGTGATTTTACAGCGTGTTCTAGACCCAGATGGTTTAATCCTGACCCAGAGGTCATCTGCTTTTAGAATTCTGAAACTCCTAAGCAGCCTTTCAGTCTCTGGATCCATTACCACTATAATTTGATAGCTGGAAATACTGACATAGAAAATGCCTCATGAATGTTTATGATTCAGCACCTCTGGGAGTCTGGGACAACTGTTTGGCACCAGGCTTTGGTTATAAACAAGGGTTTTGGGAAGTTTTTTATTCCACCTACACAGCAGCTAGGACTATGTGAAGTTAGCTGCCCAGGCCTGCCCCGTAGCCATCAGATTTCATTCTGAAGTAAAATGATTAATTTCCAGAATCTTTTATGTTGAGGGAAAGAATAACTCACTTTCCTTGCTGAGAATTTTAATCCAGGCTGGCTCCACGCCAGCTAGTCTTCTTAGGATGCTATAATATACACACCTGTCATTAGCAATTAGCAAAAACAACTGAAAATATTAATCAGATCCCAAACTCTCTGGATATCAACATTCGAGTCTGCTTCCCATGTATCGTGATCAACTCATCTACTAATCCTGAGGCTCTTTTTACAGGATTTAATGCTACATATATTCTCAGTGCTTGTGAGGCATACTGTAGAACAAAAGCCTGGCTAGATGCTGTCAAAATAGATTCTATTGGTTGTGTTCTTTACATAGCAAGAGGTGTTCAAATTTGGGGGATGGGGGAGAAAGGTGTGTAACACTATCTCTAAACCAAATTTACAAACTTGCATTGGATTTAGCTTTCCTGTTCTACCCCAATCCTTCCACTTCTGCTTTTGATTTCAAAACCTCCTGTCTCTTCCAAGATCTTACTCTCCCTATTATTCACTCATTTTATCTTTAACCTCTCCCTCTCTCCTAGATTAATTTAGTTTTCAACAATTAAATGTGTTCAAGTATTTTCTTTCTTAAAAGTTTATAACGAGAAGCTGATGTTTAAATCTCGCAAAATGACTGCTTGCATCTTTCTCCTTCCTTTTGCATATAATTGAAGGGTAACTTTTAGGTGTACTATTTATATTGGCGTTAGACAATGTACGTTAATTCTTCATTTTACTTCCAAAATATAATTTCTACAACTTTGTTCCCTCTTCATTCCCCCCCACCCCCAACCCAAATAAGAACTAGCAATTGTGCAGAGTTTTTGGGTTTTGTTTTTCATTTGAAATGAAAGAAAATGTTATCTTTATGCTTTGAAAACATCAGATGTATTTATTTTTAAAGCATTTTCTTTAAAGTTTTGTCTTTTTTTATACATAAATTTATTTATTTATTTATTTATTGGCTGGGTTGGGTCTTCGTTGCTGCACGCGGGCTTTTTCTAGTTGCGGCAGGCGGGGGCTACTCTTCGTTGCCGTGTGAGGGCTTCTCACTGCGGTGGCTTCTCTTTGCTGCAGAGCACGGACTCTAGATGCGCAGGCTTCAGTAGTTGTGGCACGCGGGCTTAGCTGCTCCACGGCAGGTGGGATCTTCCCGGACCAGGGCTCGAACCCGTGTCCCCTGCATTGGCAGGTGGATTCTTAACCACTGCGCCACCAGAGAAGTCCTACAATATTTTCTAACTCTAACGTTTTATGGAAAAGATATAACATAGATTTTGGTCAATGGTGAAGTTTTGCCTGACTCTGCAGCAGCTGTAGACCAGTTCATCACTGGTCATGGCTCCATATATGGCTTTTGTGGGGCTGGCCATCACAGGAGAGAGATCCTTTTAGACATGTGCGGCTACCACATTGAAATTCTAGTAGCACAACTATGATGAGAGGTAGCAGTGATGATTAGCCTGGAAGGCCATAGGATCAAGTCATAGTTGCCAGAAAGGTAAAATTTTTGCTTTTCTTCTTAAAGGTGTCATCATGATAGTACCTGTTTTAGGAACAATTTTATTGCTCCTAAGTATCTGAAAACAGATACTCATTCAAACTACTTAAGCTAAAGTGGGAATTTTGCTGTCAGGATATAGGTGTCAGCTCTAAGAACCCAAGGGAAAGATGTGGAATCTGACCTTGAAAGAGTCTAGAAATGGAGTTTTCAGTTATCGTCTCCATTTGTCTCTCTCTCCTGCTGTATGGTCTCCTCTTGTTTCTCTCCTGTGTCAGTTCCATTCTTCTTTCCCTCTGAGGACCCACATTCTCCACACACATGGCCCGACACAGCAGCTCCAGCTCTGGTCCCTGTCTCAGCTTTATGTCATCTTTGAGTTTAAGCACGAGCATAACAGAGAGAGATGAATACCTCTAAGACCCAATTTCAAATCCCAGGAAGGATGCTGATACTTTAATTTTGGTTCATATCTAGCTGTGCATAGTGAAACAGGATTATTTCTTATCAATGTGTATGTAGGGACATATATGGAGGAAACTGGCAGACACTTTTAAATTGTCTAATACAGGCATGTCTTGTAAATACTGCAGTTTTATTCCAGAGAGAGAATGGTCATAAAGCCTGACCTCATGAGATGAAATAAGTGAAGCATTTCTTTGCTTCCTAGTAAGATTTATGTTGCTATCAATCACAAAGACCGCCCTACTTATAACCACCTGTGTTACTGAATAAACACGATTCTCTGGGATAAGATTGTCACGAACTAATTAGACCCATGTTCCCTTTCACTCTCAGGAAGGGAGAAGTCTGATTTGTGCTAAGGAAAAATCATGGACAAAGTCCAAAAGAGGTCATCAGAAAAAATGCTCAGGCTTGTTTTTGCTCTGGTTTTTAAGCCAAAGCATCAAGACAAACCTCTAAGATTTTCATATTACCCAGCTCACTATCCCTAGGATTTAAGGCTAAAACTCATTTAGGAATAAAGAATGTGACTTTGCCTACTGTTCTCTATGTTCCCTATGGGAAGTCCCTCTGGAAATCTAGTAGGTATTCTGCAGCTGTCACCATTGACCACATATAATTTTATTAACAATTATGAGCAGTATTTCCTTAACATTCCTAGTAACAGTGATATCTAGGACAGTTAAAGAATGGCTTCATCTGGTTAATCAATTATTCAGACCAATAAGAATAGTTATATGTAGAATAATAGGTCTTTTTGAATAAATGATCATAGACTCCCTTACTTGTAAAATCTGGTCTGAGGTGTCATAGAAGCAATTGAGAGAGGCTCCATTCCCTCCTGTACCCTACAATCATCTCTATTTTCATCTGTTTTACATTATATGGTTGTCAAAAAATTTTCATTTGAACAAATAATTTTATGACATCTATATATACACTGTGCTGTCTCCTCAGGAGAAAACTGAGGGTCCCATAAAAGTTAGATTTCCAACATTGACCTTAAAAAATAACATTAAAACTAGAGAATATACTAAATATGCTTTATTTTTTCAATAATGATTCAAAAGGTACTTTGGGACTTATTGTATCCTGGCATCATATAACTTCTAGCTTATAGTCCAGGTTTGAAGTGGAAAGAGTTCATGTATTCCTTTATGCATTTAATAAGCTTAATTGATTACCCCCTTCCTCATATACCAGGTACTTTACTAGGCACTAGAGATTTAACAATGAGGAAAACAGATAAACTCCCTGCCCCCAATGAACTTATATTCTAATGAGGGAGCAGAAAAACATTTAGATAAATAAAATATATGTTTGATAGTGATAAATGTAAAGGATAATAACAAAAAAAAGGATAATAAATGTAAAGGAAAATAACAAAAAGTGGAATATAAAGTGTCTGTATACTGTGGAGGGAGGAAAATTCTCAGTGAGATGATAACTTTTTATTTATTTTGAATTTTTGAATTTAATTTTTTTTTATATAGTAGGTTCTTATTAGTTATCTATTTTATACATATTAGTGGATACATGTCAATCCCAATATCCCAATTCATCCCACCCCACCCCTCCGTCACTTTCCCCCCTTGGTGTCCATACGTTTATTCTCTACATCTGTGTCTCAATTTCTGCCCTGCAAACCGGTTCATCTGTACCATTTTTCTAGGTTCCACATATATGCGTTAATATACGATATTTGTTTTTCTCTTTCTGACTTACTTCACTTTGTATGAGACTCTAGGTCCATCCACCTCTCTATAAATGACCCAATTTCGTTCCTTTTTATGGCTAATATTCCATTGTACATATGTACCACATCTTCTTTATCCATTCATCTGTCGATGGGCATTTAGGTTGCCACCATGACCTGGCTATTGTAAATAGTGCTGCAGTAAACATTGGGATGCATGTGTCTTTTTGAATTACGGTTTTCTCTGGGTATGTCCCCAGTAGTGGGATTACTGGGTCATATGGTAATTCTATTTTTAGTTTTTTAAGGAACCTCCATACTGTTCTCCATAGTGGCTGTATCAATTTACATTCCCACCAACAGTGCAAGAGGGTTCCCTTTTCTCCACACCCTCTCCAACATTTGTTGTTTATAGATTTTCTGATGACGCCCCTTCTGACTGGTGTGAGGTGATACCTCACTGTAGTTTTGATTTGCATTTCTCTAATAATTAGTGATGTTGAGCAGCTTTTCTTGTGCTTTTCTTGGCCATCTGTATGTCGAGAAGCTAACTTTTTAATAAAGAGTTGAGGAAAGGGGGCCATGCAGATACTTTGGGAAAGAATCTTCCTAGCTAACCCTCTTTGCTGGGACCAGCAAGGACCTGATATGGACATGTGCCTGGTGTGTTAGAGGAACAGCAAGGAGGCCAGTCGGACAAGACCAGAGAGATCAGAGGGAGAGTAGCTAGAAACAAAGAGAGTTAACATGCAGCATCTCAGAGGTCAAGAGTAAGAATTTGGCTTTTACTCTGAGTGGGATAAGAGGGGTTTAGAGCAGATCAGTGGCATGATCTAACTTACATTTGTGCTGAAAATAGATTGAAGGGGGGAAGGACATAGTTAAGGAGACCTTAGGAGTCAATTGCAATAATTCAGGCAATGATCATCCTAGAGACTAGGAGGAAAAGAAGAGGACGCTAGGAAGTGGTCACGGTCTGGATATAGATTTTAACCTGTGGCTGAGAGAATTTGCTTATGGACCAGATGTGAAGTATGAGAGATGGAGAGAAGTCAAGGATGACACCAAGTTTTTTGACCTGAGCAACCAAAAAAAATGAAGTTTTTCCATGGCAGTGGGAAAGATTGTAGGAGTTGCTGGTAGTAGGATATTAAAGATTAAGAGCCTCATTTTGGACACGTTACATTTGAGATCCTATTAGCAACCAAGTAGAGAAGTTAAATGGGAAGTTGAACATGGATCTGGAGCTCTTAGGGGAGTTCCAGTGTCCAGACTTCAGCCAGCAGTGAGACTTAGCATAGACATGGAGTTTAAAATCATGAGACAGGATGAGATCAATGTGGGACGAGGTATAGGTATTAAAGAGAGAACAAAGCCCGGGAGCACTCCAAATCATAGGTCTTGGAAATGAGGGCAAATCCACAAACAAGATGGGGAATTGAAAATCAGAAAGAAAAATCATACAAGTGTGGGTCATATAAGCCAAGTGATATAAGTATCTCTAGGAGAAAAGAGTGGATAACTATATCAAATGCTGCTGATAGAGAAGGTGACCCACAGAAGTGACAGTAGAGGTCATTTGTGACATTGAGAAGACAAAGCAGCTTTGGGGAGTGGTGGGGGTGAAAACCTGATGGAATGGATTCAAAAGAGTGGAAGAAGAGAAATGGGACACACAAAGAGAACTTCTCCAATGAGCCCTGCTGTAAAGCAAGTTCGTTTGGTTGTTTTAAGATGGGAGAAATAGTGTGATTTTTCTCTGGAGGGATTGATCCATTGAAGAGGGAAATGTTGATAATGCAAAAGAGAGGCAGAATTACTGAATCAATGCCTCATTGATTAAGAGAAAGGAGAAAGCCTTGGCCAGAAACATAGGGAGTCCATCCACAGTTCCAGGAGAGAAGTCACAGATGCAGGTAAGTAGGCAGATAAGGGGGTGGCAGCTTGTGGAAATTCTCTTTTGATTAAACAAAGTTTTTTTTTCAAGAAAACAGAAAACAAGCCCAACAGCTGACAGTGAGAGTGAGAAAGGAGTTCTTAAAGGTTTGAAGTAAGTGGAGAAAGATAAAAGAGTCATCTAGGGGACAGTCATCGATGTTTTTTATAAATCTAGAGCCTGCTTCTCAGCTTTAAGTTATGGAGTTATGTGCAAAGTGAAATAGAGAAAGAAGACAATAACAGAAACTTCAACTGAATCCTGCCTCTACCCCATTCTTCCCCTTTCTCCCCTCTCCTTACTAAAGATGTCTTTGTCCTAAACATGGAACTGGCTTAGTTAAAAATGTTGGGTTTATTCATTGCAGCTCTATTTACAACAGCCAGGACATGGAAGCAACCTAAATGTCCATCGACAGATGAATGGATAAAGAAGATGTGGCACATATATACAATGGAATATTACTCAGTCATAAAAAGAAATGAAATTGAGTTATTTGTAGTGATGTGGGTGGACCTAGAGTCTGTCATACAGAGTGAAGTAAGTCAGAGAGAAAAACAAATACCGTATGCTAACACAGATATATGGAATCTAAAAAAAAAAAAAAAGTGGTTCTGAAGAACCTAGGGGCAGGACAGGAATAAAGATGCAGATGTAAAGAATGGACTTGAGGACACAGGGAAGGGGAAGGGTGAGCTGGGACGAAGTGAGAGAGTGGCATGGACATATATACACTACCAAATGTAAAATACAAGCAGCCACATAGCACAGGCAGATCAGCTCCGTGCTTTGTGACCACTTAGAGGGGTGGGACAGGGAGGGTGGGAGGGACAAGCAAGAGGGAGGAGATATGGGGATATATGTATATGTACAACTGATTCACTTTGTTATAAAGCAGGAACTAACACACCACTGTAAAGAAATTATACTCCAATAAAGATGTTAAAAAAAATGTTGGGTTTATAATTGGGGGAAATTTATCCTGAATTATTCAAATAACTATATTAATTCTCTACTAGTAGACTATCTTCTGGTAGAAAAAATATTTATTAAAATCAATGCTGACTTACTTTGCATGGAGGAGGGTAGAGTTTCTAACATTAACTTTTTTTAAAATTAATTTTTATTGGAGTTTAACTGATTTACAATGTTGTATTAGTTTCTGCTGTACAGCAAAGTGTATCAGCTATACATATACATATATTCACTCATTTTTAGATTCTATTCCCATATAGGTCATCACAGAGTATTGAATAGAGTTCCCTGTGCTATACAGTAAGTCCTTATTAGTTATCTATTTTATATATAGTAGTGTGTATATGTCAGTTCCAATCTCCCAGTTTATCCCTCCCCCCACTTTCCCCCTTGGTAACCATGAGTTTGTTTTCTATGTCTGTGACCCTATTTCTGTTTTGTAAATAGGTTCAGAGTATCTACTATGTTATAAATACTCATTTACAAATACTCATTGGAGTTCCTACTTTACATTAAATGTCAAATATATTCAATAAGAGGATTGGGATTACAAATAATGAATTTGATTTCTGTCTTGCCTAGTTGTGTTCAATTTATTGTGTTGAAATTGCCCATGTTCAGGACATGCATTATGGAGAAGCAGTGCATCTACTAATTAAAGTGGGTTAATTGCAAGAACATTTATCATTTGCATTGAGAAGGTAGTGGGCTCTTGTCCTCACTGATGTTAAATAAACTAAGGATCTATTGCTCATGATCACTTCATATTCCTCATTTCAGTGCCTGCTTTCCTGGCCTCTGACCTGATGATTAGAGAATCCTGGGGGGGCAACCAATGATTAAGGTCCTTATCTGTGACTGCTAAAATATGTCAAGCAAGAGATATGAGCATTTCACTGAAATACAAGATACAGGAAAATAATTTGCCATGTGAAAAAGAAGTACTAATGAGAAACCATAGAGAATGATGAAAGGTAGTTATAGGGACAATGTTTACAAACATAAGATCCAGGATGGAAAAGATATAATTAACATCAATGATAATTTAATCTATAATTATATTCTCTTCTAATTGCTGTAATGGTTTTCAATTAAAAGAGGGAAAAAAAGTTAACTTGCTTCCGGAAAAATGAATATTACTTTAGGTGAGCTTTGGAACATATTTCTAGCTGCTAAATACCAGGAGAGTTTAAATGTCAGATCCATTTGTTTATGAGAAAATTTAAATGAATATTGCCTATGGTTAATATTCAAAAGGTAAATTGTGTGTTGCAAGGTATTATCTACTTTTACCTTATTTCAAAGAAGATTATGTAAATAAAGCAATATTTTATTTAATATAGATTGCTATAATAAATAAATACAATAAAAAACTAAAAAAGAATACAAGCTAATATTTTTTACCAATTAATTATTTTTTACATATCTAACATAAATTATGCATTGGATGAGTGCCTGTAAAACTGTCAAAATCAAGTCCAGTCTGATGCTGAGAATATGCGATATGATTGTAGATGATGTCTATAAGCAAACAGTGAATAGTAGGCATGATTTTGATGACAACTGTGCTTTCAACTTAATATTCTCACTATATAAATATAAATGTACATACACGTATATATATATACATCATTTTAAATATAATAGACTCTAAACACCTAGAAAATATAGTTAGATTTATTAACAAAGGGTAAATGTAAGGATATTCTATTACTTCTCCAGACTCAACAAATATTGCTTTGATTTCTAAGTCCCCAAAATTCAATGGTCACTGATTAAACAGATTAAAGGGCACACATTTCTACTGGCCAGGAACCTGAGCTATTGCAATAAATGTGTAAGTGACATGAAATGGTTACCCACACAACCCCAGGGGTCAGTTATTAGACCATTTAAAATACAACTCTGCTTCTGAGAGGAAGGGAAAAGAGAGAGCAGTGAGGCACGGGAAATGACTATAGATAAAAGTCTTCCAGGTGAGGAAGAGGTGTAGAGGAGAGACTTTTCTGGTGGCAGATGGGAACTGACTGTCTTCCTAGTTGAAGTTGGGATTATCTACACAGCATTTGCTCCCATAGTCTCAGCAGAGAAAAAAAAAAGTGTTTTGCTGTGAACAGCTACAACAGAAATATCAGCAGAACTAGAGCAGAGAAGGCCATAACTACTCAGTTCTCTAGATTGCACCGTTTGTGGGATAGCAAATAGAAACACTAATGGTCAGTACTATGCAAACATGGCAGTGAAAGCCAACTCAGTCAGCGTATCCTCTGATCTTATACATGAAGGCTGAGAATTCTCTGTAGTGCATGTGTCTGGGAAACAGATCAGTGCAGAGACAGAAGAGAAGTAGGCAGATAATGGAGAGGCAGCCCCGGACCAGGACCAAGACAAAGATGACTGATGCCTAGATCATAATGGCAAGTTGTGTCAACAATCAGCAGAAGAGGGTGTAGTAGTGAACACCAGAACTGCACTGCGGTTATAGTTCTAGAGGAGCCACAGATTTTGCATTTTGCTAGAGTGGACCTTTGGCATTCCTCAGCCAGCCATCCCCAGATCATCCACGATCTCCAAATTAGCAGATAAAATTTTTAGCCCATAATAGTTGTCCTGCCCACTCTTCTCACCACAGGAATTCTACTTTCTGACAAAGGAAAATAATTTTCTGTCTCTTTCTGTTCTCTTCCCTGAATTTCTTTCCTAAGCCTTTTTTTTTTTTTTTTTGGTGGTGGTGTTGTTTCACAAAGAAGTATGGGAGTCACCAAGTAATTAGGATGAGAAGAGAACAAGATGATTCTAAAAAGTGGATGCACCCCAATGTTCATTGCAGCACTATTTACAATAGCCAGGACATGGAAGCAACCTAAATGTCCATAGACAGATGAATGGATAAAGGAGATGTGGTACAAATATACAATAAAATGTTAGCCACAAAAAGGAATGAAATAATGCCTTTTGCAGCAACATAGATGGACCTAGAAATTATCATACTAAGTGAAGTAAGTTAGACAGAAAAGACAAATATCATATGATATCACTTATATCTGGAATCTAAAAAAATGATACAAATGAACTTATCTACAAAACAGAAATAGAGTTACAGATGTAGAAAACAAACCTACGGTTAACAGTGGGTAAGGGTGGGGGAGGGATAAATTGGAAGATTGGGACTGACATATACACACTACTATATGTAAAGTAGATAGCTAATAAGAACCTACTGTATGGCACAGGGAACTCTATTCAATACTCTGTAATGGCCTATATGGGGAAAGAATCTAAAAAAGAGTGGATATATGTACATGTATAACTCATTCATTTTGCTGTACACCTGAAACTAACACAACATTATAAGTCAACTCTACTGCAATGAACATTTTTTTTTAAAGTGGATTTGGGTAGTCAGTAGACTCTCTTACTGTAGACTTACTCTTAGTAAGAAGTAAGTAGACTTACCCTTAATTAAGAGTACCTCCATATCCTTATAACAAAATTACAAATTACTACAAGCCATGGACCTTCAGAGTCACACTTAAAGAGCTGAAAATGAATTTTGAAAATATCAAAGTTCTACTGTATATAGTTTTGCTTCAGTAAAAGATTAAACTATGTGTTATTCATTCCTCAGCATGTTTAGTTCTTTTCAACAAATTCTTTGGTTAACTATATAAACCCTAGAGCCGAAGGAATATCTCCAAGTGTCATTATGGAGGGGCACCATCCACCTACAGTTAGCTGAGACAACCCTCACTTCAAGTGCCCAGAGTGAAATCCAGAAAGCACGACTTGCTTCAGAACCATGACAATGGTTTCCTGAGCTGAAGTGGGCAAATAGCTATTCACCCAGGGTAATTATATAGTAGCTAAGTACATAATATTGCCAAATGCATTTATTTTTACCATACTTTGGAAGACTAAGATATGTTGCCAACTTTGAGAGTTTTTATGTTAAAAAAAATGAACAATCAAAACAACAATAAACCATATGGAGAGATACTACAGTAGTTTCAAGTCCAGGACCTGAAGCTAGACTTCCTGGTTTGAGTCCTGGATCTCCCTCTTTAAAGTTGTAAGCCTGAGCGGATTGCTTTAAATCTTGATGTCTTAGATTCCTCATTTGCGAAAGGAGATAATAACCTCTCCAGGTTCTTGTGAGGATTAAATGAGCTAATACATGCAAAGCATTAGAACAGTGTCTGACACCATAGAAGTGTATGACACTCAATAAATGTAATCCAAAATAGCTTTGAAGAAATATATAAACAAACACAAAAAGTTTCTATCTTTATAATCTAATACTGGGGACCATCATAAAGAGCATCCTTAGGGAGTCTTAGAGTTTATTCTTAACCATAAAATATAACATTTGTATGACAAAGTAACCATTATATTTAGCCTTTCAGTCTTGTTCAGCAAATATTTATTGAGCATATACTATGTGTCAGACTATGTTTTAGGCACTACAGATATATAAAGAATTAATATGGAAATATGTCATAGCTTTTGTATTAACTATCTCTATATAAAGTGCACATGTACCAAATGATAATAGTTATCATCTCTCCCATTCACCGAGTGCTTATTTTGTGCTTGGTTATCTATCAGGAGGTTCTGTCTGCATTGTTTCACTTACATAGCTTACTTTTGTGGTACTTATATGATCCCCATTTTCATCCTGAGGAATCTGAGACTCAGAAAGGTTAAGCAGTTTTCCCAAGGTCTGTACAGTAGGTGGTGGAGCTGAAATTCAAACCCAGGCCAGTCTGATTCCAAAGCTGGGGGCTCTTAAACTTCCTGATATTTTCTTGGTTCTTCCTGACTGAATTCCAATGAATTTACGTATTTCAAACAATTTGGATTGAATATAAATGTTTTCACATTCTGAAACTTTTTAAAGCTAGAACGTCATCACTGAACAAATGACTACTTTATGGCTCAAAATGGCCCTAGAATTGTTACAGAGGTGAGCTAGGGACTCAGTGGGATCCAAGATAGCTACTGAAAGCATAATGGTAGGGACGACCTACTGTGTTTGAAAGCAAAGTGTCCTTAAATAGAGGCTGAGATGAGTAGGTGGAGCCTTTCAGACACTGGGGACAAGGGTGCAGACCCTTTACGTAATTTGTGGGTATCAAAACCAGGGCTTCTATGCCTCATGTTGATCTCTTTGCTTCTCATCAACTCTGCCTACCACTGCCAGACTAACCTTCCAAACCTGCCACTTCTGTTTGTTAGTTTCCCACTCATTTTCATCAGCATCTAGTCCAGGCTTCTTAGTTTATCATTTAATGCTGTTCACTTTCAAGGCCCATACTCCTTTCTACATGAAGATTCTCGTCACCAATTCCAATGTGTGGGATTTTTTCCCACACCACCAAACAATTCTCAAATACCAAGTGGGTGTCCTACAATTCAACTATACCTGGAGATAGGATCAGATTCCACAGGTTAAAGGGCTCAGTCCCACAAGGTTGCCCTCCACTTCAAATGCCAATCGCAAGTCAAGTCCAGGTTGTTACTTATACTTCCCCAGCCCCCGTTCTTCCATCCAGTCCAAAAGCCACTTCATTAACTAACGAAAGAGGGAATTCCAAGGGTTTTAGGAGCCCTACACCAGAAATGGGGACGAAGACCAAATTTATATTTCTTATTATAAACCGCAATATCACATACATCATATTTTATTACCCCCACAGATATATGCCCCGCCCCCCGGCCAGTCCACTGGTGGCCTGGAGTCCTTGATCCTTAAGTTTACCAGGCATGTTCCCATTTCACAGCTTTGCAAATTTGGGCTTAGGCTGCTCTCTCCTACTGTCTCTAGTCACATTTATCCTAATCCTATTGGACTCCAGGACAGCACAGATGAAGTCATGCACGAGTCACACATGAAGCCCACCTCTGCCACTTAATAGCTGGTGATCTGGGGCAGATTACTTGGTCTCTTCAAGTCTCAGTTTCCTAATCCATAGAATGGAGAGAATACAAGTATGTACCTCATAGGCTTGCTTTGAAGATTATATAAAACAATTCCCTTAATCTGCCTAGCCCAGTGCTTGGTATATAGTAAGGGCTTAATAAAAGTAACTTAAAAAAATTAAGTATCACAGTTTCAATCCTACTTCCTATGCTGATCACTCTGGTTTTGATTATATCTCCCTCTTCTTTACTCATAATACTGCCTGCAATTGTACCATTCCATTTATATAATGTCTTAGGCTGTTTATCATTTTGCAACATGATATCTTTATGGATATGGGTGCTGACCTTTTGGTGGAGAAGAAACCATAAAATAGATGCTTTCAATGGCCACAGAGAAAGTACACTTCAAAAGATGTGTCCATTATTTCCATTGATTGATTAAGTGGTTAATTGATTGCTTCATTCATTTATTCAATAGACATGCTTTGAGTATTTAATGATTGATTCACAGAGATGAATCAGAAAGATTCTGCCTTAAAGGAGAGAAAAAGAAGTTGCATATATTACTATGACGCAAAGTAAAAAGTCACAAGTGCCTATCTGTATGGATAAAGCACAGTGATGGTTCCAAAGATAGAAAGATGGCAACTGGGAAGTTTTACTGAGGAAGAGCTGCTTTTGGAGGACAGGTTGTAGGAGGTGATTAGAAACTAATTGGTGAGAAGGGGGTGGCTGAGTGGCAGAGGGCACATTCCAACCAAGGTACATGCATCAGCTTGGGGTTGGGGTTGGAGAGTGCCAACACCCATGGTGAACAGCAAGGGAACATCAATCAGATGGGGGCATCTAAAAGCTCTTTTCCAAATTCAGTCGACCCCCTAGGTTTTCTTTTAATTAACACAACTGTGACCTTGGAGACTTGAGTAAATGCCTTTGCTTTCCAGCTGTTTTACTGATTTTTGGTCGTAGGACTTCAATTTTCAGTGGGTCCTCCCTGAATTCATTGTTCAACTAGCTACACTCATGCTGCTCTACCGCCACACCACATGCTTCCTTGAGAAGTGACTTCCCTCTCTTAGAGAGGGTCCTCTTGCTCCCATATTATAGAATATTAGAGAGGGCTTTGGAGGGTTTTGTGTTTATAGCTGTTTAAAATGCGTATCTCAGCAATAAGATTTATACCAGCAGTTGAAGTGGACCAGCCAACCTGTTGTTCTTCGCTAGGGAAGGTTCTGTAAAGAACACCCAGGAGCCCAAATTAGTAATTACAACACTGATAATAATTACCAGCTCAGTCCAGCTCCCAGATCCCAGAACTCACAAGTAGGGCATCAGAAAGATTGTCTTGAAGTTCCTGAAGATGTTCTATTAAATCATCCCAGCATGGATGATATCAAGCTTGGTCTGTGATTTTTGGAGGGCAGAGAGGACCTACTCACTCTCCCTGCTTAGGAGGTTTCTATTCACTGCCATAAACACTAAGGCATTGACAGTGGAATTGCTTTTTTGGTTTTTTGTTTGTTTGTTTTGAATTGCTTAATAAACAAAGTCAATACCCCCAAACCTCTTGCCTGGCCAATATCACTGGGACTTTCTTACCAGTTCCTGAAGTTCACATGTTGATGTGAGCTTGTGGACACGCTCAGTTCACTAAAATCTCTGTACCTGGCGGGCAGAAACTGTCTCCAGGTTTAAGGTGAATGAAGAAGAACAGAATGCCAAATTTGAGAAGCCCAGCTATAATTCTCATTAGCAACAGATGACAAAACTGAGGCTCAAAGAGGTTGAGCGGCCTGGGTCTTTCAGGTGCATAAGTGCAAAAGCTGAGACCCAAATTCCAAACCCATGCTCTTTCTTTTTTCCAGACTTCCAGTTCAATGCCTGCTTACTCTCTTCTCTAATTCACTCTCTCCATCTATCCTAAAAAACCTTTTCCAAACAAATCAGTTACAAATCCAGTCCCTTCTCTCCATTTCCACGGCCACAATCTCTTTGTTAGACAACTGTAGCAGCTTACTAACTGCTCTACCTATCTCTAGTGTTCCCCCAAATCTCTGTTCACGTAAAACGCACTGTAGTCTTTTAACACCTTTGGAATATTCCTCATTGTCTTATAAGAACAAAGGATAAGCTTCTTAACATGGGTATAAGGCCCTTCAAGGTTTAGCCAATTTTTTCCAATTCAGGCTTAGGCTGCATACATTCTGTTTGTTGATCTCTCAAATCTTCACCCTTCTTCGCTCTGCGTTGTGCCTGGAAGCTGATAAACATGGACCACACATGGCTTCTGCTTAGGTTTGGCAAGTGGAAAACACTAACAGGAAATCAGAGGGAGGGAAGACAGTGAGAGTGGGCATTTATTCTGCTGGGTTTCTCACTTCAGGGTGCCAGTTCTATCAGGTGAACCTTTCTCTGTGGGTTCAGGTAACTGCTTCCCCAAGAGTTCAGGTAACTCTTGTCCCTTCTAGACTAGTAAGGGTAACAGTTCCCTGCAGTTAATAGTCCTGGAGTCTCTCTTAGGTTTTAATATATCTTGTCTACTCCTTTGTAAGTCATCCCTGTGTTAAACTCTCTTCAAATGATTCACTTTGAGTCTACCAGATATTTCCTGCCAGGACCCCAAGTGATATTTGGCCAATCCTCAGCTTACACCTGAGATTATAATTATATTGAATAGTGGTAGTCTCTGGAACAGATGTGCCCTGCTCACTCTTTTCTGAGGCTTTATACATGTTGTGCTATCTGTCTAAATTGCATTCCCTCTCCCCACGTTCCTGTTGCTCCCAACGTCAAACTTCAGGTTTCAACTTCAATTACTGACTGCTCCCAGACCCCTTCCAGTTGAATGCAAATGACTGTGCTAAAGGTCTCTTAGCCCCCTGTGCTGCCTCCTATTGAACCATCCCTAACAATGCATTGATGTGTGATCCCTACTGGACATGGCCTTTGAAGTCCAGGGGCTATGTTTCATTCATCCTTGTAAACTTACCACCTAGCGCAGAGTTTAGGATATGGTAGCTGCTCAACAATCTTGTTTCAATAAAATTACTTTTATTTGCATGTGGAGATTTTTTCCTTTGGCTTGAAACTTTTCTTGGAATCCACCAGGGAGTTATTGTAACTACATGTGCTGGGCACTGAGCAAGTACCAAAATCCTGTGAAAAGGATACTACTTTAATCTTTGAGAAGTTCACAGTCCACAGTCTAACTCACAGACTATTTAAGGGCTCAAGTAAGATCAGATATAAGTAAAACTGTATTTTAAATAAGAGACAGATGCAAATATGAGTTCTTATTCTGAGGAAGATGGACTCCTTTATCTTAAGTATAAGATTTCCCTGGCAAATCAAATGTTTGATCCTTTATTCCTGCCCATTACCAAAAATCTGTTAGCTATTGCTGACTCAAAAAGCAATTTTAAGATGTTCTTAATAAGCCTCTGGTCCTTGAGGGTAGTTGTCTGACAATACCCAGCAGAACAGGGAAGACCATGCTGCAGTTGGGTCATACTACTCAAATTTCAATAGCTTTCCAGCAAAATTATGGAGGATGTGGTAACCCAGTTACATTACCTAACATTTTGTTCAGAAGATTTCATTGACTATACATGCTAGACTGTGCCATAAGTTCAGGAGTTCAGTAGTACTTTTCATGATAATGATGATGGTGAACTTAAGTACAGAGATTAAGTATTGTCACGGGGCAGCTTCTTAGAGACTTTGAAAATCTGGGTCAGGGCTGTGATATGGTTTAGAACAAGTAGGTTTTATTTTTTTCTCTTCCCATACATCAAGGCTTTTGAGAAGCAAACTTCCTGTCTAATCCTGAAGGCAAAGCCCCCTATAAAGGGCTTCCAATAATACCCTCTTACTAGTTTGGGACATCAGTTCTCCTTCATGGTATGGTTACATACTGATATGTCACCATTGGTAGTGAGATGTACCAAAAGTAACATTTTAGTAATTTACTTAAACAACTGAAATTTGGATCTGATTTTTAAATTAGTGTGAATTAAGATTGTTTCTGTAGTAACTTCATTCTTTCAATTACTTGCATTCAAATTGCTTCCTTGATTAGGAATGCACAGAGTAAAGTTATCATGAGTATTTAGAGAGGCCCACAGAATCACAATCCATCTCACTTATGCCAAAGTCCAGGGTCTGTCAAGTGACTGTCCACTGTGTGAGTTGCAGGGAAAATGTGAATGATCACCATTATTTTATCAACTGAAAAATGCAAATTTTTTCACATTTTAACGTCTCTGAATAAGGGATGCATCTTAGAGTCAATGGTGTCTTGTTGTAATAGTGGGGTTTTTTCTTTTCTTTTTTAATGGAGCAAAAAATAACACGACATCTTACATTAGTTGCATTTTGGATTCAAGGTTAATTACTCCAGGACCCACATCCCACTCCTTGCTTTGAAATTTCTCTCTGGACAGGCTCATCGGTCCCTCCAGTACCACCCTCAGAGTTATACTCTCCCTCTCTCTCTAGTTCTTTCATATTAACAACTCATTTAAAAAATATTGAGTGTCTATTTTGTGCCAGAACTCAAATTCTTGTAAAGTATTTCCATTTATGAAACAGGCATTGCATCTAGTCTGGGGATTCAGAACAGGAGGTAAAAGCCAACTTGGCCAAGGGTCTGTTTTGGTGAATTCCTAACTGTAGAGGTGTTGTTTAGGAATGAGAGGCCATTTCTAAATGAATAGGAGAGTGCCTCACACGAGTTTATCCAAAATCCTAGTAACACTGTCACATGGCCAGAAGCATATACAGGCCCTGGCTACCAGACAGAGCTGGGAAAATCAGAGTGGGGGTCATGGTGGTGGGGGGGATGGTTGGGGGAGCCCTTTGTGGCCTTACCACCCCCAGCTCCTGGACCTAGAGAGTGCTGATGTGTAACAGATGTTCAATATATGGTTGTGGCATCAATGACCACATCTGGGTAGGCAAAATCAGATTAGAGCAATTTGAATGAGTGGTGCTAAGAGAAACGGAAATCACAAATGCCAGTGGCCCTAGAAGAGTGGGTAGGGCAGGTAGAAGCCTAATGTCATGGACTTTGCTTTGATCTGGATGTTAGATGGGGGTCACTCTATCTCTCTATCAATACTTAGGACTTATGATCTTCAAGGCACTATTCTAAGAGCTTTCCAAATACGAACTCATTTCATCTTCATAATAATATTATAAAATATCTACTATTATTAACTCCATTTTACTAATGAGGACACTGATGCACCAAGAGGTTAAGGACCTTTTGCCCAAAGGTCTTATAGACAAAAAGTGACAGATTTAGGACTGGAACACAGGAAGTCTGGCTCCAGAATCTCTGCTTTGACCCCTTCACTACAATGCCTCTTTATTCACCCAGCAGGTGTTCTCTAAATATTTTAGCCACTATAATCATAGCTCCTTTGAGGCCAGATGTCTGCAGTCTGTCCCAGCCTCAGGAAGAGAAAAAGTCAGTTCTCAGGCTGCAGAAGTTAGGCCAGTAAGCCTGCCCTGTAGGTGATGGCAGATAGGAAAGCACACATCCTGGATTTGACTTGGAGATGATCCAGGTTTCTGGGAAGACCATTCAAAACTTTACCCCAAACTGCATGTTCCATTATAGTATTAAAATGACATTTCCCTCTCCTGTTGTCCCTTTTCTAGGCTGGAAAGAACTAATATTGGGGAAAATGTGTTGACTTCCTTTGTTCCTTTCTTTTGGTCTCTGGTGTTGTAAAAATGTAGCCTAAAGAAAGCCCTGGGGGGCTTCCCTGGTGGCGCAGTGGTTGAGAGTCCGCTTGCCGATGCAGGGGACACGGGTTTGTGCCCCGGTCCGGGAAGATCCCACATGCAGCAGAGCGGCTGGGCCCGTGAGCCATGGCTGCTGAGCCTGCGCGTCCGGAGCCTGTGCTCCGCAACGGGAGAGGCCACAACAGTGAGAGGCCCGCGTACCGCAAAAAAAAAGAAAAAAAAGAAAGCTCTAGGGAAATTTTCATAGTTATGTGTCAACCTATTTCTTTTATCAGTGTTTAAGACAATTTTAAACCGTCTCCATTTTCTCTCAAACTTCTGGGATTGAAATTAAACATCTTAACAGGACACAGAATCAACAGCAAATTCTTTTAAATTACTGTCAGAGGAATTAATTGAAACACTTAGAGGTAGCAGATTTGCTTTGTTAATTCTCCTGATAGCTTAGTTTCTGTCTTGAAAAGGTGATTTCTCTTTTTAAATTCCATACTATTACTACATTACATTGATTTAAAGTGCTGGGTCCTGCATTGTTATTTTATATCCAGAGAGGAAAAAGTCCTTGAATTTGGGCTTGGCTTTGAACAGAAATCACAAAACTGTCTGTGCACAGGAGCCTGAATCTGGGCCCTGGTATCTGCCACTACCAACATGCCTTCAGTTCTAACAGAGAGGTTAGAAGAAGTTTCCCAAATATAGGATTAGCATCCATTACGTAGACAGATACCTCAGGCAAATATGGTAGTCAAATAGACCTCGCTTTTTCAGCCTTTGAGAGTGGGAAGTCTTTGTTCCCAGTGTCTAGCAAAGGGCTGGGACGAAGGAGGCATAATACATGTATTACTGTAGGAAGGCGTTGCCTGATCCTAACATGGAAAGCAAAGGCATCAGAATCACGACTCAAATACATACAATGAAGCGACTGGGTATGCTCGCCTGGGCTGTAGACGTGGATAATAAAAGAAAAGCAGGCCCACGTGTAATCCTAAGCGTACTGGCAACGTATAATGTCCACTTTACTTCCTTGACATTGTGCTTTGCTGGGCAACTTGCATGTTGGTAAATGCTATTATCATATTTTCTTCTTGTAAACAATGTGGGTAAGATTAATTTGGGGGTATTTCACTGAATGCTTTCTTTCACAATGTTAAGAGATCAGACTATTTGAGACTGGTATTTCTTCTTTGTGCTCCCTGGCAATGCCGGATTCTACTGTGTTCCTCCTTCTTACCAGTTTGGAAAATGAGGAAAAATGAGACTGCGTGCCTGTCTTTAATTCTGTTACCAACAGTTGAGGGAAAACATATGTGCCTTGTATTTTGCCAAGGCTATCTTTTGTAAATAAACTGTGATCGTTAATTCTGGGGAGTGTTTCTGATTCATTACTAACAATGATTTTGCATATTATTATCTCTTAGAATCTTAATTTATATATATATATAAAATATACATATATATTTAAATTTTTTACTCAATTCTCTCATCTTTTATTTCTCAACATTCTTCTTAGTAAATACAATTATAGTTCAACATATCATAAATAATTTTATCGAATACCTACTTTGCACTTAACAGTATTTTAGTTGCTGAAGATAAACTAATAAATAAAGCAGTCTAAATTCTTGCTCTCACAGAGCTTACTTTCAAATAGAAGGAAGACCGTAAGCAAATAAAGAAGATAATTATATGTAGTGATAAGTGCTATGGAGAAATTGAAACAGGATATCATCTTAGTATGAATAGGTAGCATGCTATGATGGTCAAGGACACTGGAGCCCCACCACTACCCTGCTGTGTGATCTTGGACAAGTTATTTAGGCTTTCTGTGCCTTAGTTTCTTCATCTCTAAAATGGGGACAACCATAGCCTCTATCTCAGGGGCTTGATTTAAGGGTTACATGGTTATGTACGGAAAGCACTCAGAACAGTCTCTGGCATTATAGGCACTTCGCAGTATTGGCTTTCATTATCTTAGCAGTTACTGAGCACTTTCTTCGAGCCAGGAGTTCTAATTATGACTTGCTCATCAAAATAACCTTATGGGGCTTCCCTGGTGGCGCAGTGGTTGAGGGTCCGCCAGCCGATGCAGGGGATACGGGTTCGTGCCCCGGTCCGGGAAGATCCCACATGCCGCAGAGCGGCTGGGCCCGTGAGCCATGGCCGCTGAGCCTGCGCATCCGGAGCTGTGCTCCGCAACGGGAGAGGCCACAACAGTGAGAGGCCCGCGTACCGCAAAAAAAAAAAATAATAATAACCTTATGAAGAAGGTGTTATCAACACTTTTTCACAGATGAGAGAGTTGAGTTAGAGAGGCTCAATAATTTTCCCAAGTTCACGCAGCTAGAAAGTAGCAGTAGTGTCTTTGACTTCTGTTCTGTCCTCAAACATTTCTGTCTCTCTTCATAGAAGTTTTGTTTTTTTTCCAAATATTTACTTTCTAGCAGCTCAGTAATTAAACCCATTATATCTCTAATTTCATGTTTGTGGCTAGAAAGATAATACATATTTTCTGACCATAAAATTCATCCTGCTTGTCATCCTTCTCAGGTTTTTTCTTTTCTGATTCTGATAATTTTTTCTCCCTTTTATACGTCTTTGTTTTGCTGCTGCCTAAAGTTCAGCTGTTCATTATCGTAGCAATATATTTATATACATTTGATGTCATTTTATTCAAATAGAATTCATTAATTATCAACAAAATGTTGTCCCTTAGAAGTTAGATATAGTTTCCTATGGCATTTGTACTTTTTAGATTAAATGCTTTAGGGTAGAGAGCTTTAGAAAGTATTTCCATTTGTAATGCCCCAGATTTTATCCACTTAGTTGAAATTCAATATTGCTACTATTTTTCTTTTCATGACCTTTCAGATGTCTTTTTTCTTTTCCTAATCACAGTGCCATTTAAACCAAATGATATGCAGAAATCCTCACTTCAGTGGTAATCTGCTGTCTTTTTATATCCAGTTCTAAACCATAATCACTACTCTCTTCCTTCAATTGCTCAGATGCTTGGTGTGTATTTTATTAAGCAACATCTTGCCAGATTTAAGAAAAGTGCTCTCTTAGAGCAAAAGGGAGTTCTAAAGCCCCAGGGCTCAGCAGTACAATGTAGCTTTGCAGATTTTAAGACCATGCATACAACATGTTTATTGAGGCTTTGGAGAGAAGTGCTATCAAATCTATGAACCTGTCCTATACTAGTTATGTGACCATGGACCTTTTCTCCTTTCTAAAGAAGTGAGGAATAGGTGAGGACACAAAGTGTGGTAGTTGAAATCTGACTGTTGGCCCCTCTTGGAAACATGGTGTTCCAAATGGACTCCTGAATCAGGGAGACCACTGTTGGAATTTTGCTTCTGCCACTTAATTATGTAAATTCTCTGGGATTTTATTCCCTCATATGAAAAACAGAGATAAGAATGTAACAGTGTTTGTGAAGATTAAATGGCATAACATGTAAATATTGAGACGCACTAGCCATAATGATAACAATTATCATTATTAGTTGTTACCTACTCTCTCCTCGTTCATTTGTGATTTTTTTGAGTTCTTGAACCGGGTTCACTTCTTAATATGTGGACAATTCATGGTCGTATAAAGCAGAAACTCACAACCATTTAATTTTATCATTATCTTTAGAGCCAGTATCAGCTTCTCCACATGGTCCAACCCATTTTCAAGATGCTTAGGCTTAAAAAAATCACCAGCACTCAAATCTTCATTGGTTGATTGATTGAGTCATTCATTAAACATTTACTGACTACCTACTGTGGTATCTCTCTTTCCCCATGAAGCTCATAGTCTGTAGAGAGACTGGACAGTTCTTTGTATGAACTGCAAGACTGAGAGAGAAATGCAACAATACAAGAAAGTGAGGTAGCATGTAGGAAGCAGAGTTACTCTACTGGGGGTGGAGTGAAAGCCAGGAAGACTTCCTGGAGGAGATGATTTCTAGCTTGTTTTTCAAAAGAAAAAGAATTTGTCAAGTGGACAAAGGAAGAAGGGAATTCTGGTCAGAGAGACTAATAGCTGCTAAGTCACAGAAGATGAAAGCATATAAGGCTCAATAAGTGCATTTAAATTTTATTCGAAAGACCAACTCTCATTTTATAAAATAAATAGATTATATTTTATATTCAGATATTATATTTGCATCTTCTTTATAGCTTGTTCTACAGTCTCAAGCTCTCTGTAAATTTTTTTGAGGGGTTTATAATTAGGAAAGGCAAAGATAGAATTGCAATGAGGAAACACAAATTGTGAGAGAAATTTAACAGCTCAGGGTTAAAACCTTATGATAATGTATACATAATATTTCAATATCATCAACAACCACACAATGATCAAATAAAAGATCAGCAAGAAAATCCACTTTCTTTGCTTCCAATAAGACAATTAAATATGCATAAATCTCGTAGAATGAGGGGAAAATGTGTTCCTAACTGTGATTTTCCTCAGCAGTTTTCTTTCTTTTTTTTAAAAAAAATATTTATTTATTTATTTAGGCTGCATTGGGTCTTCGTTGCTGCGTGTGGGCTTTCTTTAGTTGCGGCGAGCGGGGCTACTCTTCGTTGCGATGCGCGGGCTTCTCATTGCAGTGGCTTCTCTTGTTGTGAAGCACGGGCTCTAGGTGAATGGGCTTCAGTAGTTGTGGCACGTGTGCTCAGTAGTTATGGCTTGCAGGCTCTAGAGCGCAGGCTCAGTAGTTGTGGTGCACGGACTTAGTTGCTCAGTGGCATGTGGGATCTCCCCGGACCAGCGCTCGAACCCGTGTCCCCTGCATTGGCAGGCGGATTCTTAACCACTGTGCCACCAGGGAAGCCCCTCCTCAGCAGTTTTCTCAGCATGTCCTCCCTGCTACCCTCTTCCCAACCCCAACAATCTTCACATCTTCATTTCTTTGGACTGTGTCAGCTGTGTTTTGATGATTGTGTAGACACTCTACTTTCATTATTTCTCACTAATAGTTACCCAAAGCAACTATTCATCTGCAATTTTATGGGTCATTGTGTTTCTTTAAAAAAATAGGCTTTGTGTTTTTGCTGCTCATTGCTAAACCACCATAGCTAAGAGTTATCACTAAAACTCTAACATTCCTCCTTTTGCTTCCTGGAAAAGTCTCCCACAATGAATGATACCTATTTTTAGGAAATTTAAATATCTGAAAGACAATGAAAATATTAAAAATTTGGATAAGATAGGGTGTGATTATATTACAAAGAAGTTAATCACTTATAAAGACTCTTTTGTGTGACCTTAAACAAAGAGGAGTTTATATATTCACTATCCCATAATAAAGATTATTAAATATCTTTATATGAAGATATCTATTATATGAAACTAGGTAACTCTTGCACATATTTCCAAGGGAATGGATTGGCTTTAACCCTGATTTAAGATCCCTTTAGTCTCCAGTGACCTCTTTAGGGGATATTAAGTGTTCCAAATTTGTCTAGAAAAAAAACCATACTACTTAATGAAGAACAATTGCATGAAGGATTCTTTTAGAAATTGTGATCCCTTGGCAATTTACACAGTATATTGGATATTATGACAGTCACATTGAAAGAAAATATAATACTAATTATTTCTGATTTGAGAAAAATATCTTAATATATGAGGAGCATATGTAAATGGTAACCCAACTAAGAAACAACAATTTTTTATTCCTTAATTCTCCAGGCTAGTAAGCATTCTCCTATTAAACATTTTTTTTCCCCTCTAAAACACTGCACATAAAACTCACTGATATTCCTCTATGGTCTTAGTTTCAGTTTTCACTTAAATAAGTTACTCATTTATTACATGGCTGCCTATAAGGGCAAAAGGAAATGAGGTTGATGGAGATGAAGTAGAAATGAGACTTCTCAGTATACAAGTTTTAATATTATTTTGATTTTTGAAAGCATGTAATTATACTATCATTAAAAAATAAGGTTAAAATGATATACCATTCATCATCAAACATTCACCCACTAAAAATACATAAATATGTTTTCTCAGAATATATTTATTTAGCAAATTTATGGAAAGCCTGATCATTCTACATTGATTCAGCTATCCTTATGTCAATAAAAGAATTATAAAATAGTATAATGCTAAAGAACATTTGAAGAACAGTATGAAGCACAAGAAATAGAATCAGAGGATCTGGGGGCAAGTTCAGTTCACAGCACTTACTAGCATGACCTTGGGCAAGTCACATAACTTCACTAAGCTTCACTTTCCTTATCTATGAATTAGATTGATGATAATATCACCTGTCTATTTACCTCTTGGAGTTGTTTTGTACGTCACGTGAAAAACTGCAAAGTCTTATACTTGTGATAGTTAACATTTTATATTTTATTTAATGTGTCTAAGACTTACAGAAATGTACAAAGCCACTATTTGGTTCACTGGGATAAAAGTCTGTTTGGTTTGCTTAATTTTTTGTTTTCACACACCAAACAATGAAAGTAAAACCAAGAGTGTCTTTGTTTTTGGCAGCCTGGTCAGCAGCGATGCCACAATCAATCTGGGGACCACATAACGTACTCTCATAGATCAACTATTTTTTTTCAGCAAGGAAAATCAATGTTTTGGAGCTCTCGTTAACTAACATGACTCTTAACTGGCTTTTCAACAGGGATGAATTTGCTCTGACACTTATGGTTCAACAGAAACTGCGAGGCATGAACATTTGTTTGGCTGATTCATTCATTCTACAAATATTTAGTGACCTCCCACTGTGTGCCAGGCACTGTTCTAGGCCTTGAGGACACAGCAGTGATTAAAATACTCAAAACTTGATGCTTTCATGGAGTTTACATTCTGGTGGAAAAATAACTGAGCCTTCAGCTTTTTTTTTTATCCTAACCACACACACACACCTTAATTTGAACGGCTTTTCTTGCCTTCTGCTAAAACAGCTTAAAACTGTTTTTTGGTGGCATAATCCTTCATGTGTCCAAGACCAAACATGAACGACAAATAAAGTCGGCTCTGGCTGGAGTGGGAGTGAGGCCAGGACCCAGGCTGTGTCCACCCATACTCCCGGACTTTTGCTCCTGCAATTCCTTCAGTGGACTCTAGGAGTCTTCAGAGAGCAGTTTGACACTCCCACACAGGGTTATTTCCACATCAATTCTATTACCTGAAGAAATCCCTCAAAAGCCTGTCTCCACAGTCTTCCAAGTTCTTTTCGCTCTCTGGGTCTACATCTCTCTCTCTCCACATAATAATCACATTATAGGCTTTCTAGTCTTTCTGATAATTGCCATAATAATGAGAGTTATCACTTATTGGAGATGTGCTATTTGTCAGGAACTGTGCTTAGCATTTTACATGCATTGGTTCTCTTTATTCTCTAAATCATCCTATGTCATGGGTGTGAATCCCCATTTTACAGATAAAGAATGATATTCTGAGAGGTGAAGTAATTTGTTCCAGATCACACAGCAGCTAATGGTAGAGTTGGAATTTGAACCATATCTATTTCACAGTAGAAACTCTTAACCATTAACGCTTCCCATATTTTGGGAGCCTCTGGCCCTCTCAGGGATAATTCTAAGAATCGTGCCAAGCTCTGATTAAAGCAGAGGGGTGCAGTGTCTACTATAACAAGCCTGTTGTTGAGGGCTATGATCTTAGCTATCATTTATGATGGCCTTCTACATTCCAGACATTCTATATCCACTTCCTCCATTTCTTCCAGCAAATTTGGAAGGTGAATATGATCATCCCTTTGTAATAGGTGAAGAATTTCAGGTTCAGAGAGGTTGTCAATCACGTAAGGCCTCACAGGTAGTACGTGATGAGCCCTCTGCCTGCCTTTATGCCAGTTTGGGGCCACAGCTATTCTCAGAGCTGAACCACAGGCCCCAAACTCCAATATCCTGAAAACAACAACAACAAATTAAAAAAGAGAACCCATTTTTTTTCAGCCTGGATCTGCTCTCTGGCCCAGGGTCTACTCCAAGCCAGTCCTGCCTGTCTCTGTTCTCAGTCACGTCTAGTTCTAGACTCCACAATCCCACCTGCCTCTGGCCCTCCCTAACCAGAACATTCCCATCTCTGTTTCCCCATCCGGCTCATTTTTGTCCCCTCTCTTCCTCTCTCCTTTCTCTCTCTGGGTATTTGGCATCTTTCCTTCTTCGGATTCTCCATATCCTTTACATCCCTTCCCATTTTTCTCTCCAACCCTCTTATCACCATGTGAATCTGGTTCCTTTTCCTCTCTTCTATGAGAAGCAGTCTAGTGCAGTGGTTGTGCTGGTTGTTCTGGAGTCTTTCAGACTAAGACTGAGTTCTGGTTTTACTCTACTCGTTAGTTGTCTGACCTTGGGAGAACCACTTATGTTTTCTGAGTCTCAGTTTCCTCAGTTGTAAATGAGCAAATGGGCAAAGCAATAGAAACTATGTCATAGGTTCTTGAGAAGTGTAAATAAGTTAACATATTTAGAATTGTTAAAGTATTTAGAAGCTTTCAGAGTGTCATCATGCACACAGTGAGTGCTCCATATAGGCTAGTCTTAATTATTCTTTCTTGCAATCATCTCCCTTTCTCTCTCTCTTCCATTTTTTCTCATCAATAGTTCCTTATGCTTTAGTTAAAATTAAAAAGTGAACAGAGAGTTTCTGTAAAATAGATACATTAATTCATTGGCATTATTCATTTATTTTTTCATTTGGTCCACATTTATTAAATGCCTACTATGACCTAGGCACTGTGCTAGGGACCAGGGATACAACAGTGAATAAAATATGCTTTTCCTTGAGGGGTATATTTGTTTTGTAACTAGTCAAAATTCTTTGCCATACTTTAATAAAACGGATGAATTTATGCATTTTAATAAGCCCACATGTATGTCAATTGGTTTTGTCACCTACTTTCCCCCCTGAGTCTGTCTACTTCTATTCTGCCACTACACTGATCCCACCCCCTTGATGAATGCTTTTCAGCCAGTCCTTCCCTAGCCCCTTTGGAGCTCTCTAGCCTGTTTCTATTCAGCAGCCAGATCCATCTTTTTTTTTTTTTTTTGCGGTACGCGGGCCTCTCACCGCTGTGGCCTCTCCCATTGCCGAGCACAGGCTCCGGACGCGCAGGCTCAGCGGCCACGGCTCACGGGCCTAGGCGCTCCGCGGCACGTGGGATCTTCCAGGACCGGGGCACGAACCCGTGTCCCCTGCATCGGCAGGCGGACTCTCAACCACTGTGCCATCAGGGAAGCCCCAGATCCATCTTTTTGAAAAGCAAATCTGATTCTGCCAGCCTACAGCCTGAAACCTTTCAAAACTGTTGCTTTCAGGAGAAAGAACCAAATACTTAACACAGTCCTGGGTGATCTGCCTCTGCTTCCCGCTTCCAACATCCTAGGCGCAGTGTTTCTCCCACCTTTTCCTGTTTGCTTTCAGTCCTTCCATATCACCATCCTCTCTCCTCCAGAGGTGACTTTGCACACCTTTCCCTCCTCTTCCTTACAACTCCTTTCTCTGCTCTGTCTTGACAAATTAATGCCTACTCACCCTTCAGAGTAAAGAAAATATTATTTGGGGGGATGTCTTCTTAACCCTCTGTCGAGTTTTTTGTTTGTTTGGGTTTGATCTGGTTTAGTGTACTCTAAGGGTATACTTGAGTTTCTAGACTCTAAGAGTCTAGATCCAAGTTTCTTTTTCTAGAGTTCTCACCTTAGCTTGTATAGTGTGATTTTACTTGCCTGACTGTAGGTACATTAGGGAAATGTCCATATCTCTTTTGCTCATCTTTCTAGCTCTAATGTCGAGGGCACTGCGTCACTCATCAGAAGCATTTAATAAACATTAGCTGAATAAAAATTGAATGAATGAATTTTTGTTCTGTTATTCCTTTTTTTTTTTTTGCGGTACATGGGCCTCTTACTGTTGTGGCCTCTCCCGTTGCAGAGCACAGGCTCCGGACGCGCAGGCTCAGCGGCCATGGCTCACGGGCCCAGCCGCTCCGCGGCATGTGGAATCTTCCCGGACCGGGGCACGAACCGGCGTCCCTGCATCGGCAGGCAGACTCTCAACCACTGCGCCACCAGGGAAGCCCATATTCCTTTTTTTTTTTGTTTAGTATAATTTGTTTTTTTAATTCTAAAATACATTAATAATTAATATTGATAGAAGACTGATAGACTATGCAATTATTTATTTTACAAGGAGATTCTGTACGTCAGGGAAGCATCTTGAAGTACAATTACATTATGATTGTGAATTGTTACTTACATGGAAAGAGAACACAAAATCCACTTTATATATACATTTATATAAACACCTGAAAAGACTTGACTCCCAAAGTATCTTGTTTCAGAAGAACATGAATGAGATGAAAGATGAACTAGATTCCTTGGTGGCACATAGAAAGCAGACAAGTAGCTCGGGAAATCAAATCCTGTTTCAAGCTTGGCACATTAAGGGAAAGGAAGGCGGTGAAAGGGGGTTGAAAAATGTCATCTGAAGCCACAGAGGATGCTGGCATAAGCCAAATAATTTCCAAACCAACAAGATAGAAAGGTTAGAAGAAGTTAACCCTTAATGTGTGGCCACCTTATATACAAACTTCTAACAAATTTGTAGAATTGTCACTTATTTTCCCTCGGTCATATTAAATGTTAATGGTCTTGAAGGAGATGTGGGCCCAGTGTATCTCCACAGTCATAAAGCACTTGACATTTACTGAGAAATCCAAATACCTCCCTATTCCCCATATGGAGGGAAGACACTACCTTTTAAGGTCACTTTAGCTTTGCTTTAACCTGATTGTTCTGGTTGTTCAGCAAACCGTACATGGGCATGAAAGGAGGAAAAGAGAAAAATCTTCTGAAAGATCACGTACAGAACAACAGGGACTGCAGAGGAAATCAGAAGAAATATATAAAATAGCCACAATTTTCTGAACATTAAAGAGAAAAAGCCACATTCATCAGTTAAGTAGAAACTATTTTTTCCCTTCCATTTAGAATGTATAGGAATTAGAGGGAAATAGTAAGGCTGTATGGTTTTTTTTTTTTTTGGCTGTATGGTTTTCAATAAAAATTCAAAGAAAGCGACTGAATCTTCGGTTTTAGGAAATCATATTAATATATATTATACATACAGAAAGGAGTGGGGCCTGAGTGAATGCCCAGGCACCAGCTGCACTGGCTACAGTGAAAGAGGAGGGGTGAGTGAAGTGGAAGCTCCCAGAGAGGGTCAGCAGAAGATCAGTGTTGGGAGTTAAGGCAAAGAGCACGGCAGGAGAAGGCAAACGGTACTGAGGAAAAGAGGAGCAGTGGGTCATGACCTTGCCCCTCCTAACTGCTTCTCCAAAGATCTTTTTCCATCTAGCGCTCCACATCCACAGGACGTTGCTGTGACTCTGGCTGGAAGTGGGGGGGCTGACAGCACACAAGTGCTCCCACAGAGTTGCTGCAACTCTGCTTTATGCGGGAGAATACATCTCTTGGTTAGAATGACTTAGAGTACATTTGGTACAACGAAAGTACAATAGCCTATACAAGTTAAGCCATGAGTCAGTTTTCTGCCAAGTTAGCCTCAGTGTAAAGGCCTTTTTTTGGTTTTCTTTTTATATATAGAAAATATATATGCTGTCTCATTTTCCCAACTTGGAATCTGGTTGCAGCTCAGATTGTTGAACAGATAGGAAAAACATATGTTCCCAACATTTCTTCAAGATTTCTTTCTTTTATTTTTACAAATAAACGTCAGAATGACTTGTGCCAAAAGGAAGAACATGTCAGATCCTGAGCTTCTCTTGGGCTGGACTGCCTGAAGAGGACCGTGCTGCTGTGTTACCAGAGGTATAGTGCAATGCTTTCAGCTGACATGCCAGTGTGGTATGAAAGCTTCCCCTGGAGGTGGGGGCCCCTTTTTTCCAGAAGGTTGGGGGCCTCCAGAAGGTTTCCCCCATCACCAACTGGATGTGATGGTTAGAATTTAACGCCTACACAGGTGGGTCTCACAACAGGACAGGGCAGGTAAGGCTAATGGTGCAAACTGTGCCTCAGCACAGGCAGTCATCTTGGGTGAGGGTGAGGTACAGCCCATAAAACTTGGAACCTGCAAGTCACTCAGAACATTGGTGGCTGGTGAGGGAAGAGCCCTCAGGTATGCTGCAATATTAAAAGGTTCAAAAGCACTGACAAAAAGTGTTCAGTTTTGCCTAAGGCAGCACATGAGAATCCATTCCAGTGAAATGCTACATTCCTAGAAGTGCTGTTCACCCCAGAACTATATCCCAGAGGACTCAATTCTGGCTGCGCTGAGAAGTGCTGAAGTTCCCTCCATGTCGCTCTGGAGACGGAAGCAGCGAAGCAGCCCTGTCTTAGGGGGTTGTTTAGATCCTCTCTCAAACTTCAGCATCATGGACGGCGGTAATGTGTAAAATGTTTGCTCTCCTCATGAACTTCCATCTCTGAGCATTTAAATTCATTTAACTCTTTTCTGATGGCGGCCTTGTCAGCAGGGGTCAGTTTGGCCCAAGGTTTGTCAGCTTGCTGGTCATAATCATGAGCCTCTGTTACCCCCACGTATTCATTAAACCTCAGAATCTTCCTGGCAAGTAGTTCAGCCACAGTTGGCCTTTGACTGAGCTTTCTCGTGAGCTGACGTTTAATCTCTCGTTTTTCTGTTTGATGATCAGCTTCATTTTTAGGTTGTAGTATGTTTCATTGTTCTAGTTCTTCTGGTGTTGGTCTTTGACTCAGTTGTAGTTCTGGAGTCCAGAAATCCAAAATCAAGGTGTTAGAAAGGTTGGTTCCTTCTGAAGTTTCAGAGGGAAAATTTGTTCCATGCCCCTCTCCTAGATTCTGGTGGTTGCCCCCGGTCCTTGGCATTCTTTGGCTTGTAGATACATCACTCCAGTCTCTGCCTTAGTCACATAGTGTTCTCTCTGTGTGTGTCTGTGTCTAAATTTCCCTCCTCTTATCTGTTCTGTTACTCCTTAATTTTTGTAATGCATCAGTGGCTCTTTACTAAGAAAGCAAATTATCCTTGGCAGTGGGAACATGAATATGAGGAAACGGAAAGAGGGAATAAGAGTAGACTATCTTGAACCAAAGTACAATTTGGATACTTTTGCTTTTTATAGACTTAGTCAAAGAGTCTACCAGGAATCGTATTATAAAGCACATTAAAGATGTATACTTTATATTTCCTAGGCTTGGTTTTTCCATCCTGAAATTGCTACTACTTGTGATTCTGAGAATTTAAGATATTGTCCTATTTCAGTTTTCTGTGCACTTGATTTCTTGAAATTGATTTTTTCATATTGCTTTCTTTCAGCCTCAATAAATCTACTTGTAAGCTTGGTAATTACAATTTAATTTATTAAATGGATAAGATTTAGGTTACAGTGGGTCTATAAACAAAGAGACGATGTACAGTAAGTTGTTAATCTTGAAAGCCCCCACAAGCAATAAGTGCTTCCACTTGAATTACATTTAAAACTATTATTGCAGGGTTCAAATCCTATTAAACACAGAAAGAGAAAATTTCCACAGATATAGAGCTTTCCCCTTCCCACAAGTGGGTGAAAGCAGAATTTCCATGTTTTAAAATGTGTGGAATAAAAAGAGAACATTTAGAAATTACCTGCTTGTGATTATTATTGTTTGATGACAAGCTTTAATTAGAAGACACAGTAAACTAAATTTCACAGAATGTCAGCTGGAAAGAGCCTTAAAAATAATCTCTCTAGGGACTTCCCTGGTGGCTCAGTGGTTAAGAATCCGCTTGCCAGTGCAGAGGACACGGATTCAATCCCTGGTCCGGGAAGATCCCACATGCCGCAGAGCAACTGAACCTGTGTAGCAACTGAGCCTGTGCGCCACAACTACTGAGCCTGCGCACCTAGAGCCTGTGCTCTGCAAAGAGAAGCCACCGCACTGAGAAGCCCGCACGCCACAACGAAGAGTAGCCCCCGCTCACCACAACTAGAGAAAGCCCTCACGCAGCAACGAAGACCCAACACAGCCAAAAATAAATAAACAAACAAACAAATAAATAAATCTCTCTAACCATCTTAATTAACAAACAAGGGAATCAATGTTCAGAAAAGTGATGTGGCTTAAAACACGGTCAATAAAGCATTCGCTGCAGAGTCAGGGAAAGGAGATGTATTTTTACATTTGAGGATTGGCTTAAATAGGGGGATAAGCAAACAGATGCAGGGATAAACTAGATGGGAACCCAGAATATGGTGTTAAGTTAGTAGGTATTTTAAATCTGTCTTGGTTTATATTCTTCTTTTTGTCTCTGTAGAGACAGTTATCTAACATCCTGAAATTTCGTATCAAATGGGAGGGTTATCTAACAAGGATTTGTGTTCACTTTGCGATCCTTGTATACTCAAGAATAGAACTAAGACTCTTTATTTCCATGTATTTGATCTGGATGTTGCTAAAGACAAGTAAGGATCCAAGAAATGTTCTTGGTTACCAAAATATCTCTAGCACGAGGTTTTACTTAGCCTCTTTCAGTACTAAGGAGTGAATGCTTTATGTTACTGGATACCAAGATATCCCCCAAATAATATAAACTTAATATATAGATGAAATACACAAAGATCAATATATTTAATTATGGAATGAGAGTTGCTATGGAGATGGGAAGAGGGATGATACAGTGGGAGGAGGCATGACTTATAATTACCTTTGTAAATATTTTTAATCCCTTTGATATGAGCTTGGGATGTTGTATTCCCAGGATAGATAATGAGGTCAAGAGAGTTTTCTAAGAGTCAGGAAATGGTACCTCCCTTTGTAGTCATTACATTTTTCTAGGTCCAAAATGGGGTGTGGGCACGGAGAGAGGGATGCAGCATCATTCATCATTAAAGTATCTGGAAGGAAGCTCTCAATGAATCTGTACACTCTATTTGCAGGAATCATCCTTTTGGTCATATTTTATAGTGCTATGTGTTAGATGGAGGCTGAGGAGAAAACAAAAGCAACTGGGAGAAGGCTAGGAAAAGGAAGCACTGAGGAGACATCCTGGGAGATTTCTAGTTGCAGGAGGAGGCAGTATCTGCTGGTGGAGGTGTATGTATGTGAGAGAGAGAGTTGTAGAGAAAGACATGGCTAAGCAGTACAAATTCTAGAGTCATATGAAGTTTTATTTGTTCCCTTCCTAATATTTTGGTAAAAATTAGAATATACCAACTAGATTAATTAAAACAGATCTAATGCAACATATTTGGAGAAATCTGATATGTGGCAATATAGACATCACTGAGGATGAACTGATTGATGATGGATGGACGAGTGGATGGATGGGTGAATAAAGGGTTCTACAGGAAGAATTTAGGATGAGGAAGAGGAAAATCATAATATATTTGAACTGTTTATTGAACTATCAATATATCCAGATTGGTAGGTTGTTAAAATTAACAATAATTGTTCATACTTTTAGAGCTCTCATATATATCATTTAACTCTGACACATGAACAACAGCAATTAACAACAGTAAGCTAGAAAGGAAAGTGAAGTTTTGTACATGAGAAAGCCCTGAGATGCCATGAGAATTTCTTTTTAACTCCTTAATGTCCTTTTGATCAGAACAATATTATTGGATGATTCCTTGGGCTATTTAAGCCATCTGCTCTCATGAGCTATTATAGCAAATTAAAAGGATTAAGAAATTTATTAGCTGCTCAACTTTAGTAGCTATGACAACTTTTAAGATATTGCACTGCTTTCCTATCTAGAGGCTGACTGAGCTTCAGCTCCCCCACCTGTGAAATGAAGAAGCTGGACAAGATGGTATTAAAAGGATTCCTCCAACTCTTAATTTCTATTTCTCAATGATTCTGGTTAAACCACACAGAATGCATCAAGTTAACTAGATTGTTCATTCACTTCTTCTTAAATCATGCAAAAAAATGCAAAGAAAAAGGATGTTATGTTAGTGACAAAACTTTCAAGTAATGGAATTTATGCTTCTATACCACCTGAGGTCAAGGGTCATGTTTTTTATCTAGAATTTAATAACTGAAGGGTTATTCTGATAATACCTTACCCATTCTAACCTTTCCTTTTTGTAGGTAAGAAAACTGAGACTCATAAAGATGAATAACTACCACAAGGTCACACAGTTAGAGTTAGAGTTGGCATTAAAATACTGGTCTCGTCGAAGTCCAGAGTCCTGCCCAGTACTTTCCACTCCAGTGCTCATCTTAAATGTTTCCTGATGATGCTGATGCAATTTCCGATCAAGACCCACAGCTGGACTTTATGAATCTTGCCTGGGCATTTAAGATGCAGTTATTTGTACTGAGAAAATATTTCAACATGCCACAGCTGCTCATTCGTATGCATAAATCTATGCAGACATTGATTTAAATAAAGAAATATAGCTTGCATTGCAAGTAGGTTTCTTGGATGTTGTAAATACTCTCCTTTCCGAGAACTTTCAGAAGGTGTCAATATTCTTCCAAGGTTAAGTTGCATATTAATTTCAAGCTTTCATTGTATCTTTTACTCTATAGAGAAATGCACCTTGGTCTCCAGCTCTGGTTTCAGCTCGAAAACTTAATTCAGAGTGGTTACTCTGAAGATCAGAGTTTCACTTCACGCTAAAAAGAATATATACTCTTTCCCCCCTGAATTAGCTACACAATTTAAAAGAAGTAAAAAAGATTATTTAAATTAATTTCTGCTTTAAAATATAGTAAGTTACTCAAATAAAATTTATAGTGATGGCTGAATGACTTTTTTTTGATTCACAGAGCCATCCATTAGGATGGGGTTCAATCTTACTTCATCCCAACTCACTGCTTCTTTTTTTTACATCTTTATGGGAGTATAATTGCTTTACAAGGGTGTGTTAGTTTCTGCTTTATAACAAAGTGAATCAGTTATACATATGTTCCCATATCTCTTCCCTCTTGCGTCTCCCTCCCTCGCACCCTCCCTATCCCACCCCTCTAGGCAGTCACAAAGCACCGAGCTGATCTCCCTGTGCTATGCGACTACTTCCCACTAGCTATCTATTTTACGTTTGGTAGTGTATATATGTCCATGCCACTCTCTCGCTTTGTCACAGCTTACCCTTCCCCCTCCCCATATCCTCAAGTCCATTCTCTAGTAGGTCTGTGTCTTTATTCCTGTCTTACCCCTAGGTTCTTCATGACATTTCTTTTTCTTAACTTCCATATATATGTGTTAGCATACGGTATTTGTCTTTCTCTTTCTGACTTACTTCACTCTGTGTGACAGACTCTAGTTTCTTTAACTCACTTGCAGGAGAGGCCATAATGAAAGAGAATGAAGCCTG
This sequence comes from Monodon monoceros, assembly GCF_005190385.1. Classification (NCBI taxonomy): domain Eukaryota; kingdom Metazoa; phylum Chordata; class Mammalia; order Artiodactyla; family Monodontidae; genus Monodon; species Monodon monoceros. The sequence continues at coordinate 47,403,248 of NW_021703784.1, read as the reverse complement.
AATAGGTTCACTGTGTCACTAGCTGAGGAGTTCTAGCAAGATTTATGAATTAGCTTGATAATCTGTATTTAGAGGGGAGGGATAGGTAAAGTAGAGGTGAATGACACGTGAACTTCTTAGACCCCCTGCAGCTTGATCTGTTCCTAGTAAAACCACTGAGTTATGACTAACCATTGAGTGACACATGTCAGAAATCAAACCTTGTGATATAGCCTCATGTGACTTTGCCCAGTACTCCAGGTAGAGGGAGTCCCACCCAATAGTGTCAAATGGCAATTTTTGCAGGGTCCCTAAGTATTCTAGAGCAGTGCTTCTCAAACTTTAATGTATGTACAAATAACCTGTGGATCTCGATAAAATGCAGATTCTGATTTAGTTAGCCTGGGTTGGGGTTCAAGATTGTGCCTTTCTAACAAGTTCTCAGTTGCTATCTATGCTGCTGGTTCACCGACCACCCTCGGCAGACCAAGACTCTAGAGTAAGTCATCTCTTCCCCCAGTTTCCTACATGGCTCATTCCATCACTTCTTTTAAGTCTCTGCTGAAATACCACCTTATTAGCAAGACCTTCCCTACCCACCGTATATTTCTCTGTCACTATCACCTTTATTCTTCTTCCTATTTATTTATACTACTTATCACCATTTGACAAATTTTATATTTATTTGAGAGGGGCTCTTTGGTTTGCTGTTTTATCATTTTCCTAGAATGTTGACTGAGGCATAGTAAATGTTCAGCAAAAAAACTATTAATTGAATGAACATGGCCACTCTGCCACAGTTCCATTCCATAAACCAGACCACACTTATGAGTCTCCAGGCAACAATCAACTCTGTCCTTTGGGATTTTCCTTTAGGAACTCAAGTATTCTTTTAAAGAATAAAAGGTGGAGGAAATCAGGCCCCTCCACGGTCTACTCAGGTCCCTGCTTGCTGATGGGGACCAACATCGACTTTCTCCTTCCTACTTGCAGGCCCTTCTGAAGCCCTTGCAATGTCCCCAGCAGTGCCCTGAGTAGCCAGATTAAAGGCCAGGGGATATTGGTGGCTTTCATGGGGACAGCTTGGCAATTAATTGTCTCCATTTTGTGCTCTATCCAACTTATACTGTTCACTTGATTCTCCTAGTGAATATCTGATGGTTTGTTATTTCAACCTCAGGCAGTAACCTCACACTAAATATAGGTGCTATTGTATTAGTGAGAAGACAACAAATGCTGTAAAGATTTGCCCCAATCTGACCCAGGGGAATGCTGTGTTAGACACTGTTTGACAAATGTATAATTAGGTTGTAATCAATGCCTTTTTTATTCATCAAAGATGTTAAAGTTGAGTTACAGATCTTTAAAAAATGAAATGTGAGACCTTTAATAGTCTTTTCTTTGTTCTATATTACAGAGCAAGAGCTGTAGATTTTCTGCAATGCAGGAGAAAGGGAGTTTACCTACTAGGGTTGCTAAAGGTTTTGTAACAACAACAGCAAAAATGGCACCACCTAAAAAGAGCATCAACACCAAATGTCCAATATAGGGATTCATTTACCATTTCTGCATCTAATATCAAAACGCCAGGGCACTCATTTAATATTCACTCAGCAAATATTTCTTAAACATCTACTATTAATATTTGCCAACACACTAAAAATATTATATTGTACTTCTAAAACAAGGGGAGACACATTTGATATCTCTTTAATAAAGCATAGTCAAGTTCATATTGAGCACATTAACATGGGAGATAAAATGAGTGGTAGAAGGGTCCTTGCCCTTTAGAAGTTTACCTAAGTGGAGGAATGTGCAAATCACGACAAGGGACACACCAGGTGTCTGAATATAGGTCTAGGGAGCTCAGAGAAAGAATCAATCAACATTGAATCAGCAGATTAAAGATGACTTTGTAGTGGAATTGGCATCTGAGGGCCTTCAAGATGAGCAGGAATACTACTAGTGGAAAGGGAGAGAAGGGAATTCCAGGCAGAGGAACCCACATAAGCAAAGGCCCAGAAACATGGCAGCTCAGGACGAAGGGCAGGGGCAGGGAGCAGTCCTGTGAAGCACAGCCATAGTGAAAAAGGATGATGCTGGTGGGTGGTGGTAGCAGGAAGGAGCATGGAGTTTGGCTGGGACCATACTGTGAAAAGCAAGGAGTTTGTGTACAGGGATCTTGGGGTGATATCTTCTAGAATGGTAATTCTGAAAGCAATGAGGAAGATGACTGGGAGGGGTAAGGAAATGGGTATATATATGTGTGTGTGTGTGTGTGTAGCAGAGGTGGGCGGGCATTATGTTTCCTTTTTTCCAAGTAATGTTGGAGTAATTTCACTAATTGAATATAGGTAATTGAAATTTTTACAAGAATTAATTTCTCATATTGCTTAAGTAGAATTTATTCTGAAGTATCAGGTACATGATCCTTTTCTTAAAAAAAGAAAGAAAATAACATTATTATTTTCTTTCTATTATTAATGTAATACATGTTAACTTCAAAGTAAGCATGTGACGCACATTGGATAAAAAATGACGGTAAAAATGAATCACAATCACACCAGGAGAAAAAAACATTTGTTTGTATGTGACTCTAAATTTGGCTTCAATTCTGCCACCTAGAACTAGGCATTGAATAAGACTGATGATGGATAGGGTAATTCAGACAACTGGGGCCAAGTTCATTTTAGGCAGAAGTGAGTATAACAACTTTGGCCTTACCCTGTGCAGTGAAACTTGCCAAGGGAGACACTTATTGTTATATTATGATAATTATAAATTATTTATCATTATTTCAAAAAATGTGCTAAGTACTATGAAAAATACAGTTGGAAACGGTTTTGTATTTTGCAATATACACTTATTTACCACTTATTTTCTGCTTTGAAGCAAAAATGAAAAAGTGCAAGTAGTAAAAATGAATCCCTTCAACATTCAATTACTGTCAAGTGGAAAATCAAGTACTGAAGAATGGTAAACTTTTCTTCATTAGTTCAACAACTTTTTAAGAAATACCAGTTATATGTACAACACTGAAGATAAATTTATCAGTGAACAAAACATAGGTTTTGGTGTCTGCTCGCTTGAAACTCACGATCTTACGTAGCTTATCAAGATGTTCTTTCTCCCTGCTCTCTGGAATAGAATTCTCACCCATTTTTCAAAGTCTGGTTGCATTTTCCCATTTCCATGAAGTACTCTTGTACTGTTCTGCCTCCCGCAGGTTTATTCCTTCTCTGACATTCCATAATTCTTAGAGATGGTGCCATTATCATACAATTTTGGTTATATGTCATCAGGAATTGATCTCTATTAAATGTATCTAAGTCTCTTTTCCTGAAGGAGATAAAAAATTCCTTAAAGACAAAGACCTGGGATAGGGGTAAAAGTGGAATTTTCTGAATATCTAGTAATATTGAGCAAGGCATCTAGAATATTCCTGATAAAAGTATTTGAATGTAAGTGAAAAACATTTTTGCAGAAAGCCTGGTTCTTGACCGTGTTACAAGAGATGTCAGTAAAATTTGTCTTAGCATGGATACCTCACAATACTGGTGCAAATTAAGGGGACTTGGTGAGAATTTCCTAATGGAATCTTATGGTATACTCTTCTTTTAACTTGTTATTTTAAAGGCAAATTGATCATTATTTCTTAAATATGTCATATAATTTACATGTCCCTAAATGACCTAAACAACAATCCAATCAGTTTTCCATTTCAAACAATAGTTAAATTAAGCTATATTAAGCTAAATTAAGTTAAATTAGGAATAGTTAAATTCTTCTCCCTTTGCAAAGGGAGAAGAATGATTGCTTGATGTTGCATTACCACATTTCCAACTGATTTAAAGCCATGACAAATTAGAATGCAGTTAGGCTATTAAAATGGGGAAGTCATTCCGTGAGTCTGATTTGTACTTTGGCATTTTGAAATACTAAGCTTGTTGTTGTTATTTGCAGGTATCTTTAGAAGCACTTTAAACATCAATTTATTTGATTTATAAGACATGCTTTGAACAGGCATCTTGATAAAGTACAGCATAGTATCCAAAGTGAGTATATTGCTTAAAGGAAACAAAGCTGTAAGGAAGCTTAAGATGAAGATTTATGCTGATAGAACTAGGACATGCTTGTCCTTTATTGTAACTTTTAAAGCTTGTAATCATTCTGTTCAAGGTTATTTGAATGACTGTCTTCACTATCAAGAGCTTCTAATTGGTATAACTATGGTTCTGACCATATTATCAGTCTCCAGAATTGTTTGAGATGAAAGTTTTCAGAAATGGGAAAACAGTCAGCGATATTTATGCCTTGCATCAGATTATGGTGTAGGGCATAGAGTTTGAGACCCAAAGATAACAGCTATCAATAAAATGGAAGAATCCCATGAACAAGTTCTTACTCTATATGAAGTAGAATTTGTTCATCAAATTGTGTTAACCCAGATCTTTTTCATTTTCTGTTTTACAATGGGTACTTTGGAGCTGTTTATTCCTATTAGAAGACATATCTACTAATTTTTAAGAAATAGAAAGACTTGTCAAAACTGTCTGGGAAGAGCATGGTTCCTTGGTGCTGTCATCGTCCATCTTTGACAAACACAAATCCCCTCTTCCCAGATGGCTCTCTGGCCATATCTGGGCTAGGTCAATAGAAGAAAGCAATTAATACTTTTTTTTTTTGGTATAACTTAATTGCAAATTCTAATTCTAAAGTCAGGCAAAGTGAAAGTGACATACCAAAACACATAATGGCAGAATGTTTTCTTTATTCTCTCGTAAAACATGTGGTTGGCCACCGTTAATGGTAAAACCTAAGATGTCACAGGAAAGACACAAACCTCAATTTTCCAAACATCAATAGACCAAATGTTGCTAAGAAAGAATCATTTGAAAAGGCCAAAGAAGCTCTTTATGCATGTGGATGCACAAAGGCTCTTCCTTGAAGGTCCCTTGTACTTTCATATTCATCTGTTAAATTCTCCTCTCTGCTAGCCATGCAGACCAAAAACAATGAACTACATTTCCTGAAGACAGAACCATATTCTTCTTTTTTTTTTTTGTAAAGTCTAGTCCACAGTGATATACATAACTACATTTCTTTAACAAAAGAGCAATTTATATATATAAATTTGCTAAGAACTCAATTCCACAGTAGGTAACATCCCAGTTGTCTCACTGATCCTCATTCTGATCACAGAAACAGATGTTGAAACCAATCAAAAAGCAGGTTTGGCTAATCTAATTTAGAATATCTCATCAAATCTCAATTGGCTAATTCAACTTATGACATCTCACCAAGTCTCAGGGTTTACAGTGATGTATTCCAAACAAGGGATAGTGTGGCAGAAGAGGCAAAAATAAAATAAAATAAAAATTCCACATCAAGGACATCCAAAAACCACTTTAGTGTTAATAAGAGTAAGTCAATGCCATAAGGAGAGACTATGGTCTACTGATCACGGTCTATTTCTGTAGATGAGATCTCTCCCCCTTGCTTCCTAAATCTTAATTGCTTTTATAGTATCCATTGCTGAGCAAAGGTGTATACCAGACAAGAATATAAATGAAATCAAGCTGATGCTACTTGTTATTTGTTTAAATTCATATTTTCAAACAGGCCTTTCTAACTATTGGATGTTTTCCTTGGAATTAAGGGTAACAAAGTCTCATGTTCTTTGGACATAAACCACAAATTTTTCACCATAGATTGTTTCAAAAAATCTTGTTGGTGGTGACTGGTTAATACCGGTGATCAGAAATGCAGGCACCCATTCACACAGAAACACATCAGAACATTGTAAGTTTGAGTTCTCACTGACCTTCAGGCTGGTATTGTGCTATAATCGTCACCGTCTGTCCAGCCCCCTTTAGCGCTGCAGCAGCCTGTTCATGGGATGCTCCTCGAAGGTCAATGCCATTCACCTGAAAGAGAGGAAGCCGGAGAATTTTGGTATTTCATAAGGCATATTATTCTGATAGACAGAGGGAAAAAGTTTCCCAAAACTGAAAGGCTAAGATTATGTTACCTGCCTCAAAACCCTTCATGTCCTACCCAGGCATTTGAGTGTTAACCTATCAGATTTCATGCTCTTGATAACTTTAGTTAGCAGAAACATGAAATTTCACCTCGGACGTTTGTGCCATGGTCTGAATGGGTTGAAAGTTTTGTCTACCCATGTCCAGTAAGATTTTAGTGTGTGTGCATTTAATATGCTTCTATGAGTTTCCTAGATTTCTGGGTTAGATAGGAGCCTTCAAAATTAGAAGGAAAACAGGATAATAAAGAAAGACACATGTAATGTATGTAGACAAGTATGTGCTGACAGAATAATATATTCATATGAGATTCTGGGGAGACTGTATGGAATGGGGCTGGCTGCCCGCCAAATCCCTCTCTTTGGTCATATGCCTGGTCCTGTCATCCTGAGCTTGGTTAGACAGCCCTGAGCCTTGTTACCAAAATTAATTTGACTGCCTCATTTCTTATGTACAATTCCAGAATGAACTGTGACAAAATGAAATAGAGAATGCCAGGAGTTTATGTTGCTCTTGCTAACTCCCATTTTGGGGCCCTTGCCAAAAGAGAAACAGAGCATCTAAAAAATAAGCACAAAACTCTGCCGAGAAGGAAAAATCACCCTGAAGTCAAATTTAATGAGACGAAAAGCTAAAATCTTTCTCAAATCAATTCAGTCTAAACCAACACAATGTAATTACTAAGTGCTTTCCAGTGACAGGGCTCTGTGCGTGCCCAGGAGAGGGATGGTGGATGGGGAACAAAGGTGAACAAGACAAGCCTCTAAGAAGCTTTGTTTCAGTTTCAACTGAACACACAGAGTCCAGTTTTCCAAACGACACAGCTGATATCTGAATTCTGTTTCCTTTCACTTCCAGGGAAGATGGCTATGGAACTTGAAAAAGAATAAAAGAACTGATCAGCTTATCTACACATAATATATAGAATCTTATTTCGCTTCTCATCAGTCTTCTTTGACAACGATATTGAGTGGTGGATGGGGGTTGCCACTGAGTTTTCCCTGTCAGGCCTGGAACATCTGTAATCTTTAATCCCACAAGCTGGTCCTCTCATAATAACTTTGTTAAAGTCTCATTATTCACTTTACTAATTTCATGGCTTTCTATTCTGGTGAAAGCATTGATTGGCTTTCTATGTTTACTGAGAGCTTTGATTACACGGTAACACTGGGAAGTCCAGAGTGAACCTGGGTCTGGCTGGGCCACTCCTTACTAGCTGAGTGACGGTCATATCACCTCTCTGAGCCTCAGTTCTCTCCTGCCTCAGTTAGAAGGGACTGTTAGGCTCTTTGAGTCTAAAACCTCTTTGAACTATAAAATCCCAGATTTAATCCTTATTAAATGACAGTCATTTCAGAGACTGTCTAGGTGTCGATGAGTCAGAAGTATGACTCAGAGAGCCAGAAGAGACAGGAAAAGTAATTTGATCTAGGTTTCTGCCTACAGGAAGCTGAATGCACAAACGTCATGGGCCGAAAGACCTCTTCTTTTGTCAAACAATTAGACTTAACTTTTTATTAAAAAATAATATGTGATCATGGTAATTAATTCTTATGTTTCAGAAAGGTGTAAAAAGAAAAGTAAAAAGTCCCCTCACCATCTTCACTCCCAGGAGTAACCACCATTAGCAGTTTCTAGTGTATGCTTTTTAGAAATCTGCTATGTGCAGGTGCAAGCAGGTCGCTTTATCGCGATTTGTTTCTCTCTATTTTATATTTTAATATATTATTGACTTTTTCTTTAAACAGATAAGATCATATCATATATATAGTTGTATAGCTTGTTTTTGTTTAGCTTTTCATTTAACAATCTACTGTGGTCATCATCCAATTCAGCTCATATCATTCAAACATTTAACAGGAGCCTAGTATCCCATGGTATGGATGTACCAGTATTTTTTCTGTAGGATCCCTTCTGATGAGGTCGAGGCTGTGTCTAGCTTCTTACTATTAAAAATACTTATGGGGACTTCCCTGGTGGCGCAGTGGTTAAGAAACCACCTGCCAATGCAGGGGACACGGGTTCGAGCCCTGGCCCAGAAAGATACCACATACCACGGAGCAACTAAGCCCGTGTGCCACAACTACTGAGGCTGCATGCCGCAACTACCGAAGCCCGCGCGCCTAGAGCCCGCCGTGTTCCGCAAAAAGAGACGCCACTACGATGAGAAGCCTGCGCACCCCAACAAAGAGTAACCCCCGCTCGCCGCAACTAGAGAAAGCCCATGCACAGCAGCAAAGACCCAACGCAGCCAAAAATAAATAAATTTATTAAAAAATATTCTTATGAAGGTGTTTCTGAAGGATAAATTCCCTGGACATACACTTCTTAAGTTAAAAAGTATATGCATTATGTTTCTTTTTTCTTTTTCTTTTTTTTGTGGTACGTGGGCCTCTCACTGTTGTGACCTCTCCCGTTGCGGAGCACAGGCTCCGGATATGAATATATTGAATATATTATTCTGTCAGCACATACATGGCTCACGGGCCTAGCTGCTCCGCGGCATGTGGGATCTTCCCGGACAGGGGCATGAACCCGTGTCCCGTGCATTGGCAGGCGGACTCTCGACCACTGCGCCACCAGGGAAGCCCCAGCATTATGTTTCCTTTAGTTTGCCATTGTACTTTAAAAAATATTTATTTCCTGAACAAACAGAAACTAATAATGAAGAGAACAAAAACAGGCCATAATCTCATTGCCCAGATAATGTATTGATATAAAAAATATAATTAATATACAGTCAGCCCTTTATATCTGCAGGTTCTGTATTGGCAAATTCAGCCAACCTCGGATTGAAAATATTCAAAAAAATTTCCAGGAAGTTCCAAAAAGCACAACTTGAAGTTGCTACATACCTGGCAACTATTTACATAGCATTTACAATGTATTAAGTATTATAAGTAACCTAGAGATGATTTAAAGTATATGGAAGGATATGAATAGATTATTTGCAAATACTACACCATTTTATATAAGGGACATGAGTATCTGTGGATTTTGATATCTGTTGGGTGTGTGTGTGGGTTGTCCCTGGGGACAACTGAGGGACAACTGAATGTACATAATGCACATATGTGAAAATCAAAGCCATACAAAACGGTATAAAAATAAAAGGCTTCCCCTACCTCTAATTATTCTCTCCAAAGGTAACCGTGTTAATGGCTCCTTGTATATACTACCAATTATTTCTGTTATGAATATAAGCAAGTTTATAAAATTATAAATAATTTAAAAATTTTACACAAAAAGATAATATTTTAAATATTGCTTTAACTTTGATTTTCTTCCATTTACTAACACATCTCAGAGAGCATTCTTTTTTTATTGAAGTATAGTTGATTTACAATGTTATATTAGTTTCAGCGTACTGCACAGAGATTCAATATTTTCATAGATCATACTCCATTTAAAGTTATTACAAAATAATGGCTATATTTGCCTGTGCTGTACAATATATCCTTGCTGCTTATCTATTTTATACATAGTAGTTTTTTTCTCTTAATCCCGAGAGCTTTCTTCATTCACATATTCTTATACATTATCTTATTTTTTTTAATAGCCATGGAAGGTTCTATTAGTCAATGTAAAGCTATTTTACCAGGGCACAGTTGATGGGCGCTTAGCTTATTTTGGTATTTTGCTATTACAAACAATTTTATAATAAATATCATCTAACAGTAAGCTGTTGGATAAAGGGTATGAGTGTTAAATTTTGGTAGCTATTGCCAAGTTGCTTCCAAAAATGTAGCATTAATTTATACTCCCACAAATAATATGATTGGCTACTTCCTCACACTCTTGTAAAAATTGCTCATACCTTAATATTTGACCTTGGCCGTTCTGATAGGTAGACAATTATAGTTTTAAATTTTGCATTTTTCAATTATGAGGTTTAACAGCTTTTTATATGTTTGTTGGATATTTAAATTTGTTTTTATATAAAACGCCTGTTCACTTATTTTGCCTTTTTTTCTTTTTTTTTGGTTTGGGTAGTTTGCTCTTTTAAAAATTTATCTGCATATTAAGAATATTGGTTCTTCATCTCAGATAACTATTGCAAATATTCTTACTAGTTTGGTATTTGTATTTTTTATTATTGTATTTAAAGTATTTAAACTTTTCCTTTGTATGTTATTTTTTTTTGTATGTTATTTCTTGCCATACAGAAGTTTAAAATGTTTTATATAGTCACTTTTTTTCTTTTTAGCTTTTGAGTTTTGTATTACATATTCCCTTCTCTGATACATACTAAAGGAATTACCCATGCTTTCTTCTAGTACAACCCTGGTTTAATTTTTAGCCATTTAATCTTTGTTGTACTGGAATATATTTTGGTGTTTGATGTGAGAACCAGGTAAACACACCCTTTCTTGGACCTTTCCTTTATAGCGTCAGACTTCTACGTCTTTCAATATTTTAACCATCCTCTGAATTTTTCTCAGTGCACTAAGGGGCCATGAAAAAGTGGGAAGGAACAAAAGATTTGGAGTCAGAGAGAACTAGATTTGAACCCTGAGTCCATCACTTATACCTAAGTAACTTGGGAAAGTCATTTAACTTCTTCAAACCTCAGCTTCCTTACCTGTAAAATGGGTATAATATCTACCTGCCTATCAGGGCTGTTGCATGAAATAGATGAGACAATAAGTGTAAAGCCCTTAACACGGAGCCTGGTGCAAATAGGCATTCAGGAAATGATATCTATTATGCTGTGAGTATTTCTTCAAAGAGCTATGATTATAATTGATGAAATAAAATCTAATGGAAATTAACGAATACCGAATATAATGTATGGGTTACTTCATGGTTTTCTTTTCTTCCTTTTTTTTTTTTTTCTTTTTTAGGAACAATTTCAGCACTGGAAGAGCTGCTCATCTAGTGCTTACACATTAGAGATGGTTTCCATAGGGGAATGGACCTGCCCAAAGTAATATCAGAGTTAGCACAGGGTTAGCACCAGCCCAGAGTTTCTTTTGCCCAGCCCAGGCTTCTTTCCACTGTAGTAGATGTGCCCTATTATGTGTGTTTGTTTTCCACTGGGCCAGTATTAATCAAATCTTGCTCATCTTGGACCCAATTCTACATGGGTCTCCACATTTGATGCTGCTGTTATCCTGAACAATACTACATTGTCCGTGGCCCTGTTGATTTTCCTCCAGGTTTTAGCAGATATGCTTTTCTCCAGTCTTTCAAACTTTTCAAGGTCACTTTGATTCTTATTTCTATCTCTGAGGTTTGAGTTTTTTATCAGTAATCTTTGCTCAAATAACATTTCAGAGGCATTCAAAAACAGTTTACATTATTAATATGACATTTTAAAATACCAAGTATGACACAGCCTCACATATTTATTATTTCTATTTTTCTACTTCAGCTTTAATTTTCTCTTCTTAAAGCATGGACTGGGAGATTGGACACCATTCGTTACTGTTGAGATTAACAATGATAATCATTGATAACAGCATGAGGCATGCTCATATTTATAGGGGATTTTTATACATTATCTTGTTTAATTCTCAGGAGGCTGGGATTATTTTTCTGACTTTACAAATAAGAAAACAGAGCTCAGGACTTCCCTGGTGGTGCAGGGAACCTGCCTGTCAATGCAGGGAACACGGGTTCTATCCCTGGGCTGGGAAGATCCCACGTGCCACGGAGCAATTAAGCCTGTGTGCCACAACTAGTGAGCCTGCGCTCTAGAGCCCACGAGCCACAACTACTGAGCCCATGAGCCACAACTACTGAAGCCCGCCCGCCTAGAGCCTGTGCTCCGCAACAAGAGAAGCCACCGCAATGAGAAGCCCATGCACTGCAATGAAGAGTAGCCCCAGCTCGCCACAACTAGAGACAGCCCACGTGCAGCAACGAAGACCAAACGTAGCCAAAAATAAAAATAAATAATAACAAAGAAAGTTATCATTATTAAAAAAAAAAAAGAAAACAGAGCTCCGAGAGAATCACTAACTTGTTCAAAGTTAAGTAGTTGGAAGAGGTTAAGGATTTGAAACAGTCTAACTAAAACGCTTGAGCGCTTAACTACCAATTCCCACTGTTCTCCCTTTAATAACCTACCCAGTTCTGAGGAGAAACTTGACTTTCAAGCTCCCTGAGGCTGCAGCACACAACTGGGTGTGGCTGGTCCACTCTACCACAGCCCAAACAACCTGGTTTAGACATTATGGCCCAGCCTATGGTGATCAGATGGTATAGGGCTGAAGTGAAAGGCTTTGAGTAGGCTAGAAAATTCCATCTATTGCTATCTCCTTATATATACAACTGTCATTAGATCATAGAAAAAATTAAATTCTATTTGTTATAACATCCTTTTCACAACCATGTTGCTGATAGATAGAAATTTAGCACTTCTAGTTGATTCAATCAGTTGTAGGGTTTTTTCAGATGCTAATGTGAATGGAGGACCATGTCCAGAGTCAACACATTTTCTTTTTGTTTTTAAAAGATGAGAACTATTTGCTATTTCAGCCACTAAGGCCCCTGGCCTGGGGCTCCAGGGAGTCCCTGAATAAATGATTCAATGTTCTCCATAAATATTTGACTATTTCTTAGTATTATAGAAAGGATGATATCAGAATCAGAATTTTGGAAATGGAGAGAGCCTTTGTGACCCTCTTCAACTCCCGATGTATGATGTATACCTTTAAGCTGATTCAACCACATTGTTCTCCCACCACGTTGACCTTTTTCATTTCTCTGATTCAGGCATTTCTGCATCTCTGCACATGCTCTTTTCCCTACTTAGAACATAACTTTTCATCTCTTCCTCACCTGGAAAACTTCTAGTCCTCAAAGACTCAGTCTGTAGAGCTTTTGATTTCTCCATCAAATCTGAATAGAGCCTTGCTGGGTATTCTTGGCTGTAGGTTTTTCCCTTTCATCACTTTAAATATATCATGCCACTCCCTTCTGACCTGCAGAGTTTGCTGAAAAATCAGCTGATAACCTTATGGGGATTCCCTTATTTGTTGCTTTTCCCTTGTTGCTTTTAGTAGTCTCTCTTTTATCTTTAATATTTGTCATTTTGATTACAGTGTGTCTTGGTGTGTTCGTCTTTGGATTAATCCTGTATGGGACATTCTGTGCTTCCTGGACTTGGGTGACTGTTTCCTTTCCCAGGTTAGGGAGGTTTTCAGCTGTTATCTCTTCAGATATTTTCTCAGGCACTTTCTCTGTTTCTTCTCCTTTCGGAACCCCTATAATGTGAATATTAGTGTACTTAATGTTGTCCCAGAGGTCTCTTCAACTGTCTTCATTTCTTTTCATTCCTTTTTCTTTCTTTCTTTTTTTTCTGTTCAGTGGCCATGATTTCGACTACTCTGTCTTCCAGCTCACTGATCCATTCTTCTGAATCATTTAGTCTACTATTGATTCCTTCTAGTATATTTTTCATTTCAGTTATTGTATTCTTCATCTCTCTTTGGTTGTTCTCTGTATTTTCTAACTCTGTTAAAAACTAACTTCTTGCTCTGTGCATCCATTTTCCTACCGAGTTCTTTGATCATCTTGATTGCCTATCTCCACTTCACTTAGTTCTTCTGGGGTTTTATCTTGTCCTTTCGTCTGGAATACTCCTCTCTTGCCTCATTTTATCTAAGTTGCTGTTGGTATTTTTATGTCTGTGGTAGGTTGGAGAAGTGGCCCTCTGTAGGAGGCACCCTATGCATCCTAGCAGTGCACTCCCCTCTTGTCACCCGAGCTATATGCTCTAGCCCTAAGAAGGCTGCATGGGTCCTTCTGTTGCAGCAGGCTATGTGGGTGGTCCGGTAGGCCTGGTTGGCTGCCAGGACCTGCCTTGTATGTATGCTGCTGGCTGCTGTTTAGTGGGGCCTGGTCACAAGGTGGCTGGTTGCAGAAACTTAGGGGGCCTTGGGGCTAGTGCTGCCTCACTGGTGGTGGAGTCAGGGTCCTAAAGACTCTGGGGCTGTTGCCCACCCACAAGTGACGCCAGATCCTGGGGTTAGTGCTGGACTGCTGGCAGGCAGAGCTGGTTCCTGGAGTCCAGCTGCAGGGCCCAGGGATCCCCAAACTCGTTTCAGATCATTGGTTGAGGGGGGCTGGTTCCTGACACAGTTGGGTATGGGGTCCAGGTGTCTGGAAGGTTGTGTAGGCCTGCTAGTGGGCAGGGCCAGGGCCCAGCTGGACCCAGGGTAGGATCTGGCCTGCGTTGTGAGGTGGAGGTTTTCCTGCTTCTGGTGTCTGCCCCCTGGTGGGTCTAGAGGCTTGTGCAGGCTTCCTGGCAGGAGGGGCCAGTGCCTGTCCACTGGTGGTTGGAACAGGGTCTTGACTCTCTGGTGGGCTAGGCTGTGTCTAGAGGCACGTCCAGAGGCAACTGTGGACTCCTTTGAGTCTTTACGCAGCCTGTCTGCTGATGGGTGGGGCTGTGTCCCCGCTCTGATAAGTTGTTTGGCCTGAGGCGTCCCAGCACCAACACCTGCAGGCTGTTGGGCGGGGCCAGATCTTGGGCTAACGAGGTAGTGGGAGGGTCCCACCTGGCGCCGCGGCTGACGCTGCGGGAGAATGCGCTCCCAAATATGGCTGCCCGGGGGCCCCCCGCAGCCGCCCTTCTGATTCTCCGGGAGACTCTCCAAGACCAGCAGGTAGGTCTGACCCAAGTTCCTATCAGATGACTGCTTTTGCCCTTGTTCCTGGCGCGTGGGAGATTTTGTGTGCGTCCTTTGAGAGTGAAGTCTCTATTTCCCCCAGTCTTGTGGGGCTCCTGCAATTAAGCCCCGCTGGTCTTCAAAGCCAAATGCTCTGGGAGCTCACCCTTCTGGTGCCAGACCCTTGGGCTGGGGAGCCTGACGGGGGGCTCAGAACTATCACTCCTGTGAAAGAACAACTGCAGTATAATTATTCTCCAGCTTTTGGGTTGCCTACCCCGGGGGGTAGGGGATTTGATTATATCACCAGTTTCCGCCCCCCCACCCCCACCCCGCGCTCCTACCCGTCTCGTTGTGGTTTCTTCATATCTGTAGCTGTAGAAGGTCTTTTCTGGTAGGTTTCAGTCTTTTTCACTGATGGTTGTTCTGCAGATTGCTGTGACTTTGGTGTGCTCATGAAAGGAGGTGAGCTTGGGGGCTTTTCTACTCCATCCCCTTGGCCGCTCTCCTCTAGAGGTTGCGGCTGAATGGACTTGTGGAATGTGCTTACTTGTGAGCTCCTAAAGATAGGAGCTTGTTTTATTGGAGCTTGAGTCTCTAGCATAGTGCCTGGTAGATTGTAGGTGTGTAATACCTGAAGAGGGGAGTGACCGCATAAGTAAGTGAGTGAGTGAATAATCTCACTACATTATCCCAGGCAAATGGTCATTCAAGCTGATTTGACACTGGCTTCACCTGATGAAGAACTCACTGTGTTTCAGGAAAATCCACTTGGGGTCAGCTCTAGTGATCAAAAAAAAAGTTCTTTGTGTAGAATCTAAAAAATCTTCCTGGTACTTTCCACTTCCTGGTTCTGGTTCTGCCCTCTGAGGGCTGACAGAATATTTTTTCTTTTCTAGGACTGCTTCTTTTCTATGGTCCTCTATCTAACATTTGAAGATGGTTTTCCCTTTTCTAGGTTAAACGACCTCATTCCCTTCCCTTTCCCTCCCTATCATTCCCACCAAATGACCATTTGTTTCTACTTGCATACCTCCAGTGACAGGGAACTCTCTCTTTTTCTAGTCTGTCTGTTTCATTTTGGGATGGCTCTTATGAGTGTTATTTCTAGCATCTTGTTATTATTTAATACCTCATCAGAGACTCAGCTGAGTGCATGTGAGGTCAATTATGGCAAAATGGAAGCTCTCTTACGCAATTATTCTTTAATGCGCACCTGGTGTAGTATCTAGAGCTAAATACAGTGCTGACAAAAAAAAATCCATTTCTTTAAAATATCCATTTTTGTCATTTCCTTTTCCAACTTAAGGGGAGGAGTGAACTAGAGTGACACATAGCCATTGTCAAGCAGTTTACCATTCAGTGGAGGACAGTGACAGGTAAACACACAATTAAGCACCTAGTGGTTAAGTGCTATGACAGGATAAGGTCAGAGTGCTCTGAGACCCAAAGGAAGGGCCCCTACTAGGGATGAGGAGGTATCAGAAGGTTTTCTGGAGGAAGTGACATCAGAAATGACATGTGAATGAGTCATCCAGGTGAGGATGGGTGCGGGGTGTCCACGCAGGGCTGTGGAAAGAGGGGTGGGCAAGAGGAGTAGCAAGAGTATTCCAGGCAGAGAGGGAGGCAGATATGAAGGTCTGGAGGTGAGAGGGGGTCTGGCACACGTGAAGAAAAGAAAGCAGTTGTTACTAAAGGGCAGAGAGGGGAGAAAGGAGAGTGGGAAAGAGATGAGAGGTGAGGCAGGAGAAATGAAAGTGATGATGATGGTAAAGATGAAGATGATGGTAGTGGTGATAACTCACATGTACATATTTACTCTGTGTTCTAAGCATTTCCTACATATCAATCATATCAATTTCCTTAACCCTCACAACAGCTCTATGAGGTAAGAACACATACATGCTCATTTTATAGAGAACACTGGGGCAAAGGCAGATTCAATACTTGTCCAAGGTTCCACTGCTAATATATGGCAAAGCCAGGAATTAAACCCAGGCAATCTGGTTTAAGGGTCAGCATTCCTAACCATGACATATTAAGTGAATTTATGGTTTATCTTCACTGAAATGGGGAGCCATTCCTCAGCTTTGAATTGAGGAATATTGTTTCACCATCACTCCTGTACCCCAGGAGTGCTTACAGCTAGAGAGAATACAGATAATATGCAAGACGCATGTGCTATTGCCAGCCTCACTAACAGCCTCCCAAGTTGAATCGATCCCTTTGGAGATGCTTCTCAGAAGGCAGCACCACTGCTCATGGTTGCTGAAGTTTTCCATCCCAGCTCATGTCATCCACCTGCTCTGAAAACTGTCATGGGACGAACACTGGGTTTAGACTTGAGAAGGCCACAGTTCAAATCTTGGTGCCATGATTTACTAACTCTATGACCTTGGGTAAGTTACTTAACCCCTTTGAGCTTCAGTCTCCTCATTATGCAACTAAGATAGTAACCCTTATTTTGCTGGGTTACTGTAAGGATGATTAAGATAATGCAAATAAAGTACTCAACACACCTGGCACGTTGGGTAGGTACATATCCATTATCTATTAAATGAGGACTTCCAAGTGGCTTTTATCAGCAATAATAAAACCAAAGGATAGATTTGGTATAAGATTGTCTTGGAATAAGGGTAGCTTAAGAACTACACATTTAACTGAATTGTTAATTGTGAGAATAATACAAAGGGCTGACCCAGTGGGAAAGGGCTAGATAATTGGCACCGGATTTCAATTAAAATTAGTCAGGTGCAGAACACTGGGGACTGTTTCAAGCAAATTACTTCACAGTTGGGTGTCTTGCTGGTATGTAGCAGGGGGCAGCTGGGAAGAAACTAGGGCAGAATCCAAACAATTTCTACTTTATGTAGTGAGAACAGGGATAGTAAAGTGACCAGATATATTACCACTGAATTAAATCAATGTAGAAGGCTCCATCTTTTCTCAAGAGGGAAAAAAAAAATCTATTTTTTAATTTCCTGAAGTGATGTGATATAGTGAGATGGAAATTTGGGTTCTGTTGCTAACTCTGTCACTAACTTAACTCAGGCCAGCTAATGAGCCACTGAAGAAAATAGAAGGTGCTGGACCCCACCATTTCTAGGGTCCCTGGTAGTTCAAAATTCAGTGATTTCCATGGCTTAAAAATAACATCTCAAAGTATTTTACAGTTAGTAAACTGTTTTCTCCCCTCGCTTTTTTTTAACTGAACAAGGTGAGATATAAACAAACAAATGTAATAAAAGCATTTACATGTATTAAGTGATCTTTATCACATACTTGTGAAGGAAGCAAGGAAACTATAAATATCCCATTCAATCTTGACTCGTGAGCAGGGTGGCGTGGCTGGCATGGAGCATGAGAGAGAGAAGGGGAAAATGGTGCCCACAGAATGCCTCTTTGAGTTTAAGAAGTTTTGTCAATAACTGGCCGGGGGAGGGTTTTACAAAGGAATTTAACACAGTTTGATTTGTGTTTGGGGAAGGATAACTATGGCAACAGTGAAAAGTTGGGGCTGGAGAACTAAGTAATCAAAAATAGGATAACAAGATGGGAGACTATTGCAATATTAAACATAGTAGATGATAAAGGCCTAGATTAGAAAAATAAGAATAGAATTGAGGGTGGGAAATAAGTGTAGACTTGAGAGAGGACACAGAGGGAGGATCTATACAGCTATTCTTCTCAAATACTTCTGGGAACCAAATAGAATTTAAATAGTATTTATAATGTTGAGTGGATGAGAAATGGGAGATGAGAAGGTGGTTAGAGGGGTGATGATACTGTTAATCAAAATGGGAACACAGGGTGGAAAATGGGTCTGGACGCGAGGATAGTGCATTTTGTTTTGGACATGTAGAGTTTGCTGTGTCTATTGGGCGTCTACAATTTTACAGGCCGTTGGGAAATATCTATCTGAAGCTTAGAGAAATAGTTAATTTTGCTCTCTTTTTTTTTTTTTTTTTGGCCACGTGGTGCAGTATGTGGGATCCTTTTTCCCTGACCAGGGACCGAACCGTGCCCCCTGCATTGGAAGTGCGGAGTCTTAACCACTGGACCACCAGGGAAGTCCCGAGAAATAGTTAATTTTAAGAATCATTTTATTCTTGGTATTTCTAAGGTCAGTACCCTGATCTGACTAGACCCAGATATAGAAGAGGCTTGCTGTAGAAAATATGGCTAATAAGAGTACCCGCTTTGGGCTTCCCTGGTGGCGCAGTGGTTGAGAGTCCGCCTGCCAACGCAGGGGATACGGGTTCGTGCCCTGGTCCGGGAAGATCCTGCATGCCGCGGAGCGGCTGGGCCCGTAGGCCATGGCCGCTGAGCCTGCGCGTCTGGAGCCTGTGCTCCGCAACGGGAGAGGCCGCAACAGTGAGAGGCCCGCGTACCGCAAAAAAAGAGTACCCACTTCACAGAGTTGGTATAGGATAGATTAGTTAATACATATAAAATACTTACGGCAGTGTCTGGTATATAGTAAGGACGTATAATTATTAACTATTACTGACCCCTTCCCCTGACACTCACGAAGTAAGAGGCTGACCTGGACTAGTGTAAAATTATATCAATAAAGACTTAGCAGGCCAAGGAGAAGTGCTAAGATTATAGACATTGAAAGAGGAAGCATGGTACTCTGGAAAGCACAGTCCTAGGAGTTAAAGACCCGAGTGTTTGTCCCATCCTGCTGTTAGCTTATTTCACTTTGGGAAGTCCCTTTTCCTCACTGGGACTCAGTTTCTTCATCTAGAAAGAGAGCCTCACGCTAAAAACCTGAGGTCCCTTCTAGTGATTAATAAACAAATATATTCTATGCTTAATATGTATTTTGTTGACAGCTTGAGAAAAACATTCATTCAGCATTAAACTTTTCAAACACCCTCCAGCACGTCCCAGAGTGAATGAACTATACATTGTATTTGAAGTGGAAATTTCTAGTTAAGTCCCCTTCTCCTCCTGGAGGCTGTTATACTTGGTTTCGAGTGAAAACATTTCTGACAGTTGTTGCATAAAAGCTCAAGACCAGAATCCTCCTGGAGCAGAGGCAAAATGAAAAATTGATATTGGATATTTACATGTCTTAGCAGTTAAAATGAACATCCCTTATAAATTTGGCTTGCTGATGCAAAAGTAGGCATCTATTTAAAAAAAAAAAAAGAAACCTTTAAAAATGTTTTGGTTTACCAGGACATTTGTAGAGGACTGATCATTTTGGAGTCTTTAACTGAAAATGATAAGGTGTAATTTGGCCATCCAAACCCAACTTACTACAGGCCAAAACACAATAAATAACTTTGAGGATTCATGTGTTTTGAGTAACAAAGTAACTATTTTTATATGAATATGTAAGCAAAAATAGTTGAAACCTTATATTATATGATATTAGTATCTCCAGCTCTGACTTTTCCCTTAAGCCTAGACTTATAAATCTGTTTGCTTACCTGATATCTCCAGTTGAATGTCCAAGATTTTTCAAACTCATCAGGCTCAAAATCAAACTCTTAATTTTTTCCTGGAAACCTGTTTCTGGGGAGTTTTTCCACTTTCAGTAAACAGTAATACCACCATCCAGCACTCAAACCACTCAACCAAGAACCTACATGCCAACCAACCTTAATTCTCTTTCCTTCCCACCTCCTGCATATAGTCCATCAGCATGTCTGTTTCTAGCTCCAAGCAGTATTTCAATTTCACTCACTTTTCTCCAACTCCACCCCATCCCCCTGGCCAAGCCCCCATTTCCCCTGGGGATACTGCAATAGTCTCTTGATTGGACTCCCTGCTCTCACTCTGGCTCCCCCATTCTTCTCTATCCATTTTCAACCCAACAGACAAAATGATCTTTTCAAAAGGTATTTTAGATCATGCCTCTCTCCTGCTAATTTTTTTCCCATTGGCTTCTTGCTGTACTTTGAGTAAAATCCAAACGCCTAGCCATGGCCTCCACCCATCCTTCTGATTCCATCTCATTCCACTCTTTGCCTTCTTCTCTGCCCTCCAGGCACAAGGACCTTCATTCTGCTTCACTTAAAGCCAGTTCCCTCCAGCCTTCGGGCCCTTGTATATCCGCTGTCTTTCTGACTGTGGTGCTTTTCCCTAGCTCTTCTCACATTTGATCCCTCATTTTCACAATTCTCAGCTTAAAGTGCAATTCCTCGGAGAGCTCTTTGCTGACCTCTAAGAGCTACATTTCCATGAGAGGTGCCCACATCTGACTGATCATCTGTCATTAGACAGCTTTTTTTTTTTAACATCTTTATTGGAGTATAATTGCTTTACAATGGTGTGTTAGTTTCTGCTTTATAACAAAGTGAATCAGCTATATATATATATATATATCCCCATATCTCCTCCCTCTTGTGTATCCCTCCCACCCTCCCTATCCCACCCCTCTAGGTAGACACAGCTTTTTTAAAATAAAAATTCTTGGGTCTCACTCTCAAAGATTCTGATTCAGTGAGTCCAGTTTAATCATCCATTCTCCCCCTAGATGACAAATTCCTTCTGAAAAGGACTCTGATTATAACCTGGCTTATAATAATTATGTAATAAATGGTTGTCAAATAAATTTTAATGATTTAAATAAAATCGATGTGTTCTAATAGTTATAATCATTTAGTAATTCAAGAAACATCATTAGGTATCTATGTAGTACTCCAGGTATTAGAAGTATGGATGTAAAAGAGACAAAGTCCCTACTCACAGGAAGCTTTTCTTAGAGTGGGTGAGATGATAAACGAGGAAAATATCAGGTGGGCCTACGTTCTATAAGAAATTAAAACAGGATGTTAAAGATAGGCTGGAAGCCCACTTCCTACTGACCCGTTCTCTTCATTCCAGGGCTCTGTCCACCATACTGCACTTTATGCACAGGTCTCTGTCGATACTAGTGTCTCAGAACCGTGTTGGGCTGTAGGTATCACGCTGGAGGTGTCTTTGAAGCCCGCACCCCCTGTCTCAATGCCCTTGAAAACATTGTTGCTGAAGAATCACTCACCTCCACATCACGCAAGTGCCAAAAGTGCTCAGGCAAAGGGTCAAACTCTGGGGCACGAGGCTAAATTGTTGCCCTCAAGATCTGCTTCTCACCTCACGCTCTAAGCTCTCTGTTCTGAGACAGATGTGTGTGTGATTCCAGACTGACAGATTCCCTTAGGTTGGGGTCAGATTTGAAGCTGAGGTCTTTCTCTGATGAATGGTGGTAATAGTTTGCTCAGCATATTCTCCCCTTTGAAATCAGTGCACTGATTGCAAGTATTCAATTATTTTAAAAAAAACTTAGTTTTCTGGGTTTCTTTTTTTTCTTTATTGGGATATAGTTGCTTTACAATTCTGTGTTAGTTTCTGCTGTACAGTGAAGTGAATCAGCTGTATGTATACACATGTCCCCTCCCTCTTGGACCTCCCCCAACCCATCCCACCCATCTAGGTCACTGTAGAGCACCAAGCTGAGCTCCTTGTGCTATACACAAAGTTCCCACTACCTATCTGTTTTACACATGGTAGTGTATATATGTCAGTCCCAGTCTCCCAGTTCATCCCACCCTCCCTTCCCCCACTCCGAGTCCACACATCCGTTCTTTATGTCTGCCTCTCTATTCCTGCCCTGCAAATAGGTTTATCTGTACCATTTTCTAGATTCCACATGTATGCATTAGTATACGATATTTGTTTTTCTCTTTCTGACTTCACTCTGTATGACAGACTCGAGGTCCATCCACATCTCTACAAATGACCCAATTTCATTCCTTTTTATGGCTGAGTAATATTCCATTGTATATATGTACGACATCTTTCTCCATTCATCTGCGATTGGACATTAAGGTTGCTTCCATGTCCTGGCTATTGTAAACAGTGCTGCAGTGAACATTGGGGTGCATGTATCTTTTTTTTTTTATGCGGTACGCAGGCCTCTCACTGTTGTGGCCTCTCCCGTTGTGGAGCACAGGCTCCGGACGTGCAGGCTCAGCGGCCATGGCTCACGGGCCTAGCCGCTCCGCGGCATGTGGGATCTTCCCGGACTGGGGCACGAACCCGTGTTCGGCAGGTGGGCTCTCAAACATTGCGCCACCAGGGAAGCCCCGCATGTATCTTTTTGAATTATGGTTCTCTCAGGGTATATATGCCCAGTAGTGGGATTGCTGGGTCATGTGGTAGTTCTAGTTTTAGTTTTTTAAGGCAGAATCTGAATAATTTTTAAGTGAACACATATTGTAAGAACAATTTTAAAGTTATTGAAAAAGCTTTAACTATTGAATTTGAGGTTTGTGTTACTTCGACAATAAAAAACAAAAAGAGCTACTAAGGAAGATTAAAAATATAGTAATGTTTATAGGAAAACCGAATAAATTTGAATAATCAAATTTTCAAACATTATATAAATCCATTCGGTATTTACTGAGTGTCTTCATTGTACTAAGTTTTGGGGATGCATTGGGAGAAAAAGCAATGCTTCTGCCCTCAGTGACCTAGAATCTACCAGAAATTCTCAACTGGGTATGGAAATGTGGGGAAGAGTTAGGTATTTTTTGTTCTTAAAATGTCAGAGTTTGGGATCAGCTTTGGTGTTAATCATGCAAGGCTCAGGCGTGTTAAATCCTGCAAACTCTGGCTGTCCTTCCAAACATGCAATAGCACCTGCAATAAGAAATACTGGATCGGGCTTCCCTGGTGGCACAGTGGTTGAGAGTCCGCCTGCCGATGCAGGGGACACGGGTTCATGCCCTGGTCCGGGAAGATCCCACATGCCGCGGAGTGGCTGGGCCTGTGAGCCATGGCCTCTGAGCCTGCGTGTCTGGAGCCTGTGCTCCACAAAGGGAGGGGCCACAACAGTGAGAGGCCCGTGTACCGCAAAAAAAAAAAAAAAAAAAAAAAAAAAGAAATACTGGATCAACACCATTTTTCACATAAATATGCTAATTCCAAATGAACCTTAATGAGATTATAGGGTATGTGAAAGGGGTTCTTGGTCTCCCCCCCCCCACCTCCGCTCTGTCGACCTCATTAATAAGCATTAAAATCAGTTTTAAAGGAAGGAAAAAACTGTCTCCAGAGACACCCCTGTCAAATGGTACATTTCTAAAGCATCTGAAAGGCTTGAGTAGGAATAAGGTGCTAATGGAATTATCTTGGTCAAAATCCATTAACACAAAACTCAAATTCTGGCTGCTGCAGGCAGGACTCCTCTGATGTTTGTTTCACTATAGCTCCTCAGGATAATGATAGATTCTTTTGTGTTTTGGCTTATGTGTATCTTGGCATCTGACTGTTGTCCATAATTACATCTTAGCATTTATCTTACTTATTCCTCACCTAAAAATAAGCTGATCATGTCACTGTCTAAAAGCTCCCAGAAACAGATTTTCTGAGTTCAAGCAAACTGTGTCAAGGGCTCTTAAATCTTCTCTTTCCAATTGTTTCACCAGCCAAATCAAAAGGAGGAGATCTGCACAGACAAAAATATTGAAAATTGAACTGTATTTACCACTTTCACTGAGAAATGATATTTATTAATCTATTTTCCCTTCAAAATATCTTTTACTTTTGTTCTTTCTTTTCTAATTTACTACCTTAGCCCTAAGTCTTGATCTAGACTATTGCAGCAAACTCCCTCCCAACTATTTGTTTTGAAAAATTCAAACTACAGAAAAATTGAAAGAACAGAACAATGAAACTCTGTATTTTCATCAAGATTTAACAGTTGCTAATATTTTGGCATGTTTACTCTCTCTCCCTCCTTCTCTCTCTCTTTCTCTGCCTACCTCTCTGTCTCTCTCAATTGATATCTATCTATCTATCTATCTGGCTCAGAAGAGAGAAGAGACACACACATAAACACACACACCTTTTTTTCTGAGCCATTTGAAACATGTGGCAGACATCAGGCCACTTCCAACCTAACATACAGCAAAACAACTCCTCAATGTAAAGATATTTGCTATATAACCACATTACCATTGTTACACCTAAGAAAGCTAATGATAATTCTATATGATCCAATATGCTGTACCTATTCAAATTTCCTTAACTGTCCTCAAAATGTCTTCTATAGTTTTTTTCTCTTCAATTGAAGATCAAAGCAAGGTTTTCTTTCTTCCTTCCTTCCTTCCTTCCTTTCTTTCTTTCTTTCTCTGTCGCTCTTTTTCTTCTCTCTTTCTTTTTCTCTTCTTCCCTCCCTCTCTTTCTTCCTTTTTTCTTCTTTTCTTTCTCCCTTCCTTCCCTTCCTTGCTTCCTTCTTTCCTTCCTTTTCGTTTTTTTTTTTTTTTTTTTTTTGAGTTCAGGCCAGATGCTTATAGACTGTTTCACATTCTAGATTTATCTAATTGTTTCTTCCTGATCAGAATCAGGTCAAATATTTTTTCACAAAATCTTGTGAGTAATATTGTCTACTTCTCACTGTATCATATTCCGAGGACAAAATGTGAGATTGTCTCACTATTGGTGATACAAAGTTTGGCCCCTTGGTTAAGGACCACCAGATCTCTCCATTCTAAAGGCACTTTTGTAAACACAAATCTGTGGGGTGATTTTTGAAACCATGTGAATATCCTTTTTCCAATAAACTTTCATCTCAATTTTTATTTTTAGCATCTACTGACTATGCTTGCCTGAAACAATTATTTTATTGAGGGTTGGAAAATGGTAATTTTCTAATTCTCTGTTTTTTCTAGAATCATTAGCTGGTAATCTAATGATTACCGGTAGAAAGATTATCTAAATAAAAAGAAGGAGATAATTCAATTTACTTACTCTTGTGTGTTGTTTTAATTTTCATCGTCCTTTAATGTTTTATTATTATTTCTTAAGGCATAGAAATAACTCAGGCTCATTTCAAATAATTAAAACAACACAGAAGAAAAACAAATAAGTATCTCCTTTCTACTCTAACTTTTAGGTAACCACTGATAATAAATTAAATATATGACTTCTACACATTTTTTTCCACACATATATAAATAATATCCCCAGCTATATTCCTGATGTCTAGAATAGTAGCTGGCATATCCAAATGATGGAATATACTGTATTTATTGGAAAAAAAATCTGTGTATAAGTGGACCCGTGTAGTCCAAATCCATGTTGTTCAAGGGTCAACTGTATATAGGTACACAAGCACATATATTTACCTCCAAATATAGTTATTATTTTAAAAAATAAATCAACTGACACTGTATTGTATAATTTGCTTTCTTTTTCCATTTAAATTACCTTTTTATGAATAAATGTCACCAACTAGACTCTAAGCCTCATGAGGGCAGTTCCAGCCATTGTTTTAGTCCACATGTATTCCTAGGATGTGGCACAAATTCCCTTCCTCACAAACTGTTATGGAGGGTGATTGCAATTACATGTGCCTGATGAATTTCTTCCTTTTCTCTGAAGAGGACTTGAGAGTCCTATTCCTCTAAAAAAAAGCATTATTAACCAGCTTACCAAAAAATTGGTGGCCAATTCCAGTGGCTAATAATGAAAAGAAGACAAACTAGAAAAGAAAGTGATGAGATGAGAATGAGTGGAGGAGATACACAGGACCCTGACAAGGAGGCAATCAGCTTTCCTTGTAGGGTGGGGTTTTTCTATGCTGGAGCTGCCATCTTGAATGTGGCCTCTTTTGGGAAGTGGTAGCTGGACCACACAAAATATAGCCTTAACTCTGAGTCAGTGATTTTCTTAAAAAGTTTCTTTCTGGTCATTTGGAGAACTGGAAGAAGCAACAGAATCAGTTCAAAACTCTTCTGAAAAGACAAACTGCATAAAATCAAAGGAGTGAGGAAGAATGGCTTCTTCTGGAATTACTTCTCCTTCCTCACTTCCTTTGTTCCTTTAAGCATATATCAGGGCTTCATAAATTAGCCAAGGCTGTGTGCAGTCTTTTACCATCAATCCCAAGTGAATATTGTAAGCATCAGAAAATTTTCCATTTACACAGTCAGGGAGGTATTTTCAGTCATTTAAATCTTTTCTAATTACTAACCAATTCCCTCCTTCCAGCCCTCCCAATTTAGCGCACAGAACCCAGCTCCCTACAGAAAACAACTCCCCAGCAAAGTCTAAGTTTCCATGGTTAGTTGCCAGAGCTCTGGATGTGAACAGAGCCGAAAAGCCACACTCCCATAGTTAGAGAAAAATCATCAAGAAATCAGGTTTCACCGCCATGGTGCAGCTCCTAGCACAATGTAAATGCTCAGTAAATAACGGGAAGGAGGGAGAAAGAATCAGGAGATGAGACAGAAAAGAGAGAGGGACTAAAGAGGGAAGAAATCCAGTGAAATCGGCTTTCCTTAAACTGTGACCAGAAATTTAAATGTGGAACCTTACTAATAAAGATAATACTAGTACTGGAATATTGAGCAGGAGGGTACTGGGTACTGTGCTGGGCTTGTTATTGCAAATTCTCCCAAGAACTTTGCTGAGCTTAACTTTTACAGGAGGAAACTGAGGCACAGAGAGGTTAAAAGCTTCCAAGCCAGCAGAGCTAGGATAAGAGCCCCAGTCTGTGATATACTAACTGCATGCTTTCTCCCCTACACTTGAGCTGCCTTCTCCTACTATAATACATACTGGCTGCCTCTAGCCTCAGGCTGCAGGACACTCTCTGACAGGCACCCATGCCAGAGCGCTGCTCAGTGGATGCCTCCCCCGCCCTCCCCGCCCTCCCTTACACCACGTACCACAAAAGGATGCCTTCTAACAGCCGCCCCAGCTCCGGCAAGTACCTGTGGGCCACTTTGCCTTTCTATCTCCTTAAACCGCCCCCTCTAGGCATGTTGTCACAGGCCTGCTTTCTAGGGGTTGCTCCTTCATCTCCCATGGGTCAGTGCAGGGGCCAGCCCACCTTAGCAGCTCCACCACTTTGGGCATTAAGGAGCGCTTGACTCCTCCCACTGCCCCCCCAGCATCTCAATCAATGTCAAAGCCTTTTATGTTCCTGGGGCCAAATTGAGCTCCTCCCCACTCAGTTCACTCCTTGCACTGTACTCTACATTTGGGCTGGTTCCATGAAAGGCTGGCTGCAGGCTGCCCGCTTCAGGCTCAGCCACAGCTTGAGAGGACGACCAGCATTAACTCCGTAAGGGGTGTGGGAGGTGGGGGAAGGGGAAGCAGCAATGGAGCTGTCTGAGACCCGAACTCTCAAACTCCATCCACTGCCCTAGGAGTTGCCAGCATCAGAGTAACATGTACAAAACTAGCCTTTGCTGTTCTTGGCACTGGGAGTTCCGTAGAACCCAGGCATGTAATTCCAGATTCTTTAAAGTCTCCTTCCTCTATCTTTTTCCTTCACCATTTAGTATTGCATGCAGTTTTCTCTTTGGCCAAATACCTAGCTACCTGGAAACGTTACCACATCCACTGCACTGCAGAGGTGGAATCCCTTGATTCTCTGTTTCTCGCTCTCCGCGCTCTTCCTTTTCCTTCCTCCCCCATCAGGGTCTCACCTCCGTGATCCTCTCCTGATCGCTCTGCAGCTGCGACTACATTCCCTTTGCTTCCCGCCTCCTTACCTTTCCTCGGTGGCTGTCTCTATTCCCTCCTGCTGCTGATCTCTCGCCTTTCTCCTACCCCCTCCCCCTGACTGATCTGCTTTGTTACTACATCCTTCTTTAGCTTCTCTGGTTGATTTCTCCTGCTCCTTTGGGAGGACAGCCTACAACTTATTGTGTCTACCAGCTAATACAGAGTTTCTGGAATTGGTTGCCCCTTTCAAGTCCAAACTGACTTGCTTCAAGAGCCTATAATTATGCTAATAAAAAAAATTTTCTCATTCTAACATTAATAAACTGAAACATTGAGTTAGCTGTCAAATGCAGGCGAACCAGAGGAACTTGCTCTTGAACTGAAATAAAATTCTTTGCTCCCATTTTGAAATGCCATCTCAGGCTGTCTTGTTTATGTTTAATGCTCTGTGACTGTAAGTCAAAGACAAAGCTTAAGTTAGGGTTTTTCTACACTGGGCTTCTGGGGAAGCTCCCTAGTATTTATAGGGCCATGGAGCTGCTGTAAAATATATATTTTTAAACCTATTTGTTCTTGTTTAGTGTAGAGCCCTGCTATATATCAAGGAGCTGATTGAATGCTCACACTCCTTCTTAAAATTGTTGTTACAGGCTGAATGTTCTAGATTCCAAGTTTGCCTCCTCATTTGCCCCTTGTTCCTTACGTGGTACCAGCCAGTCAACAGCTTAACTTTGAGCTTTTTTTTTTTTTTTTTTTTTCGCCGTACGCGGGCCTCTCACCGTTGCGGCCTCTCCCGCTGCAGAGCACAGACTCCGGACGCGCAGGCTCAGCGGCCATGGCTCACGGGCCCAGCCGCTCCGCGGCATGTGGGATCCT
This sequence comes from Monodon monoceros, assembly GCF_005190385.1. Taxonomy (NCBI): domain Eukaryota; kingdom Metazoa; phylum Chordata; class Mammalia; order Artiodactyla; family Monodontidae; genus Monodon; species Monodon monoceros. Next base: position 47,374,279 of record NW_021703784.1, on the reverse strand, counting down.
CCCAGACCGGGGCACGAACCCGTGTCCCCTGCATCGGCAGGCGGACTCTCAACCAGTGTGCCACCAGGGAAGCCCAACTTTGAGCTTTTGAGCATGTGCATAGCTCAAGGTTTACATCACCTCCATGGTAACCTTCATTTCTTACCCATCCTTTGTCAACAAGCAGGAAAACATCACTGCATTGATATAATTTTAGTATGAACCTCAGATACAAAATACAGGGTTGAAAAGCACTTGGGGAAAAGTCACACTGGAGACGTGAAATGATGGATCGAAAACTATGAAAATTAGATGAGATTATGCTTGCATGCCACCCATTTGCAGGGAATGTATCTGTTCTAAATATTGCTTGTCCTCAAAGTCAGGTAATAATGAGAATGGTAAACTAGGAAAAAGGTGTGGTTTTTTCTTTTTTGATGAATAGTAGACAAAATAAATGTGCGTAAAAGCACAAATCACTAAGAAAAAGTATGTGGAATTGTACAATGTGCTTTCAGGATAATGCATGTAAAAGTATCTGTTGTATGTATGAAAAGTGACCTTTTTGTTTTCTGCTGGCTTGTGGGTGTCTGGCCATGTAAACTTCCTTTCTGCAGCACTAATCCACTTTAGGATTAGTAAATGGGTGGGGTTCGCAAAGCAAAAAGCTTGTATTTGGCTTTCTGCCACCTAGAAATTCCTGCCTAATCTTGATTTTTATTAATTGCTGTGTGCAAAAAAACAAAAAACACAAAAACAAACCCAGTTAACTTTTATATTTCCTCAAAGTAAACTGTTCTGCACTTATTTATATGTGTATATATATATATATTCACATAATGTATGTATATTCACATATATATCCTATGTATCAAAATATAGATAGGTTAGGATAATTCACTATTTCAGATTAGTGCTTTTACGTTCTGATAGGTGGCAAAATCCAGGGATAGTATATTTTCAAGAATACTCAGTGGATGTGGCTCTAGCTTCTTTACCAATTAGCTTTGGAATTTTGTGCTTTACTTCCTTCATTTATTAAACAAACAAATGAATAAACATATTGTTCAAGGGAGTCCATGAAGTCCCATTCAGAGTTATGACTCTGTGACTCAATCATGTGGTTAAAATATATATATATTGTTTGGGACTTAGTACGTTTCAGGTCCCATCCCACGTCCCACAGATACCAAGATTATTTAGATACAACCTCTGTTCTTGAGGAGCTCAGGGTCTATAAGATTTCCTACTTTATAGGATTTCATCTCAAAGGCCTAATTGTAGAAAGTTAAAGTTTTCATGCAAAGAACTCAGCATGTATCCATACTATTAAGTGCTGATAATAATTGGTATTTCATTTGTTTTTAAACCATGAGTGTTTTTCTTAAATTGTCTTTATCGTTTATTTATTTTTTTAATTTTTTTTTTTTGCGGTACGCGGGCCTCTCACTGTTGTGGCCTCTCCTGTTGTGGAGCACAGGCTCCGGACGCACAGGCTCAGCGGCCATAGCTCACAAACCCAGCCGCTCCGCGGCATGTGGGATCTTCCCAGACTGGGGCACGAACCTGTGTCTCCTGCATCGGCAGGAGGACTCTCAACCACTGCGCCACCAGGGAAGCCCTATTTATTTTATTTTTATTTTTGGCTGCGTCGGGTCTTGGTTGCGGCGCATGGGCTCTTCGTTGCGGTGCACAGGCTTCTCTCTAGTTGTGGCACGTGGGCTCCAGGGCCTGTGGGCTCTGTAGTTGTGGCGCGTGGGCTCCAGAGTGTGTGGGCTCTGTAGTTTGCGGCACACAGGCTCTAGCTGAGGTGCACGAGCTCAGTAGTTGTGGCACGCAGACTTAGTTGCCCCGCGGCATGCGGGATCTTAGCTCCCTGACCAGGGATCGAACCCGCATCCCCTGCATTGTAAGGTGATTCTTTACCACTGGACCACCAGGGAAGTCCTGGTATTTCATTTTGAGGAATTGTTTTCCTTTTTCCCCCTCCCTCCCTCCCTCCCTCCCTCCCTCCCTTCCTTCCTTCCTTCCCATATCAATGGGGGCGGTGTAATAGAGGGGAAAGAGTATGGGTTTTGTCCAGCAGATTTAGGTTTGGAATTTTGGCACTGTTCCTTACCACTGTGTCATCCTGGGCAAGTGACCTGCTCTGAGACTCCATTTTCACATCTACAAAGTGATGATAGGAATATCTACTTCAAAAGAGTTGTAGAATCATATTGGTTGAATAAGATGATACATATAAAAACCTACTCAGTGGATGGTGGAACTTACTTTTAATATGGAAACCTGGAAAGTATACCTGCTTTGTTTAACATCCTTTTAAAGAATAAACCAACAGAGGTAGCTTTTTTGGTCTGAACCTTCTGAAGACTCTTTACATAATATTATCTATGGCTGTAACCTCTACTCAAGAGTTGTAGGACCAAGACATCTGTGAGGATTCTATGGGTACTAGAGAAATATGAATCCACATAGTCTGAACCATACGAAACTGCCAATATTGACATGACCTACACAAATGGCAGTTTCGTATGGTTCAACCTAATACCACTACTGATACCATTAAAAGCACATTTCAGTTTTGTACTTTTTAATGTGAATGTCATATACAATTTTTAAATTGGGTTCTTTTGCGTTATTTCCCGGTTAAAAATATTTAATGAGTAAAATTCATGTCATTTGTTTTTTAGATTAAGGAAGAAATGGTAGAATAAGTCTGCTTGGTTCTCTTTTCCAGAGTAGTTTTAGAAGGTTCAAATTTTGAGTTTGTGAAAATTTCAGCCTCAGGCATTGGGGGAAGGGACATTAAAATCCATATGTATTGTTGGATGTTAAGGAAAAGAGCAAAACTTTGACTATTTTAAGAGAACAACATTAAGATTGTCAGCTAATGAGCTGAAACTTGTTCTGACTGTGATACATTACTAAGCAAAGATTAGAGGAAATTAGTATAACAGAGAAAGAGAGATCCTTTTTTTTTATCTTTTGCTACATATGTGGGAGAGACGGAGGATTGGGAGTGTGTAGGAGAAGTGTTGAGAGGATATGTGGGAGAAGAATTGTTTAAAATGTTCAAAGGGAACTAAAATGAAGATAGGAAAATGTACGCTGGGGTACGGGTTTCCAAGAGCAGCTACTCAGACAAGTGCTTCCAGTACTTTCATCAACACTAGTAGCTTTTGAACTTCCATCTGTGCTGTCTGCTGGGCTGGGAGTACTCTGTCTGCTCGACAGTCACAGGTGATCCTGTCACCCTGGCCTTGGGAAGCCCAATTCTGTCTGCTCGACAGTCACAGGTGATCCTGTCACCCTGGCCTTGGGAAGCCCAATTCAAATCCTTTTTCTTCTAAGAAATTCTCCCTAGCAAGTAAAGGGAATTTACATCCTCTATCATCAAAACTAAAGCAAAGCAAAGTACTTCTATTTCTTCTAACACTCTCTTCCCAAGTGTTCTGTAAATGGTTTATGCTTGTGTCTAGTAGCAATGTGTGGGCTAGGAAATATATTTATACATCTGACATGGCCTTAAGACCATCTAGTCTACATTTATAGAATGTCTATAACTTGCCAGAGGCTGTGCCATCTACTGGAATCAATAAAAATAAGATTTGGATTTGCTACCAGAGAGATCACAGCCTTATGCTGTGATCTACACCTTTGAAATGTAAAAATGTGCTCATGCTATGACGGACTCTACCATGTTTCTGAAATTCTTTCCTCATAGGGAGTATTGGGAATCCTTTAATTCTACCACGTGAGAGTCATTGCTCTAGCTTTAAGCTTGTTATACTATTAAAATCTCAATATAGTTGCAATAACACTTTGCAGTTTTCCTGACATTCAACTTCGATGTGAACTGCTGCATCTGATTTCTTTCAAGAAATAGAAGTAGGTTTTCACTGAGGCGGTGACAGAAAGAGCATGAGGACACTAGAATCCTAGGTACACACAGAGTGTGAGCAGGGAGAGTTCATGGACCAGAAGTGTGGGAAATGGACCAGAGGTTAGCTTCCGCCTGGCCGGAGCAATGTCACTGGGCTGAGATGGGATGATCACCAGAAAGCCAGTGTTCAAGGCTGGCTCACAGAGCTGTGAACACTAGGACTGCTGATGGCACTGTCAAAGAAGGCAGGACCACCTACTACCCGCCTCTGTGTCAGGCAGCATGCTGGGTGTTCTATCCCTGGCACAATTTAAGCCCCATAACAATTCTTTGATGTACGACTCTGCCCTATTTTGTAGACGAGAAGATTTAGTTCAGGGAGGCTAAGTAATTGTCCAAAGGTCTCAGACCCAGTTAGCAGTAAAGCAGGGTTCAACTATCTCTCAGGTTCCAAAGCCAACATTTTTCCTTCGGTTTGCTCTTTGGGAAATAAAGGCATCTAGTCAACTTTAAAGGCCAAATGCTATTCCAAGGGAAATAGTTTTGAACGAATGACCACTTGAGGACCAGCTTATGACACACCAGATGAAGACAACTTGAATGTGAGAACCAATTTTATTTCCAACATTTTCAAGAGTAGAAACAAATACTCTCAATCGGATATCCTCTGCAGGGATACTCTCTCCCAAGCCCTGTGGGTGGTCAGCTGACCTCCTGCTGACTAACTACAATGGAGTGAAATGACACCCTATCACTCTGCCCACCTACTTATAGCACAGTGAAGACCTGCAGTAAATGTTTCATAACATGAGAAAATGGAGACTCGATGAGACTGAGTGATTTGTTCAAGATGACTTAGGTGTTATGTGGTAGAAACAGGATTTGAAAACAAACCTGTTAGGTTCACAAACTCTTGCTTTTAGCTAGTGCCTCTTTGAGTTCTGATACATTTTCTGGGGCAACACAAATAAGTCTACATTCATTTCCACAGAAAGGCCTTGCAAATGCTTTAACAACACAACAACAAGGAGCCAGCATTTATCAAATCCTTCCATGTGCCAGATGTGACACTAAACATACATGCATTATTTTGATTCTTTTCCCTAACAGCTCTATAAGTAGGTACAGTCATCATTTTGTCGATGAGGAAACTGAGAAAGAGAAGTAAATTGCCCAAGTTCACAATTATAAGTCCAGAGTCAGAATCCAGATCCACTTTTTTTCCTTTGTGTATATATCAGTACCTTTATTTATTTATTTATTTATTTATTATTATTATTATTTTTTTTTGCGGTACGCGGGCCTCTCACTGTTGTGGCCTCTCCCGTTGCGGAGCCCAGGCTCCGGACGCGCAGGCTCAGCGGCCATGGCTCACGGGCCCAGCTGCTCCGCGGCATGTGGGATCCTCCCGGACCGGGGCATGAACCCGTGTCCCCTGCATCGGCAGGCGGACTCTCAGCCACTGCGCCACCAGGGAAGCCCAGAACTTTTATTTTTTATCTTGTAGAGGTAGTTATAACTTTTTAAGTAGTATATAAATGAATGTAGGTATAAGCCAGCCAGAACAAAATAATTAGTATGTATTTATAAAGGAATTAGATTTTTTTCTTCTTTTCCAGCTTAGAATAAGAATTTCTATAACACAATAATCACCTACATCATAGATTCTTTCAAACCAAATGGCAACTACATATATATATAGAAGACAAGTACCGATGCATTAGAGGTACCGAAAACACCTCCTTTGATGAAATCACTTAGGATTGTAAAAAAATAAGTATCATCCGACATCTGGATGTTTAATAAAAGAGCTGGAGGGCTAAATAAATGGGGGAGTCACTCTACCCACTTTCCTGTTTCCAGCTTTTAGGGTTGTAAGTTTATTTGTAGGTTTAACATATACAGTCCCATACCTACTATTTCTTCTTCAAGAACTTCTGGATGGTAGCGTTAAAAAAACTTGAAAGCTTGATCTCCTTCTGAATTTCCCAAGTGTTTCTGCACTATTTTTTTCTTTTTTCAAATGGGCCTCCTTGTCAGGGTTCACCTTTACTTTTATAAGTTCTATAATACTATTCTCTCCCATGGTACAAGGAACACTGAGGAATACTTCTTCATTTATTCCATAGAGGTCCACAATTGGTAGAAACTGGATGGGTCTCAAAATACTCTGTGTTAAAATACCTTGTGCTAAATCAGCTACAGATAGGCCAGTGGCCCAAGAAGTAGTTAACCCTTGAACAACATGGGGTGAGGGAGGAGTTAGGGGCCCTAGCACTCTGTGACGTTTACAATCTACCTACAACCAACAGTCGGGCCCTCCATATATGTGGTTCCACCGCGTCCTTGGTTTTTTATCCAGGAATTCAACCAATCCTGTGTAGATAGTGTAGTACCGTAGTATTTACTGTAGAAAAAAATCCGCATATAAGTAGACTGGCAAAGTTTAAACCTGGGGGCTTCCCTGGTGGCACAGTGGTTAAGAATCTGCCTGCCAATGCAGGGGACACGGGTTTGAGCCCTGGCCTGGGAAGATCCCACATGCCATGGAGCAACTAAGCCCATGCGCCACAACTACTGAGCCTGTGCTCGAGAGCCCGCGAGCTGCAACTACTGAGCCCGTGGGCCACAACTACTGAGTCCACGTGCCACAACTACTGAAGCCCATGTGCCTAGAGTTCGTGCTCTGCAACAAGCGAAGCCACCGCAATGAGAAGCCTGCTCACCACAACGAAGAGTAGCTCCCGCTCGCCACAACTAGAGAAAGCGCGCGCACAGCAATGAATACCCAAAGCAGCCAAAAAAAAAAAAGTGACTGTTTTAAAGAGGGTGTAGTCAACAATTTCAGTTACTTCTAAGGGGAGAAGACAAAAAATTGGAGGCTAAAAACGTTCATTAGATTTATTCATTAAGAAAGTCACGAATGATCTTAATGAGAACAGTTTAACTGGAGTTATGAATATAGAAGATGCATTGCAATAGCTTGAGTCAAGAATGGTAGGTGAAGAGAGGACATAGAAAATTAAAAAAAAAAGTTTAAACCCGTGTTGTTCAAGCGTCACCTGTATTGCCTTTCATTTCAATAGCCTCACAGGCATTAGCTATCACTTCTTTGCAGATATTTTTCCACTGCACATGATCTTTATCAGCTCCTAAATCTGGGTTCAGATTCTTCAAAGCAATCAGCAACGTTAACTCCACACAGAAACACTTGAGCCTCCAAGCTTCCAAGGATCCACCCATGACAGCTTTCAGGGTGGATATCAAGCTCCTGCCCATCAAGGGAGGGAAATGGGGAGTGTCCAGATTACAGCCACTTCCAATAACACAGTTTGGGAAATTCATTCAACTTCCAAGCTACGTAAGATATCCACTGGATTAGAAACAATAATCATTTTGCCACAGGGACTGGATTGGATAATATGGGAAATCATTAAAGATAGTCACATTCCAGTGGATTAAATTAAGGTATATTTCTCCTTTTTCCTGGTGTGCATCTGCTGTGATAATCACTAAACTGGAGATTGCAGTGACAAGATAATCTTTGCTGGAAACAATATTTGGCATTTTCATAAAAGGACTGCCAAGTTCAAGATCTAGTGTCTCACCCTTCAGTTTGCCTTCATCAGCATCCACAAAGGCAAGTTCACCATTCAAGCCTTCTAAAAAATGGTGATAGCACGGGCCATGCCAACTGATCCACTTCCTGTAGTGGAGACCTCATTGTGAAGAATGACCTTCTTGGAAGTGAAATTCATCATAAATTCACGGGCGACAGGGATGAAGGGCCAGCAGAATGCCTGTCGCCTGCAGGGGACACTAAGCCACCCCCAAGTGAAGAAAAACTCCCGCACTGCCTGCTCTCCAGCTGACCCTTGGGGCTCCCTGGGCCCAGTTCCTGTCTGCTCATGCAAGAGGTGGAGGAAGAGATTGGAGGAAGCCTCTGAAGGTTTACCATCCCCCTCATCTTGTTACTGAGCAAGGTCACGCCCACCACGCAGGGGCCTCCAGAAATGACTTCCCCCATGTGCTCAGACTAAGGCAGTCAAGGAGCTTCTTCTCTAGCATGTGGATCCTGGAGTGGCCCTTTTACAGACCCGTGTTGGCTTCCATATTTGACATGCATAATAAACCAACCCAGGTCCCTGGAATTATTTATTTTCTATTTTTTAGTGTGGATACTAAGTCATACCCACACTTTCTGACTCCAGAGCCAACAAGCTTAAGCATCACTGTAGCTAATCCCATCTCCCTTGATCTCACCCTCTTCAGGACATCCTAATTTCTTTCACCCTCTAATGTATCTTGTACTCTAATCCTAGTCTGTTGCTTCTTGATTCCTTTATAAAAATGCAGCAACTAGAATGGAACATACAACCCTAGGAAGGGTCTAACCAGTGTGAAGGCCAGAAGCTTGTCCCCTTTCTAGGCACCAGTACCGTATTTCTGTAAATAGGTTCCAGGTAAATATTTTGACATCATCATCAGATGGCTACTTTGGGGTCACCTAAAACCACAAGGTCTTTTGCTAAGGAGATGCTGCCATATGTCTCCATTCTAAATTGGTGCCATTAATTTTGGGAACTGTATTCTCCCAGACTGTCTTCCTTAGTAAGGGATTTTGTATGTGTGGTAAACCTAAGCAGCCAACAGGTATTTATAGGGTCTGTGCCAGTAGTTTGGTTTCTTATGGCTACTTATTAGATTAATACCTCTTGAACCTCAGTTGTTGTTTTTTTTTTTTCCATTGGAAAATGGGAAAAGAATATATTCCCTGCTAATGTCGTGGGAGGTTCAAATGAGATAATGCACAAAATGTAAGGTGATGTTATTATCACAGATAATCTAGGTTTTAATACCACACCAGAAAGGTAATTATAACCGCTAAACCCATAATCACAGAAACTGTAGCCCACAGGTCCTTTAACTATCCCAAACAAGATCATCTATCCAGATTTTAACAAGGAAAACATTTTTACTATTCTTTTTTTCCCCATTTAAAGATGTTCCAAGTTGGCTTTCATTGCCCTCTAGTGGTTGTTATATGGAAGACATAACTCATTTTTACATTTTTATTTTTTAAGATGTCAGGCAGTCGTAAAACATTCTTCAAATACTTTTAGGTTACATACATTCCTGTCAGTTGTAATCCTTAAAGAGTCAACCTATAGGCACAGCTTCTAACATCTTGCCCAGCACAATATAGGTATACAGTATCATGTATTATTTTAGTAGGTCTTCACTTAGGATCTACTGACTTAAAATAATTAACTTTATTTATTCATTCATTAAATATTTGTAAGATATCTATTATGTGTCAGGCAAACAAGATAGACGTTGTCCTGGCTTACAATCTAGTGAGAAAATGGAGTATTAAATATGTCGGTACAAATTAGTGTGGTAAATGTTGTGATAGGGAAAGTACTGGGTATATGAGTCTATTAAGAGGGGTACCTAACCTGGGGGCATCTCTGTGTGTGTTGAGAGGGTGGGGTGGGATTCATGAAAGAGGGCGTTTAGAGAGTGTAACAAGTGGCCTGAGATCTAAAGGATGAATAGAAGAGACTTATTCAGGAGAAGGGGCTGGGGAGGGGAGAGTGTTTGACGGATTAAATGTAGGTAGATAATGGGAAGAAGGGAGCTTTAGAGATGAGACGGGAAAAGGTAAAAAAAGCTGTATTAAGGAATTTTAACTTTTTTCTGGTGATTAAATTATAACTAACAGACTGAAAAAGCATGAATGCATGCCTTCAATTTCTTTTTTTTTAACCTGCTATTTTTTGATTTTGTTTTGAATTTTATTTATTTATTTTTTATACAGCAGGTTCTTATTAGTTATCCATTTTATGCACATCAGGGTATACATGTCAATCCCAATCGCCCGATTCATCACTCTACCACCCTCACCTCCCTGCCGCTTCCCCCCTTGGTGTCCATATGTTTGTTCTCTACATCTGTGTATCAATTTCTGTCCTGCAAACCGGTTCATCTGTACCATTTTTCTAGGTTCCACATGTATGAATAAATATACGACATTTGTTTTTCTCTTTCTGACTTACTTCACTCTGCATGACAGTCTCTAGATCCATCCATGTCTCTACAAATGACCCAATTTCGTTCCTTTTTATGGCTGAGTAATATTCCATTGTATATATGTACCACATATTCTTATTTATTTATTTATTTTTGGCTGTGTTGGGTGTTCGTTTCTGTGCATGGGCTTTCTCTAGTTGTGGCGAGAAGGGGCCACTCTTCATCACGGTGCGCGGTGTACCACATCTTCTTTATCCATTCGTCTGTCGACGGGCATATAGGTTGCTTCCATGACCTGGCTATTGTACATAGTGCTGCAATGAACATTGGGGTGCATGTGTCTTTTTGAATTATGGTTTTCTCTGGGTATATGCCTAGTAGTGGGATTGCTGGGTCATATGGTAATTCTATTTTTAGTTTTTTAAGGAACCTCCATACTGTTCTCCATAGTGGCTGTATCAATTTACATTCCCATCAACAGTGCAAGAGGGTTCCCTTTTCTCCACACCCTCTCCAGCATTTGTTGTTTGTAGATTTTCTGATGATGCCCATTCTAACAGGTGTGAGGTGATACCTCACTGTAGTTTTGATTTGCATTTCTCTAATAATTAGTGATGTTGAGCAGCTTTTCATGTGCTTCTTGGCCATCTGTATGTCTTCTTTGGAGAAATGTCTATTTAGGTCTTCAGCCCATTTTTGGATTGGGTTGTTTATTTTTTTAATATTGAGCTGCATAAGCTGCTTGTATATTTTGGAGATTAATCCTTTGTCCATTGATTCATTTGCAAATATTTTCTCCCATTCTGTGCGTTGTCTTTTCATCTTGTTTATGGTTTCCTTTGCTGTGCAAAAGCTTTGAAGTTTCATTAGGTCCCATTAGTTGATTTTTGTTTTTATTTCCATTACTCTAGGAGGTGGATCAAAAAAGATCTTGCTGTGATTTATGTCAGAGTGTTCTTCCTATGTTTTCCTCTAAGAGTTTTATAGTGTCTGGTCTTACATTTAGGTCTCTAATCCATTTTGAGTTTATTTTTGTGTATGATGTTAGGGAGTGTTCTAATTTCATTCTTTTACATGTAGCTGTCCAGTTTTCCCAGCACCACTTATTGAAGAGACTGTCTTTTCTCCATTGTATATCGTTGCCTCTGTTGTCATAGATTAGTTGACCATAGGTGCGTGGGTTTATCTCTGGGCTTTCTATCCTGTTCTATATTTCTGTTTTTGTGCCAGTACCATATTGTCTTGATTACTATAGCTTTGTAGTATAGTCTGAAGTCAGGGAGTCTGATCCCTCCAGCTCTGCTTTTTTCCCTCAAGACTGCTTTGGCTATTCGGGGTCTTTTGTGTCTCCATACAAATTTTAACATTTTTTGTTCTAGCTCTGTAAAAAATGCCATTGGTAATTTGATAGGGATTGCAATGAATCTGTAGATTGCTTTGGGTAGTATAGTCATTTTCACAATATTGATTCTTCCAATTCAAGAACATAGTATATCTCTCCATCTGTTGGTATCATCTTTAATTTCTTTCATCAGTGTCTTATAGTTTTCTGCATACAGGTCTTTTGTCTCCCTAGGTAGGTTTATTCCTAGGTATTTTATTCTTTTTGTTGCAATGGTAAATGGGAATGTTTCCTTAATTTCTCTTTCAGATTTTTCATCATTAGTGTATAGGAATGCAAGAGATTTCTGTGCATTAATTTTGTATCCTGTAACTTTACCAAATTCATTGATTAACTCTAGTAGTTTTCTGGTGGCATCTTTAGGATTCTCTATATATAGTATCATGTCATCTGCAAACAGTGACAGTTTTACTTCTTCTTTTCCAATTTGTATTCCTTTTATTTCTTTTTCTTCTCTGATTGCCATGGCTAGGACTTCCAAAACTATGTTGAATAATAGTGGTGAGAGTGGACATTCTTGTCTTGTTCCTGATCTTAGAGGGAATGCTTTCAGTTTTTCACCATTGAGAATGATGTTTGCTGTGGGTTTGTCGTATACAGCCTTTATTATGTTGAGGTAGGTTCCCTCTATGCCCAGTTTCTGGAGAGTTTTTTTATCATAAATGGGTGTTGAATTTTGTCAAAAGCTTTTTCTGCCTCTATTGAGATGATCATATGGTTTTTATTCTTCAATTTGTTAATATGGTGTATCACATCGATTGATTTGCATATATTGAAGAATCCTTGCATCCCTGGGATAAATCCCACTTGATCATGGTGTATGATTATTTTAATATGTTGTTGGATTCTGCTTGCTAGTATTTTGTTGAGGAGTTTTGCATCTATTATTCATTAGTGATATTGGTCTGTAATTTTCTTTTATTGTGACATCTTTGTCTGGTTTTGGTATCAGGGTGATGGTGGCCTCATACAATGAGTTTGGGAGTGCTCCTTCCTTTGCAATTGTTTGGACGAGTTTGAGAAGGATGGGTGGTAGCTCTTCTCTAAATGTTTGATAGAATTCACCTGTGAAGCCATCTGGTCTTGGACTTTTGTTTGTTGGAAGATTTTACATCACAGTTTCAATTTCAGTGTTTGTGATTGGTCTGTTCATATATTCTATTTCTTCCTAGTTCAGTCTTGGAAGGTTATACCTTTCTAAGAATTTGTCCACTTATTCCAGGTTGTCCATTTTATTGGAATAGAGCTGCTTGTATTAGTCTCTTAGGATGCTTTGTATTTCTGCGGTGTCTGTTGTAACTTCTCCTTTTTCATTTCCAATTTTATTGATTTGAGTCCTCTCCCTCTTGATGAGTCTGGCTAATGGTTTATCAATTTTGTTTATCTTCAAAAAGAACTAGTTTTTAGTTTTATTGATTTTTGCTATTGTTTTCTTTGCTTCTATTTCATTTCTTTCTGCTCTGATCTTTATGATTTCTTTCCTTCTACTAACTTTGGGATTTGTTTGTTCTTCTTTCTCTAGTTCCTTTAGGTGTAACATTAGATTGTTTATTTGAGATTTTTCTTGTTTCTTGAGGTACACTTGAATAGCTATAAGGCTCCCTTTTAGAACTGCTTTTGCTGCATCCCGTAGGTTTTGGATCATTGTGTTTCCATTGTCATTTGTCTCTAGGTATTTTTTGATTTCCTCTTTGATTTCTTCAGTGATCTCTTGGTTGTTTAGTAACATTGTTTAGCCTCCATGTGTTTGTGTTTTTTACGTGTTTTTCCCTGTAATTCATTTCTGATCTCATAGTGTTGTGGTCAGAAAAGATGCCTGATAAGATTTCAGTTTTCTTAAATTTACTGAGGCTTGATTTGTGGCCCAAGATGTGATCTATCCTGGAGAATGTTCCGTGCACACTTGAGAAGCAAGTGTAATCTGTTTTTGGATGGAATGTCCTATAAATATCAATTAAATCTATCTGGTCTGTTGTGCCATTTAAAGCTTGTGTTTCCTTATTAATTTTCTGTTTGGATGATCTGTCCATTGGTGTATATGAGGTGTTAAAGTCCCCCACTATTATTGTGTTACTGTAGATTTCCTCTTTTATAGCTGTTAGCAGTTGCCTTATGTATTGAGGTGCTCCTGTGTTGGGTGCATATATATTTATAATTGTTATATCTTCTTCTTGGATTAATCCCTTGATCAGTATGTTGTGTCCTTCCTTGTCTCTTTAACATTCTTTATTTTAAAGTCTATTTTATCTGATATGAGTGTTGCTACTCCAGCTTTCTTTTGATTTCCATTTGCATGGAATATCTTTTTCCATTCCCTCACTTTCAGTCTGTATGTGTCCCTAGGTCTGAAGTGGGTCTCTTGTAGACAACATATATATGGGTCTTGTTTTTGTATCCATTCAGCAAGCCTGTGTCTTTTGGTTGGAGCATTTAATCCATTCGCATTTAAGGTAATTACTGATACGTATGTTCTTATTACCATTTTCTTAATTGTTTTGGGTTTGTTTTTGTGGGTCCTTTTCTTCTCTTGTGTTTCCCTCTTAGAGAAGTTCCTTTAACATTTGTTTTAGAGCTGGTTTGATGGCGCTGAATTCTCTTAGCTTTTGCTTGTCTGTAAAGCTTTTGATTTCTCCATCAAATCTGAATGAGATCCTTGCAGGGTAGAGTAATCTTGGTTGTAGGTTCTTCCCTTTCATCACTTTAAGTATCTCATGCCACTCCCTTCTGGCTTGTAGAGTTTCTCCTGAGAAATCAGCTGTTAACCTTATGGGAGTTCCCTTGTATGTTATTTGTTGTTTTTCCCTTGCTGCTTTCAGTAATATTTCTTTGTCTTTAATTTTTGCCAGTTTGATTCCTATGTGTCTCGGTGTGTTTCTCCTTGAGTTTATCCTGTATGGGACTCTCTGTGCTTCCTGGACTTGTATGGCTATTTCTTTTCCCATGTTAGGATAGTTTTCAACTATAATCTCTTCACATATTTTCTTGGGTCCTTTCTCTCTTTCTCCTCCTTCTGGGACTCCTACAGTGCGAATGTTGTTGCGTTTAATGTTGTCTCAGAGGTCTCTTAGGCTGTCTTCATTTCTTTTCATTCTTTTTTCTTTAATCTGTTCCACAGCAGTGCATTCCACCATTCTGTCTTCAGGGTCACTTATCCGTTCTTCTGCCTTAGTTATTCTGCTATTGATTCCTTCTAGTGTATTTTTCAATTCAGTTATTGTATTGTTCATCTCTGTTTATTTGTTCTTTAATTCTTCTAGGTCTTTGTTAAACATTTCTTGCATCTTCTTGATCTTTACCTCCATTGTTTTTCCGAGGTCCTGGATCATCTTCACTTTCGTTATTCTAAATTCTTTTTCTGGAAGGTTGCCTGTCTCCACTTCATTTAGTTGTTTTTCTGGGGTTTTATCTTGTTCCTTCATCTGGTACATAGCCCTCTGCCTTTTCATCTTGTCTATCTTTCTGTGAATGTGGTTTTTGTTCCACAGGCTGCAGGGTTGTAGTTCTTCTTGCTTCTGCTGTCTGACCTCTGGTGGATGAGGCTATTTAAGAGGCTTGTGCAAGTTTCCTGATCCATGCCTTCAATTTTTATTTTAGTTTTAAGAAACATTTTATTATTTCAAGGGAAACCTTTAGTTATTAGTCATAAATTGTTTGAAACCTTTAGTGCCTCTTTTTATCATCCAAAGTTTGTCAAACACATATGTTCCTAAAATGTTGGAGCTGGAAGGGACTTCAGACATCACGAATTTCCCTCCTTTCACTTCACAGAGCTTTGAGGGAGTGGGTGGTCAGGTCAGGAATTGGTCAGGTTGCATCGTGTGGCCACCCCTGGGAACTGTTTGCTTTTCCCACCATAGTCCCATGTTCAAGTTCCTTAGCCCGGGTCAGAGGCTTGACGAGTCTCCTGTTTTCTCCTGTCTTGTTGACTCAGATTGTTCAGAATTCCTGAGCACCCTAAGCTTTTCACTTCTGCATCAGACTTCATGCTCTTCGTTTGTGGCCTAATGAAAAGATGGTTTATCTTTGACTTGTGGGGAGGATCTGGGAGGTCTTCTCATTTCTGAGGATAGCATGAATCCTCCCCAGATCACTGGGTCAGGTTTAGCCTCTTCTCTTGAACTCCATTGTCTCTCTGTACTTTTCTTATGGCATAACTCTGTGTGGACCGACTCACTTCTTCTAGACTACATGCATTCCTGAGGACATGACACATGGCTTAGTCATCACTACATCCTGCATAGCAAGGGAATGCAGGCCCTGAAAACCTCTATCAAGTATGTTGTAGACAGGGATGGGTAGATAAATGAACAGAGTGGGATATCCTACTTCCTAACAGAAGATTTAAGTAAATGTTGGTAAGGGAATGAAAAATATATTACCTTAATAGCTCGTTAGCAGATTTTTTTCTCAGGAAAAAAAGAAGTTTAGAAAATGCAATGATGAGCTACCTGAGGTGAAATGAGAGTCTCTTACAAGCAAGGAAAAATAAATAGCTGTATTTTTAATGAGAAATGACCATGAATCAGAAGGTAATAAGAGATTAGAGAAGAGAGGTCAGGAAGGGGGGAAAAGAGAAATCTGGGCAGCATGGGAGAATGCCCAAAGGACTTCAAACCAGAGATATCTGATGCCCGTTTTAAAATGCTTCATGTTTGATGTGAACTCACTACCATCTTTTTGAACTTAGTGCTACTGTCTACTACACAAAGGAGATGTTGTTTATGCTACAGCATGCCATTTATGCTTGATACAGAAAGTGTGCTTTTCTGTGAGGTTTGCAATTCTGGGACAACTACCTCATATCCATATATGCTGAACATGGAGGCAGATTAAAGAAATGAAAGAAGAATGTAGTTTCCACTCTCCTGAATTCTATCACAAATCTGTGAGTAGAATAATAAAAATACATGAAAAAAAAGGTCATAATTTAGTGCAGTTTCTGTTGCACACAAAACACAAGAGATATAGGCAATAAATGGTTTTGTAGTTTGGATCACAACATCATTTTCAGCATGGTCCATCAGGCACTGTTCCCTCCAGGGTAGATTTTGAACAGAGAAATAACAAGCAATTAAATTATATGGAAGATTAACTAGGCCCTTCACTGACCCCTCTTTTTATTTCCTTCAAGCAAGAGAATCATCAATCAGTCTATGTTCAGGAAGGAGCAACATTTTTCATTTTGAGCTTTTCTCAAGCAATCTTAGCTCTTAGGGCTCCTGGCTGATTCTTAGCTCTGTAACTTAAAAAAAAATGGGACTCTCATAATATAAAAAAAATAGAAAAAAAAGGCAACGAAGCGAAAAATTTTTCTTTCAGATCTTAATTTACTGTTTATTCTCTGAATTATATTTTAAAAGTCTAGCGTTAGGATGACAACCAGTTTTAATCCAAATACAATCCACAGTACAAAAACTCGGCAAACAGGCCAGACACCACTGTATAGTTAGTTCTATGCAAAATCTATTACTGCCATCTTGTGGATTCTCAGGGAATAACGCCAGTTGCAATATTCTGTTTATTCTGTCTTGGAGTACTAAGTTCGTATGGCACAGTATATGAAAATAACTGGGAGAATGTATAAGAAAAGAGCAGCTAAATACCCAATTTTCCATTTAATTTTATCACTTTGAAGGCAGTATTTAACTTCTCTGGCTTTCAGAGTGATTTGTCTTGTCTTTTGAGGCTCTCAGGACAAGAGAGTGGATGTTCCCAATGAGAGGAATCCCTGGAGGTCATTTCTCCAGAAGCAGATACTTATGTAAACCTGGGGACTGAAGAAGGGGGTATTTTCTTTTTTTATTGGCTTGCTGATGTGCAGGTGGGTCCTGACATTCCAAAAGCACAGCAAATATACAGTATAGAAAGAGCTTCTTTCAGAAAAAAAAAAAAATGCTACTCCTGGGATACCATCCGCCGATCCACACTTCAGTCATTCTCTTGTAAGCTTTGCATCTTGGCTTTCTCGTTCTCAAAAAACACTTCAACTGGAAAACTGAGGTAATATGTTGGATCATGGATAGCATAGGCAACTTAAAAAAAATCATCTGAGCCTTTCCGGGAAAATTTTGGAATAAACCTTTAAAGGCTTTCCCTTCCGCTTAGGGAAGACTTCTTCAGGTTCTTTCATTTGCTAATTTATTCACCACTTACAAACACCTCTGAGTGCCTAGCACTGGGTTAGGCCCTGGGAGGCAGTTATAATCCAGCCACACCTCTGTCCTCAAGGAACTCACAATCTGTTGGGGAAAATATTCATGAAAGCAATCCAAGATCAAAAGGAGAACACAGGATGTCATTGAAGAGCTGTGGAGATACAAGGGTTGGGAGGAGGTGGGAGGCCTGCTCTCCCTGTATCTGATTCTCCGTCCTCTGAACTCTTGAAGCTCTTAATTGGAATAACTAGTTCACCTGGTGATCATCTCAGGCACCTTGCCCGGTTAGTTTTCACCAGACCAGTCTCTATCCCACTTCTCTACTTGCAATTTGATCTTCATAATTAAAATGTCATTTAGAAATGATAATCAGGCTATGGCTTCAAATATAATCCTCATTCTTTCCTTTCTGATGTATATATATATCAGAATATATAATATTTATATATATAATTAAAAGCATGCACTAAGCATCTACTATATGTGTTAGAAATTTTGGTTTTAGCAATTCTCAGCATTCAGTTTTTTAATTTTTTAATTTTTAAAATTTTTTTGCGGTACACGGGCCTCTCACTGTTGTGGCCTCTCCCGTTGCGGAGCACAGGCTCCGGACGCGCAGGCTCAGCAGCCATGGCTCACGGGCCCAGCCGCTCTGCTGCATGTGGGATCTTCCCGGACCGGGGCACAAACCCGTGTCCCCTGCATCGGCAGGCGGGCTCTCAACCACTGCGCCACCAGGGAAGCCCAGCATTCAGTTTTTAGACATAATTTCAGAGCATGAATACTCTGAAGGGGTTGCCCCTCCACCAAAATGGGAATTTTCATGGGGGTAATGTGAGATAGGATTTTCTGCAGGTAAACAGTTTTTATCATGTGGAGCTGTTGTAGCATCTGTCTGGTTTTATTCCTTTCTCCAGCCCAAGAGTGTCTTCATTTCCCCCGTATACTTATCCAAGTTCCTTATGCCGCTTAATATGGTCTTACTTAAGGATCTGTCTTCATCTTCCTTGCTCTGATCTCCCTGGAGGGCGAAGATCCTGCTATTTAACTCTTTATTCCTAAAGCTGGGCATGTCATGATCTTTATATGGGTCTCAGAGGGGTCCTATCCCTGTGCTGCATGTGCCTCTCCTTTCCCTTCCAGCACCCTGCGTGAGTCAGGTGGGTCCCCTGATCTACACACTAGCTTGGGGGTTAGTGATTTGAGCTATGATTTCCTCTGCTTCAAGTAGTGCAGTTGCTCCGAACCTGGGCAGAAGTTAGGAGGAAGAGCAAGGGCCAAAGCCTCCCTTGGGAATTTGGGGTGGTAGAAAGAGAGAAGTAGCTTATACCCGGGCAGAATGTGGCTGATGGGGTGCTCACTGACTCTTTTCACTTGTCAGTCATTGAGGATGGTCATTGTATGTGGTGAAGTGAATTGTGGTGGTTGTGGGAGTGGTGCTCATGATGATTGGAAACAAGACAAGGTGATACTTGATATCAAGGAACTTATTATTATTACTTTTTTGCGGTACGCGGGCCTCTCACTGTTGTGGCCTCTCCCATTGCGGAGCACAGGCTCCGAACGCGCAGGCTCAGCGGCCATGGCTCACGGGCCCAGCCGCTCTGCGGCATGTGGGATCTTCCCGGACCGGGGCACGAACCCGCGTCCCCTGCATTGGCAGGCGGACTCTCAACCACTGCGCCACGAGGGAGGCCCCGGAACTTATTATTATTGTTATAAAATAACAAAATAGCAGGGTGAGAAGACTAAAGTAATGTGATTGTTCTTTTCTATCACATTGGTCATGCATTATAACCATGTTCATGTCCTATTTCTCCACTAGGTTATAACCCCGTGAGGGTGGGATCAATGTCTTATTCGTCTCTCTCTTCCCTAGAGCACCTAGCATACTACTTGATAGTCATGCTGTCATTATTGAGCACCTACGACGTGCCAGGCCCTGTTCATGCTCTGGGAACGTAGCAATAAATAAAATGGATCAATAGGAGATATTTAATAAATCAAAGAATTAAAAAATAAGAATTGCAGTCATGTACGTGAAGTATTTTCCACCTCTTCTCCTCCCTCCCTCTTTCTCTAAATAAATAAATAAATAATTGATAAATAAAACACTAGTTTTCCCCCTCTAGTGGATCATTTCCACCAACATATAAACATTGTTCTATTGATAAAACCAAACTCTACCCTCTAGTGGCCATCCTATCTCATTCCCCTTTTTAGCAAAACTCAAAGGAGATATCTGTACTCATTGTCATTAATTTCTCTCCTTTCATTATCTTAGAAATTCACTTTATACAGATCTCACCCCATTACACTACAGAAACTGCTTTTTCATTTGATCAGTAAGTTCCATGTTATTAAATTTAGCAGTTAATTTTCAGTTCCCATCTTACAGGACTTACCAACATTTAAAGCAGTTGATGCCACTCTCTGGAAATACTTTCTCTTTTTAGCTCCTGGGGTCCTACTTGCTTTCCTCCTACCTTACTGGTTGCTTCTCTTAGTTCCCTTTGTTGGTTCTTCCTCTTCTCTCTGAGGAGGACCTTGACGCACTCCAGGGCTCAGTCTGTCTGCCTTTGTTGCCTGCTTCACCTGTAGGAGCATCCCTGTCTCAACTAATAGTGTCTCTGCTTATCTGATTTTCAGGTAGAAAACCTTGGAGTCATCCTTCACCTCTTCCTTTCTCTTTTACCCCACATCCAATCTTTTAGGAAATCTGTTAACTGCCCCTTCTAAACATATCTAGAACCATCCCTCGCTCCCTCCATTTCCACCACAGCTGTCCCATCCTTCATATTCTCTAATGCAGATTATCCAGGTAGATTCCTAGCTTGCCTCCTGCTTCCAGCTTTGTCCCTTGATAGTGTCTTGTCAACACTGCAGCCAGAGTGATGCTCTTACAATGTAAGTGAAATCATGTCCTATCACTCTGCTTATAATCCTCCCTTGGCTCTTCCTTCTCTCAGAGGAAAGCAAAGCTCTGACAGAGGCCTACGAGGCTGTGCTGTCTGTGACCCACCCATCACTTCTCTGTCCTCACCTCCCACTTCCCTCCTCTCCCTCAAATACACAAGGCACGCACCTGACTCAGAGCTCTTCCCTCTGGAACTACCTCAGAGCTCTGCATGGCCCACTTTCCTTTCCTTTACTCTTTGCTAAAATGTCACTTTCTCAGTGAGATCTACACTGACCACCTTATTTAAATGTTCAACTCCTCTCCTAGCACCTCAAATTTACATTGCATTACTCTACTGCTTTTTCATCACACTGTCACCTCCTAATAAATTATATAACTTCATTATCAATTCCTTAAAAAATATATATTGTTTTTCCCACTAGAATGTAAGCACCATGAAGCAGCAGTTCTTTTTCTTTTTTTCGCTCTTATATTCCTAGTGCCTTGCATATAATGGCTGCTGTAAAAACTGTTGTTGCATGAATGAATAAATGAATGGTTAGTACTCATTAGGCACTGTGCCAATGGCTTATATATACTATTTTATTTAATGCTCACAATAAGGCTGATAGGTGTCATCATCCCCAATTAACAGATAAGGAGATTAGTCCTAAGAGATTAACCGTATCAAACTCACAAAGCTGGGAAGTAGTGGATTTGAGATTTGAATTCAAGCCTGCCTGATTTTCAAGGTCATCCTTTCTCAACTCCATCTTGTGCAAATGGCTGTACGTCAGTGAATATGTGCCTGTTCTCATTTTTATGTGTTTACTTTGGTCTTAATTGTGCCCTGCTCTCCCATCTACAGCTTGCCACTTCCAAGCCATGGTTACCTGTTTAAGAACCATGCATAGCTGCTCACACCCCAAAACAATGAGAAGGAAAGGCTTTTCCTGTTTTTCCATGCCCAGCCCCCTTCCAAACACCCACTGGAAGAGCTCACACCCAGCCTCTGTGCCTTTGCCTATACTGTTCGTTCCAACTGAAATGCCTGCTTCCTTAATTCATGGTAACAAATGCTCTTGAGCAGCCTGCGGTTTTGGGCACTGGGGCCATAGTCCCTGCCCTGAAGAAGTTCTTGGGATCTGTTTGGAAGAAATCGACATGAGAATAAATAATTTACCTACTCTGTGCTAGGGACTTCATTAGCGGAAGAACCATGGTACAGTGGGGCACCAACACCTTTAGGACCTATGCCTGTTTATGGTAGAGGAAGGCGAGAGAGGGAAGGCTCTGAAAGGAGGAGCTTGCCCAGGAAATCCTGTCCTTGAATCTCTTCCCATCTGCCTAACTGCAGGCCCCTCTGCCATAGTCCTCCATGAGCGTCCTCTTTGTAGAGTTGATTCTGCACTTCTTTTAGAGTGGGTCACACGAATCGTTACATAACCACTTTCTAAAGCTGTGAAGTAGGGACGCATGTGTATGTGTGTGTGCATGCATGTGTGTACTCATGCTCGTGTATGTTCTGTACAACCCTAGGCCCATAGAAGGCCATGCATAAGTGCATCTTAATTGGCAGAAAAGTAAATAGAATTCTCTCCCTTCCGCCTTTAGAGCTTTTCAACATAGAAAATTATGATGAGGAGATGATATCAAGTAGAGCAAGTCGGGGTAGGAAGAATGTGGCCTGGGCATTGCAGTGGAAACCCTCAGCTTAACTACAGCTAGGATTGCTTGTAATTGGGAATAGATGGTTTTCTCTTCAAATGACTAATTCCTCTTTGTCTTCAAAATACAGCCCACTATTAATTTTCCTGGAAATCTTTCCTGGATTCTCCCAAGAGACTAACTCAGCAGGCCTCTTGTGGTCAATCCTGGAGAAATGACTTTGAATTTAGTGTGAGAAGGGAGAAGCAGTAAGAGATTTATTGTGCACTTCCTAGGAGGGAAGTACTTCACCCGTTCTGATTTCTATTACCCTACAGGGTAAAATTCTGAGACTCAGACAATTTAAATAACTTGATCAAGGCCACAGTTAGTAAAAGGTGATGCTAGGGCTGGACCCTAGGTCTGCCTGACTTCTAAGTTAGCTATTTTTTTTCACCTTCCACACCAGCCTTACAAATTCTACCAACTCTAATCGTGCTATTTCCCTGTGTGATACTGTGATTTATTATAAGAAATGTACATTTGGTCTTTGTTCCTGTTTCTGGCACAGAGCTCCTAAAACCCTTGGAATTTTCCAAAGTGAGGGCAGGGAGACAAAGGTGTCTTTTGTTATGTTAATGAGGTGACTTTAGGAGTCCACCTAAGGGTGGGGGCTGGTTGCCAGGAGAACCAACCCTGCTGGAACTTTCAGTCCTACCCCCCAAGTCCTCCTGGGAGAGGAGAGGAACTAGAGGATGAGTTAATCACCCACGGCTGGAGATACAGTCAATTATGCCTACGTAATGGGGCCTCCATGAAAAGTTAAAAAGAGAGGGTTTGGAGAGTTCAGGGTGGTTGAACATGTGGGGAGTGCTGTGCCTGGAGAGGGCATGGAAGCTCTGCATGTTTCCCCACGCCTTGCCCCGTGCATCTCTTCCATCTGGCTTTCCCTGCGCTATAGCCTTTTATAATAAACTGGCGATCTAGTCAGTAAAATGTTTCTCTGAGTTCCGTGAGCCATTCTAGCAAATTAATTGAACCCAAGGAAGGGGTCGTTGGAATCTTCAATCTACAGGTGAGCCATCAGATGGTCAGAAACACAGGTGACGACCTGGACTTGCAACTTGCTTCTGACGTAGTAGAGTGGGGTTGGTGTAAAAAAATTGCTTGTGGCGTGGGGAACGCCCGCTCCCACCCATACACACATCTGCAGGTGGAAATCGGTGACCAGAACCTTTACCCTGCTTAAAACCTTTCCACAGTTTTCTGCTGCCCTTTAATCTTCATTCCCTTTTAAGGCCTTAGGAGGTGTATGAGGGGCCTCCTTCCTCTCTAATCTCACCTCTCTTTAAATTCCCTCTCACTCTCTATATTCGACCCACCTTACACACAGTGCGCTTTCCCTGGCTTCTGGGCCAGTGGACAGGCTGATCTCCGGCTTCACTTTTCCTTCCTCGCTCAGCCCGCCTGGTCTGGCTATCCTTTCTACATGTTTCAAGGCTGAGGTAAGATATCACTTCTTCAGAGACATCTTTCTGGTCCCCTGGTCTAGGCGAGGTCCCCCGTGTGCACTCCCCAGCACCTGTGGCTCCCCTTTGGTAGCACATTTAGAACTCAAATTTGCAAACTCCACGAGGGTAAGAATGGGGCCTATCATATTCACCACTATACCTCTAACCCATGGCGCTGTGTCTTGTCCAGGGTAGGACTACATATATTTTCCTTATATGTTTTCTCTATAATTTTCTCTGTTTTTTCTTTCCCAACCAAAGTAAGAATAATCGAACTGGACACCATGCGCCATCTGATTTGATCCTCATTTTTCTCAAAGACCAAAATGTGGATTCACTACAAAAGAACTGATGATTTATTTCTTCATTTATTGGAAGGTGTCTGTAGCTCTTTAATAGAGCAATAGGGACTTTTTAAGACAAGGTACATTGGTCTGTAAATCCCTTAATCTCAGGAAGACATTTTTAATTACTTTGGGACACAACGTGCTGGAAACAGAAAATCACCATTAGAAAGAAGTCTTCATGATATCCTGTCCTTGCCTGAATCTCTTGTTGGCGTGCTTAGATGAGCCCAGTTAGGGAAGGCACTGCTAGCTGCACAAATGCAGGCCGAGGCCCTTCCCAAAGGAGGCCTCTCTCTGGAAATCATTTCTACTGTTTAAGCAACTATTATGAGTCTCAAGATCTTAGATCTAAACAATTCCTCGTATAGAATTCAGTGAGCCAAACGATCTCTAATGGACATTTATCATTTAGCTGCTCAGTACCCAAATAGCCTTCTTTTTTGGGGGGCAATCCAAGACAGGCGGGAGGCACAGCCTTATCCCCCATTAGAAAGGTGGAAGGGCACAGCTAGAGTGACGGCAGGCCAAGCAGATATTCCTGCTGGGAACTTAGAATCACCACATTAAAGTGTAAGTAAGATACATGGAGAGAGAGATTTTTTCACAGCACCTCCAGCAGTGTGGCCTGGTTGTAAGTGGCCTGTGGTAATGACCTCGAGAGCAGCATCCTTAAAAGACTGACGTCAGCAGAATTTCCTTCCTGGCTTCTGAGCTGGGTTCCCCAGCCTTCCTGGGATTCAGTGAGCTATCTGTTATTTCTCTAATAAATTCCTTTTCATTTAAGTCACCCAGATATCTGTTGCCTGGAGTTCAGAACTCTGGCAGGTAAATCCAGCATCCAAGCTCCCAACAGGCGCATCACTAGAATAGTCAGCATTATAAGCAAGGAAGCTGATTGTGATAGAAGGAGACCTATGCCTGGTGGCTAACAGGCTTTAAGTTAGAAAACCACTGATCTCTTCAGTTTCCTCCTGTATAAAATGGCAAGGTGGTCATCTTCCTACCTATCCTGGATGCTATGAGAATCAAATGAGATAACGTTCATAGGAAGGGACTCGATACATAGAAATGGTGATGCAAATGCAAGGGTTATCAGGGCTTAGCTAGCAAAATAGGTTAGAGGCAAAACCAAATAGGAGTTAAAAAATCAGTCTACTTGCAGACGAGGATCACTCCTTCCTCACAACCTGAGATGCCTCTGCAAGGATTCCCCTTTGTCAGGGGTCACCTGTGATAGAGCATTTTCAATGTTTATGTGGAAAAGACTCAGGATCGCGTTTTAGTTCACCCCTCGAGACTTGTATAGGGACTCTTTATCACCTAAACATCTTTTTGGAAGAAGAGTATATATTATAAACAGAGTTTTAAGCAAACATCATGTATTTAGCATTTAGTATGTAATGGAATATTTAATATTTGTCTGATCTGTGGGAGTTCCTACTAGTCAATTAGGAAAGAATCTGTCTGATTTGGAAAATACGTTCTGTTGGCCGGAAAGCTAAAAGCACTAAGATATTCTGAGTCTTCAGGAGAGAGTGGTTCTTTAGGCCAAGAGTTCAGATGAATACAACTGAGAGGAGCCCTAGGATTCCTAGCTGCCTTCAGAGAAGTTAATGAATGAATGTCTTCTTTCATTCATTCATTAACATTTGCCCAGTAGCTGGGTTCTGTATTAATCAATGGGATGCAGAGATGCTAAAACACAGTCCCTGCCCTCAGGGGAAGCTTTGGAGGATCTAGATGTTGCTTTTAAGTCTCCTCAAGTTTAGAATCTTTGTGTATGATGGCTTCCTATGGTGGCTCACATTTCTCCTTGTAAATAGTTTATTATTTCAGGCATTTATGTTTTTCTCACTAACTGGACTTACAGAGTGCGGACAGCCTTAGACATAAGCAAACTGCCGAGTTAAATTTTCTTTCTGAAGGCTGGCATTGCAGAAAGAGCATAGCTTTGAAATCAGAAGCAATGGTCGTTCAAATGCCACTGTCATTGCTGATTATCTGTGTGATTTTGGGCAAATTACTGAATTTCTCTGAGCCTTCAACCCAACAAGGTTATTGTTAGGATTCAGTGAAATCATAATACTTGGTGCTAAGCAGATACTCAAAAATATGAAGCATTTCCTTCCTAATTCTCCACTGTTCCTGCTTCCTCGGAGTCTTTTTTGGGAAGCTTTTCCTCCAGAAGCCTTCCCACATTTCCCAGGCTGGGCTAATGACAGCCTCTCCTTTGTGCCCATGCGATCCCCTGAATTTACCATTAACACTTTCCATGTTATTGTGGAAATAACCTATTTATGTGTCTGTCTCCCCTTGTGAGGCTATATGTTCGCTAAGGACACAATTATTTTTTTTTGCCTAGTAGTTTTTGCTGCTTAGTGGATGCTTAGGAAATGTCTGTGGATTGGTTTTATGCAAATAGGTTAATAAATTGTATGTACAGGATACCCCTTATCTAATGTTCCACGTGCCCCCTCTGATTTGCGCTACTGTTTGAGGAAGATCCTTCTGGATTGAGGAGGATAGCTCCTCTGTCTTAGGTTTTTGGTTTGCGCTCTTCCTACCCCATCCCCTGAGCTCTGCAAATGATCTTTTAATGTGAAAATGTTACTTCTCCCAAATAAAACACCTGCGTGCGTTTTTCCGGAGTTTAGTTTAAGGCAGAATTTCTAAAAGTATGTCCAGTTAGGTAGTAACTCATATTCCAGGGGGAAAAAGATTGTTTAGTTAAGTAAGGTTAGAAAATGCTTTGACAGCATTTCTTTATTGCTGTAGAGATTCTCAGATCCTTTATTTGATCATGAACCTTTCTTTTTTCATAGAGCATTTCACAGATCTGGTATTATATAGAAATATCACTTTGAGAAAAGCGGGAATTGGTATCACTGAACTGAATTTCAGACTTGTGAAGGCTGCTTAAAGCTGAGTCCTTGAGTAGCTGTCCTGTGGGTTATCTATTAGAGGTCTGACTTTACGTTTCCCGATGTACTATTTTTGCAGCATGTCTACAAGTTGTGAAATATATATATATATATATATATATATATATATAGTGCTAATGACATTGAATAATCAGTACTTAAGGAATGTACCAGAAAATAGCATGTTACATTTGCTTCCCTTCTATTTCCATAAAGTTTATTGAATTTATTCATTTGACAGGTATTACCAGCCAGATTCTATGTCAGAAAATAGGGATGCTTCTTAAGTGTAGCCTGGGGCACTCCATGAGTTCTCTGGTCCCTTTTAGGTACTAGAAGGCCTTGGGTTCACTCTAAGTTCCTCTGCAGAGAAAATTCAGTACATGCACAGGCCCGTGGAAGAAGTCCCACATGTATCAACCTGGCCGTTCCTTTTGTTAAAACAAGGAAACACTTCTGTGTGGATTGTCTGTAGAGAAGTGCTGTCCTGAGTCCTCTTGAGTGACCCACAACTGTGATGCCTAGAGGACCCCATCTCCCCACAATCCGGCAGCTGGGGCACTGTGGTCCTTCATCGTATGGGCTGCTGTGAAGTTGTGTGTGCCAAGTGGCTAAATATTTTGAACATGACGGGAGGGAAAGAAAAAGCCAGGGTGGTTGGGGTGAAAGTAAGAGTAGGGAAGAGGCCAGCGAGGTAAGCAAGGGCCAGACCCTGTGAAATTTTGTAGGCCATATCAAGAATTTTGGATTTTATCTTCACAACAACAGAAAGCCACTGAAAGTTTAAGGGGAGAAACAACATGATCACATATGCTTCTGAAAGGCTCACTCTTCCCAAAGTCTGGAAGTTTGTATGTGATGGGGGATGTGTGTGTGTGTATCCTGGACAGTCTATATGAAAAAAGGATTTATAGGGCTGCAGTAGGCCCTGCTGAATCCCTGCCCTCTGCTGAGTGGGCCAGGGGTCAGCCTCGATGGTGGGGCTCTGAAGCTGAGGCTGAGGAAAAGTCTCTTCACTGACCATACTTCACTGTGTTTATTTGAGGTGTGGGCTCTGAGTTGGGCGGGAAGACAAATCCAGTAAGGTGGGGAGACGTCTGAGTGGGCTTCAAAATTGAGAGGCGAGTGCCAGAGCCAGAGAGTCAGCGAATCTAGACAGAATGGGGGTCAGCGGAGAGAGCAATGCCTGGACCAGGCAGAGGTTTGGGGAGGCAGCCTCCGCGTGGTTTCTGGGCCAGCAACCTGAATTTAACTGGTCAGGGTTAAGGCAAGAAGTCTTCATCTTTTCAAAAACATCATCAATTCCACTTGGTTAGATTTCACTTACAAGTTGTTTAATAGGGTGCCCTGGCTGATACAGGACTCTGAATTTTCTGAAACCTTGATGACAAGCAGGGGGCAATGTGGGGACACACAAAAATTGTATATTGTCTAATGTCTTTTTTTTTAAATTGAACTATAGTTGATTTACAATGTTTCAAGTGTACAGCAGTAATTCAATTTTATGTATACATATATATTTTTTCAGATTCTTTTCTGTTATAGGTTATTACAAGATACTGAATATAGTTCCCTGTGCTCTACAATAGGTCTTTGTTGTTTATCTATTTTATATTTAGTAGTGTGTATCTGTTAATTCCAAATTCCCAATTTATTACCCCCCCCAACCCCTGACCTGTCTAATGTCTTTTAAGCTAAAGGTGTTCAGTATTCCCTTCAGCAAATACTGTTTCTTTGAGCAAAATTGTAAGACAGGCCCTTGGTTACAAAGGACGGGTCTACCCATTTTCTTGGGGGAAGCTGTAGAATCCCCGTTAACCCAAATGCAGATGTTAAATCATCTCAGTTTGGAAATATACACTGTTGTGTTTAAACTTGTGTTGGTCTGTTGAGTCTTGTTGCCCTTCTTTTGTTGGGAGAGGTGGAGTAGGAGGAGCTCAACCAGAAAAACAACAACAGCAAAAGAACAAAAAAACCAGGATAACCAGAGCTGGGACTGATGCTTGTCCCTGGGGGAAGGGTGGAGGTTTTGCTGGGGTTTGAGTGACTCCAAGTGTTGAGGATGAGAGGAGAGAAACTAAATGTGCTGATTAGGTAAGAGACTTTGTAAGATTTCTAGTTTAAGCTGTTGTGCTTTTGGAAGCAAGGTGACAAAGCAACACAGAGTGGGGAGACGGCTCTTGTCCTCACCTCTGCACAGTCCTCAGAGCCTCTCTGGAAGGCAGGTTTCAGGAACACTGAGAAACAATCCCTTAAACAGAAACCCTTGAGCACTGAAAACAATGAAAACAAGAATCCTCCATGGGGCTGGGGACAGAGCTGGAGAGGAAGGACATGGCTCATATGGCATGGTCACTGGAAGGGATGGGGTTGGTAAGCTTTTAAGAGGACCACTTCAGGGAATTAAAGAAATAATTTTGGGGGCTTCCCCGGTGGCTCAGTGGTTGAGAATCTGCCTGCTAATGCAGGGGACACAGGTTCGAGCCCTGGTCTGGGAGGATCCCACATGCCGCGGAGCAACTGGGCCCGTGAGCCACAACTACTGAGCCTGCATGTCTGGAGCCTGTGCTCTGCAACAAGAGAGGCCGCGACAGTGGCCCGCACACCGCAGTGAAGAGTGGCCCCCTCTCGCCGCAACTAGAGAAAGCCCTCGCACAGAAACAAAGACCCAACACAGCCAAAAATAAAAATAAATAAATTAATTAAAAAAAAAAAAGAAATAATTTGGGACTTTGTTTGTGGGGCGGGGTGGGCAGGAGGAGGGCTGGATTTCACTGGAAGGGATTAAGAGTTGTCATTTGAGGTAACAATATAAGGGTGACTTTACCAGTACCCCAGGATGGTGAAGAGTGTATATAATGCTCGAATTCCAGTTGAGTAACTTGACAGTAAGGATCTAACAAAGAAAGCCCTTCCCTTCTGCATGGCTCTAAACATGAAGATAGGAAGGAAACCTGCGAGTTAGTGAAACACCCAGATGAACTGTGACTCATTTTCACTCCTTCAAAAATCACAATGCAATTTCAATTTCAGTTTGAAAATTCCCAATTACCTATTCTACCTTCACTGCAACGGCTGCAACATTTCACTTCTGGCCACACATATTCCCAACTACGTATCTTGGAACAGAGTGAGTTAAATACTTAAAGTCCATCAAGAGTGAGTTTTGGAGTTTGCAGGGTCAGCTAGGGTGATCCTTTTTAGACTCCTGAAGATTGAACAGACTAAAATTGCTTGGTGAGACAGAAAAGGATCTCTTTATAGTGGTATTGCTTCTGCATGCTCTGCTCCATATATATACATTTTTTCAGAACAAAGCACTGAAACAAATAATAACAGAAGCATTTCTATCTTTCCCTCTGCAGAAAGAATGCCTGAGGAGGCTACTGTACTAGTTAACGTGATTGCATGCTGAATGCCCTAAATTCTTCTCCACAAATACCTCAAGGAGATGGTTCAATTATTGGATAAGACTTTCTATAATAAATCCCTGAGAGATAGAATACATAAAGGAGAAACTGGAGAGAAAAGATCACTCACAATACGTGCATGGAATGTGGCCTCAGGTGACGATTTTTTTCAGCATCTTAACCACTTTAGCTCTGTAGCTCTGGTGGGGAGGGGGAAGTGCAGGATAAATCCTTGCAATGGCGCCTGGGAATCCTCCATCTTCAGGTTGCCATGCAAAGTGTTTAGACAATATATGAACACTAGATGGCGCCCATAATCTTAAAACATAGTAAAAGACTAGTTGCCTTTTCTGTATAGGCGAGTGTGACTATCTTGTCGGAAAACAGTCAATTATGGGAACTATAAACATATCTACTCAAGCATTTCCCACTACTGGGGTCCTATGAGGTGCTCCTTATGTAATGGTTTCGTGGTCAAATACATTTGGGAAAAACCATATACTTTATCTGCCTCTAAGGAGATTCCCAGTGTACACTGGTAAACAGATGTTTTTGAAAAGCTCTTCAGTGAAGAAACCTGCTCACTAGGGAACCCTTTCTCTCAGTAGCAACCTAATGCAATCCTGCTGTTCCAATACCCTGTGAACTCACTTTGGGAAATGCTCATCTAGTCCAAGCCCTGCCCCAAAGAAGGAATGGCTCAAACTATCTAAAAGAGGCTTTCCTTAGACATGGTTATCTGACACACTTTAAAAAACACCACACACATTCTTAAGGCAGAATAGTTAGTAGTAATAGTATTGATTGAGTACTTAGAGTGTGACATGCTCTGTTCTAAGTGCTTTCTTCTCTTTCCTCAGTTTGCCATCTCTATCTCTACCTATGTTAGATGCATTGATATACAGTTGGCATGGATTTGCGGTTGGTTGAATGCACGGATGCAAAACCTGTTGACGGAGGGTCGACTGTATACATTGTGCTATGCCATTTTATATAAGGGACTTGAGCAGAGTGGATTTTGTTATCAGTGGGGTGTCCTGGAACCAATCCCTCGTGGATACCGAAGGACAAGTGGATCTGCTTTTAGGCAGTAAGCATTTTGAGATTAGTCTATTGATCTCATTCATCTTTGAGATTTCAATTCCTAGTACAGAACCTGGCACATAGTAAGCCATTAATAAAATATCTAAAAAGGTTCTATAATCTATATGGGAGAAAAAATCTGGGAAATAGGGATGAACATTATATCCCTAATTAGAAAGGTAACTGTCTATTATACAATTTCCTTCTTTATGGAGACCAATTGAGAGCAGCGATCTACCCTCCAGCTCTCTTTCCTGGGGATTCTATTTCTCTTCTCTAAACTTACTATGTTATTGTTAGCATAGCATAACTTATTTGCAAATTAATCTTACACGAATTAGAAATCTATGTATTGAACTTATTTATTTATTTAAATTAATTTACTTATTTATGGTTGTGTTGGGTCTTCGTTGCTGTGCACGGGCTTTCGTTTTTTTTTTTAGTTGCTGCGAGAGGGGGCTACTCTGCATTGTGGTGCATGGGCTTCTCATTGTGGTGGCTTCTCTTGTTGCGGAGCACGGGCTCTAGGTGCATGGGCTTCAGTAGTTGCAGCACGTGGGCTCAGCAGTTGCAGCGTGCGGCCCCTACAGTGTATGGGCATCAGTAGTTGTGGCGCACGGGCTTAGTTGCTCTG
Organism: Monodon monoceros; assembly: GCF_005190385.1. Lineage (NCBI taxonomy): Eukaryota > Metazoa > Chordata > Mammalia > Artiodactyla > Monodontidae > Monodon > Monodon monoceros. The sequence continues at coordinate 47,342,372 of NW_021703784.1, read as the reverse complement.
TGGCATGTGGGATCTTCCTAGACCAGAGCTCGAACCCGTGTCCCCTGCATTGGCAGGCAGATTCTTAACCACTGTGCCACCAGGGAAGCCCTATGTATTGAATTTTTTTTTAAAGGTATTTTAAAATTTATTTTGGTTGCATTGGGTCTTCGTTGCTGCACGCGGGCGTTCTCTAGTTGTGGCAAGTGAGGGCTACTCTTTGTTGCGGTGTATGGGCTTCTTATTGTGGTGGCTTCTCTTGTTGTGGAGCACGGGCTCTAGGCATGTGGGCTTCAGTAGTTATGGAACGTGGGCTCAGTAGTTGTGGCTTGTGGGCTCTAAAGCGCGGGCTCAGTAGTTGTGGTGCACGGGCTTAGTTGCTCCGCGGCATGTGGGATCTTCCCAGACCAGGACTTGAACCCGTGTCCCCTGCATTGGCAGGCAGATTCTTAACCATTGTGCTGCCAGGGAAGTCCCTGTATTCAATTTTTGTTTAGAGTTTTTGTTCTTGTGTTTTCCAGGAAGTTATAACTTGTCCTTACATGTCCAGTGCAAGCTGTAGGTACAAAATATTATCCTCCATATTCCATTGTTAATAATTCTATTCTGTCATTTTTCTTTCCATATTGTAATAATGTTTGAGCTTCTCAAGCCTGTTTATTATTTCCCTGCAGTGTTAAACCAATGAAATTCCAATACTGAGCCTTTAAACTGGACACTTTCTAGCCACAGTTTTTATAAATTTTTACAAGCTAAAGAGGAGAAATGTTCCCTTTTTCTTTTCAGTTGCAAAAAGCAGATGGTATTTTCATTGTTGAACAATTTTTGCAAATGTTTTACATAAAAGATGGATATGATATTTGAACTTCAGAGATTTTTATGTTCTATGAATTGTAATCTCTAAGAAGACTGTAATTCTGATTGTTTGCCTTGCTTACTCTGTGGTCCTGGCAATCATATTTAAATGGTTACATCTACTTCTAAAAGCAGAAATACTTGGGAGTTTCTTTGTTGAGCCATAAGAAGGTTATTGGCTCATCTCTTTTTCTACCACACACAGAGAGGTTAAAACAAATAAAACCCATGACTTAGTGGATTTCTCATTTAAACAGAGTTAAAAAGTCTAATATCCTCTCTGTGCCTCAGTTTATGCATCCTTCAAATGAGCATAATAAGGCACAGGGTTTTTATAAGATTAAATTAGCTATAACTGTGTCTGACTCAAAGCACCATGTAAATATTAGCTTGTTACAGTTCTGTGTGTTCCAGAGTGTGGTGTGCACACAGAGCAATGTGTACAAAGACGGTGCTGAATGAGACCGTTGTCAAGGTTTGGAAGAGAGATTGTGCTGTGAGGAGAAAGAACACTTATTTTGGGTCAAGAGACCTGCTTTTTTTTTTTTTTTTTTTTTTTTTGTGGTATGCGGGCCTCTCACTGTTGTGGCCTCTCCCGTTGCGGAGCACAGGCTCCGCACGCGCAGGCTCAGCGGCCATGGCTCACGGGCCCAGCCGCTCTGCGGCATGTGGGATCTTCCCGGACCGGGGTGTCGCCTGCATGGGCAGGCGGACTCTCAACCACTGTGCCACCAGGGAAGCCCCAAGAGACCTGCTTTTGAGTCCAAAGTCAGAGTCAGTAGATGTGGAGCTTTGGACAAATCATTTAGCCATTCTGAATCCCCTTCCCCTGATAGGGAAAGTGAGAGTAATAATAACATATCCTGACACTTAAGATTTCTTTGAAGATTCCCAGAATCAATGCATGTGAAAGTGCTTTGTGTCTGGGAAAGTGCTATGACAATGTGAATGCTGATTGTGATGAAATGACAGAGTGGTCCCCCAATCTACATTTTTTTGGCTGCACCGTGCGGTGTGCGGGATCTTAGTTTCTGGACCAGGTATCGAATCTGCACCCCCTGCTGTGGAAGTGTGGAGTCTTAACTGCTGGACGGCCAGGGATGTCCCCAGTCTACAGATTTTGAGCCAGGAGGAGGAAGTATGTTCTAGAAAGTATTTTAGAGTCAGTCTCCCAGGTTATAGTGACTTTTTTTTTTAAAGTTTTTTTTCTTTTGATGTGGACCATTTTTAAAGTCTTTTATTGAATTTGTTACAATATTGCTTCTGCTTTATGTTTTGGTTTTTGGCCTCGAGGCATGTGGGATCTTAGCTCCCTGACCAGGGATTGAACCTGCACCCCCTGCGTTGGAAGCCGAAGTCTTAACCACTCGACCGCCAGGAAGTCCCTATAGTGACTTTTTAAGGCATCGCTATTTTTAATTCAATACTTTTTCATCAATAGACATTTTTGAGAGACTGCTATGTGTCAGGCACTGTGCTAAATGTTGAGGATACAAAATCATTAAAACGATACAGAATTTGCTTTCAGGGAGTTTTTTGTAACTTTGTAGGGAAACACAGGTGTGTAAATAAATATGGGTGATGAGGTTTAATAGCTTATTAAACCTTTTAAGTTATATCTTTTTTTTTTTTTTTTTTTTTTTGCAATACGCGGGCCTCTCACTGTTGTGGCCTCTCCCGTTGCGGAGCACAGGCTCTGGACGCGCAGGCTCAGCGGCCATGGCTCACGGGCCCAGCCGCTCCGCAGCATGTGGGATCTTCCCAGACCGGGGCACGAACCCGTGTCCCCTGCATCGGCAGGCGGACTCTCAACCACTGCGCCACCAGGGAAGCCCTAAAATTATATCTTATATGTATGATTTAAGTATAGAAGAAGTAGGTGGGGCGAAGTAGTTGAAGGCATGACATTGGGTAACAGAACAAAGGCCTGGCATGGGACCTTACCCTATTTATCCTATACTCAGTCTTTCCAGACATCTGCTAGTTGATGAGTGAGAAGGAACCTGCATGTGTGGGAGAACCACAGAAACACATAAGGCAGGGCCATGCATGCAGACCACTGGACACTTTGCTTAGGTCCACTGACTACATTATAGTAGGTAAATCATGTGTGCATGGGTAGGAGTTGGAGTGATGGTTAACAAACATAAGGTCGCTTGGAAAATTCTAGCTACAAACCATAGCTATAAAGCAAAAGCAAATTTTTCTAAGTATACAATGAAAACCACAAACTAAATGCTTCATTGAGTTGTGAGCGATAACCTCAGCCATAGAACTGGGCTCCTTATGTAATTCTCTATTATTATTTGCATGTTTGCCAAAGTTACAGTATGGGCATGAACACTCACAATGGATATAACTACTTATCACAGAGTTTATCCCAGGGAGGTAGCTTGATGTAGTAGAAAGAAGCACTCAGTAGACATTCAAATAGAAGAAAGGACTTGGAGAAGAAAGGAAGAGGGAAAGCAAGATGGAAGGAAGGATGGATGGCAGGAAGGAAGGAGGGAGGGATGAGGGGAGGTAGGTGGTGGGCATTAAAACTGAATATTTACATCCCAGCTCTGACTCTTTAGTTAGGTTAACTCTGACAAGTTATTTAACCTCTCTGAACCGTATTCTTTTCATCTGGACATGGGGCAGTACCTTTCAGGGTGATTGTGGGAATTAAAAATTACTTTTATAAAATGCCTGGTAAATAAGTGCTTATTAACTCATTTCTAGTAATTTTTGTATTTAGGTAAATGGTCATGCTGCTACTTATCAATGACTTATCAATGTCACCAAATTGTATATAGCACTATTTTATACATTATTCTTACATAGTTATATGCAACAAACTATATACATCATAAAGATACAGTTTTTAGAGTATAGTGATGGATTTTGAAAGAAATTTGGCATTCTGAAAAATAAGTAATATACCTAAAGAATGCATGCTTCTCAGTGTTCTATTGGATGCAAATATGTCTCAGAAAATCTAAATGAAAACACTAACACCTTTACCTGTATCTGAGGGAAGTAACACTCTTCAAACACCTGAACACCATTTAAATTACAACATGCACCTGAAGCCATAATGCTCTCCTCCACTTTTCCTTTGTAATTAAGGTGCTTTTGGAGTTATAACTGGGAGTGACTTTCTCTCAAATGGTGTCAGACATGGAGGGAATAAAGATTAAGAAGAAATACTCACAGATAGGATCTGGTCTCCTCTCTGGAGCTCCCCACTCAGGTCTGCTGGTCCACCAGCCAGAATGAAGGATACAAAAATACCTTCTCCATCTTCCCCGCCCACGATGTTGAAGCCCAGGCCAGTGGAGCCTTTGTGCAGGACCACCTTGCGCGGCTCCCTGTAGAAACAAGTGGAGAGCACAGTTCATAGGGTGGCCCACCCAAGATTTACATTGCTTTTACTTTCACCAGGATATACAACACCAGCAATTCATTACCTGTGAAAATGGCTTCCCCAATTATGATAAATTTGCATATCAAAAAGATGCTAATATCAGGGCAGATGTCTGAACTCCTCACTGTAACAAATGCCAAAATACCATGCAAATTTATTCCTTAATTCCAAAACATTTACTTAAACTAGACTTACAAGTTTCCTTTGTTTAAAACATCTGTTCTTGTAATGAGCACTAGAGTAGTATTCAGTAGGATGGATGTATCCAAAAAGAGGGAGAGAATTTGGGGGACAAGAGACTAGACTGAATAGGTTAGACCATGAAAGATCTTACATGCCAGCCTGTGGGTTTGTTGTCTGTTTGATTGTTAATTAAAATTTACTCTGTAGGCAGTGGGGACTCACTGGAAGATTTTGAGGCACGAAGAATATTTAAATCCATTTTAGGAAGATTAACAAATGACCATAATAGGACTGATGGAGTTGGAAGCGCAGATATGATGGGAGACAGGAAAACCAGTGAGGATGTTGTCCAAGTAATCCACGTTTGAGGAAGTGACAGCCTGCCCAAAAGTGATGGCAGTGATAATGAAAAGAAAGGGTAACATGAGAGAGGTAATTTGAAGGGAGGAACAGAGGGTCCAGAGATTGATTCAGGTATTGGAGGAGGAAGGAAGAACATCTAAGTAATTGGCAAAAGAGGGGTAGGTGGGTCATGAGGATGAGTATGATTTTGAAATGCTCAGTTCCAGGTACTAGTGGGACATCCTTGTGGAGATGTGCAGCAGCTAGAGACAAAGGATAGGAGTTTAGGTTCTCAGAGAGGACTGCAAATTCAGATTTGACGGTCATCAATAAAAGGAAGAGAGATGAAATCTTAAGGCAACAGTTCATTGAGTTTGTGTAGAAGCTGGAGAAGTATGGAATGTAGAATTGTAAAGGATCTTAGAAGTCATCTAGTTGAATTTTCTCTATCAGTAGTTTCAAAAAATGTATTCTGCAAGCCTTAGGTTTGACCAAGGTGCTTTTTGTATCACCCACCCTCCTCTCCCAGATATCTCAGTTCCAATCATTAAAGGTTCCTCTTCTATTTTCCTGCTCTTAATGATGTAAGAATGGCAAAGAGCCATCCAATATATTTTTATACTAATGATTACACAGATTTTGTTATTTGCTATCACATTTCCTTGCACAAAGAGATGCATTATATCTATATTTAACCTTATTATGAGGAAGGAGTTACAATGCACATCAGAGCTTGGACTATAAGTAATATGTAATAATGCTATGTATTAAGAGTTAATTCATTTTCTTCTGCAAATACTTTGTAAGCACCTACTATGTCAGGAACTGTTCCAGCTACTCGGAAAGTTTGTAAGCAAAACAAAAATCCCTACTATTATAAGCATACATTCTGATGGGGGTAGACCACTAAAAAGAAATAAATGCAATAAATAAGTTTGTTAAATAGCGTGTTAGAAAGCAATAAATATTTTGAGAAAAAGAAAAACCAGAGCAGTGTAAAAAGGATCGGTGCTTTCAGGGATGGGCCTGGGCAGGATTTATTGAGAAGGTGACAGTTGAGGAAAGACTGAAGGGGCGAGAAAACTAGTCATATGATATCTGAAGGAAACATTGCAGCCAGAAAGAATAGAGGCCCTAAGGTGGGAGGGTGCCTGGTGTCGTCAAGGAAGAGCTAGGAGGCCAGTGTGGCTGAATGAGTGAACAAGGGAATGAGAATGGTAAAAGATGCACTCAGTGTACTCGTTTTCTATTAATGAGTAACAAATTGCCACAAACTTAGTAGTTGAAACTACAACACCCACTATTATCTCACAGTTCTGTAGGTCAGAAGTCTGGGTGGGCTTGTCTAGGTTGTCTGCCTAGGATTTCTTAAGGTTGGTATCAAGGTGTCAGCCAGGCCAAACTTTATTGGGAAGCTCTGGGGAAAAATCCAGGTCCATATTTAGTTAGGTTGTTGGCGGAATTCAGTTTCTTGTGGTTGTAGGACTGTATTACATATATTTTATCATAAGGAATTGGCTCATGCAGTCATGAGTGCTGAGAAGTTCCAGGATCTATAGTTGGCAAACTGGAGACCCAGGAGGGCCAATGGTATAACTTCTAGCTAAAGTTTGAGTCCAAAGTTAGGAGAAGACCAATGACCCAGCTCAAAGAAAAAAAGAAAGAAAGCAGATTCTCTCTTACCCAACCTTTGGTTTTATTCAGGCCTTGGATGGGTTGGATGGGGCTACCCATACGAGAGAGGACAATCAGCTTTACTCAGTACACTAATTCAAATGTTAGTCTCATCCAGAAACTTCCTCCCAGACATACCTAGAATAATGTTTAACTAAATATCTGGGCACCCTGTGGCCCAGTCAAGTTGACATATAAAATTAACCATTAGTCTTAACAAAGACTAAGGTCCCTGTTTTCTTGCTGGCTGCCAGTTGGAGGTCTCTCTCATCTTCTAGAGGCCACGCATTTTCCTTCCCATGTGGCCCTCTCTATCTTCAAGCCAGAAATGGTACATTTAATCCTCTTCATATCTGGAATCTGTCTTGTTCTTCTGCAATTAGCTGGATGTAACTCTCTGCTGTTCAAAGGGTCATGTGATTAGGTCAGGCCCACCCAGATGATTCTTCACCTTAAGATCAACTGATTAGTAATGTTAATTACATTTGCAAAATCCCTTTTCCACGTAAGGTAACTTAACTGTAGGGGTAACACCAGGAGGTGGAGATCATGGGGCCATTTCATAATTTTGCCTACAACAGGCAGAGAGGCAACAGGGGATAAATCCTGAAGGGCCTTGTAGACCATTTTAAAACTTTAACTTTTGCTCTGAGAGAAATGGGGATCCACTGAGAAGAAGAATTACTTGATCTGATTTACTTTTTTTTTTTTTTGATTTACATTTTTAAATGATTACTTTGGTATAAAATAGATTTGAGGGGCAAAGTTTAAAGAAGTGAGACCAGTTAGGTGGCTATTGCTATATTTAGGCAAAATATAATAGTCCCTTGGACCAGGGTGGTATTAGAGGAAGTGGCGAACAGTGGATACATTTCCATCTATTTTCTTTTTCTGTTCAGATTGAGTAATTCCCGTTTTTCTATCTTCAGATTCACTGATTCTTTCTTCTGTCATATTTATTCTGCTATTGAGCCCATTCAGTGAGTTTTAAAATGTTGGTTATTTTATTTTAAAGCTTTAACATTCTATTTGGTTTTTCTTTATATCTTTTATCCCTTTGCTGAGGCTTTCTTTTTTTAAAAAAATTTATTTCAAGTGTGTTTGTAATTGCTCACTGAAGCATGCTGGCTACTTTAAAATCCTTGACAGATAATTCCAACATCTGTGTTATCGCAGTGTTTGTATCTGTTGATTGTCTTTTCTCATCCAAGTTGAGATTTTCCTAGTTTTTGGTATGAGAAGCAATTTTTTTATTGTATACTGGACATTTTGGGTGTTATGTTGTGAGGCACTGGATCCTATCTAATCTTAGTCTTTTCCACATAGTGGATTGGTTTAGGTGTAGCATGTAGATCCAAGTGAGATGGATATTCAGCTCCCTATTTGGCCCTGGTGACACCAGGGAGGAGAGAAAGTGGGGTACCAGCTAACATTTGACTTATTCTACCTGCCTGTCACTTGGTTGGGGTAGAGGCTCAGGTCCCATTGGACTCACTGACACCAGCGGTGGAGAGAAAGTAGCATGTTGACTAGCACCACCTTGAACCACCTTGTTTTGCCTCTTTGCCTCTGGGTGGGGCTAGAAGTTCAGCCCCCCACTGAGTCCCACTGACACTACCCTGGTAGGTAAAGTGGTTTGCCACTGAGTGCTGCTTCCTTCTTCCTCCTTCTTTCTGTTGCCACTGCCAGGGGGTGGAAGTTCAGCTTCCAGCTGGTCCCTGCCAATACCAGGAGTAGGAGAATAGAATGCTAACCTCATTCCAGCTTGTTGCTGCTGGGTAAAGATGTAACTTCAGCTTTCCACTGAAAGTGGAGTCTCAACCAGCTACACCTCATACCATCTTATTCTGCCTTTTTGCTGCAGAGTGGGGATGGAAGTTCAGCTCTTGTTTGGACCACTGACACCAGCCCAGTGGAGGAAATGAAGGACCATCTCATAATTGCTTCTCCTAACTGTCTCTGGTGGAGCCAGAAATCTAGCTATCTGCATGGTCTACTGGTACCACAATGGTGAGTGGGCAGTTTTTTCTTTGGTATTTGGCTAGAGTAGGGCCAGTATTACTAAAATGTTCCCAGTTCTATTCGTCTACCCTTTTCCCAGTCCTTTGGTTACAGGGAGCAGGCTTTTCTTGAGGCTACTTTATCTGTGCCTGTTGGTGGTTTCAGGGTATAGGCTTCTCTACTGCCCCATCCAGGATATATGGGAAGCAGAAAGAAAATCCAGACAACTCACATCAGTGTCATTCCTCTCCAAGCCAGTCTGACTTCTTTCCAACTTGTTAGAGTGTTGCTATGTTTATTATGTCTAAAGTTGGTTTTGCTTTTATAACAAGAGGGAGGATTAGAGAGGAATGGGGATACTCTATTTTGGCTGATACTGGAAGTCCAGGTTCTAGATACATTTGTGAAGGTAGGGGCCAAGAGGATTTTTGACAAAAAAGGTTATTATAAAAATATCCTTCTTCCCCCAATATAAAACACACACTCTTAGTGGGACCAATGACATTCAAGCTACAGATAATAAACAGAGGGAAGGAAGGGGGCTATTATGACTCTTTATCTATACGTTAAATATTGTGCTTGATGCTTTCTGTGCATCATTCCATTTATTCCTCAAAACAATCTAATGAAGGATGTATACTGATGTCTGCAACTACTTTGAAACCGATCCTAAAGGGAAGATGGATTGATGACTGTATAGATTGAATAGACCAAGTATAGTAAAATGTTAAAAGCAGAATCTAGATGGCAAGTATATGGATGTCCATTATAACATTCTTTAAATTTCTTTATATTTGAAAAATTTTATAACAAAATATTGTGAAAAGTAAACAACCTGATGGAGAAATTATTTTGACAACTTTTTAGATTAGTGAAATAAGACTGCTTGCCCAAGTTTTTACTGAGTTTAGTAAGTAGCAAAGGCAGAATTAAGACACATCTCCTGTTTCAAAATCTCAGAGTACGATATATTCCAGAGATTGTCAGTTGATAAGTTGGAGGCTTAATTTGACCCACAGTGTTTACAAATGTTTGAATTAGTTGCTCATATTTAAAATTAGGAAAATTTGCATAAAATGTGGATTTATGGCTTTACGTGAAAAAAAACCCAGACATTCTGTGAATACTGGCTCTTAATCTCATTGCATAGCAACAGTTGTCTAGAACATGGCCCTCTTTAGATGGGGCATTCATTCTCTAGCTTGCCTTGCATTCTCTAGTCTTACCTTTCCCTCACGTTTCTCAGACAAAAATCTATAAGTTGCATCATATTTGCACTTCTTGCGAAGTTAAGAGGAAAGTATTGTACTCAAGGTTCTATCAAAAATGAGAAAATGAAAACTTTATGGAGGGAGCCTGATTTTTTTTTTTTTTTTTTTTTTTGCGGTACGCGGGCCTCTCACTGTTGTGGCCTCTCCCATTGTGGAGCACAGGCTCCGGCCATGGCTCACGGGCCCAGCCGCTCTGCGGCATGTGGGATCTTCCCGGACCGGGGCACGAACCCGTGTCCCCTGCATCGGCAGGCAGACTCTCAACCACTGCGCCACCAGGGGAGCCCCTGATATTTTAATAGAAAAATGGGAGAGAACAAAATTTCTTTGGAAGTAAGGATTATCCTTACATGTTTAATATGCAAAATGCTCTCTGCAGAAAGAATACAGCTTTAAAGATTATTATGAAACATCAGACCCCATTACGTATCTATGTAACCCATGCAGGGGCATTTTGTTAGTGACCCTTTGCATAAAGCACATCATTCTTAAGTGATGGTAGTTTTTATTTATTTTCCTTGGACAAGTCTTTTAAACCAAATTACTTGGAAACTTCTCAACTCTTGAGATTTAAATGTCTTTTTAAAAATAGAATTTTATATCAAAGTAAATTAGGATGTTTAATAAAAGGGAGAAATGCAAAGAAATAAATCTGAAAGATGGTATGCAAATAAAATGTCCGAAGCACACTCCAAATGATGTACTTTTTCTAATTTAAACTTTTTATACTAATAAACCATTACATTATATGGAAGATTTTAAAGAGTTTTCATGTAAAGATGAAACAAACAAATGAAGATAACAAAACAGAAACAGACTCACAGATATAGAGAGCAAACTAGTGGTTACCAGTGGGGAGAGGGAAGCGGGGGGTGGGGGTGGTGGAAAATAGGAATATGGGATTAAGAGATACAAACTACTATGTATAAAATAAACAAGCTACGAGGATATATTGTACAGCACAGGGAATATAGCCAATATTTTATAAAAAACTTTAAATGGAGTATAATCTATAAAAACATTGGATAACTATGTTGTATACCTGAAACTAATATAATACTGTAAATCAACTATACTTCAATAAAAAATAAAAAAAACTGTTTTAATGCATATTTTTCTTGTCAGAGGATCAAAACCCTGTGGAAAATTAGAAGTTCTACTTTTTTTATTTTAATTTTTATTTTATATTGGAGTATAGTTGATTTACATTGTTTTGTTAGTTATAGGTGTACAGCTAAATGATTCAGTTATACATATAATCCATTCTTTTTCAGATTCTTTTCCCATATGGATTATTACAGAATATTGAGTAGAGTTCCTTGTGTTATACAGTAGGTCCTTGCTGATTATCTGTTTTATGTATAGTAGCGTGAGAAGTTCTGTTTTTCTGATGCTTAGGTAAGTCAACTTGTTTAAGGTAGTTGTTAAGCTAGCTTATTGTTCACACAGCTAGTAAACATCAGAGCTAGTCTTCTTTTTCAAGACAAATTTTTTTCTTCCAGTTTAATTGCAGTATAATTGGCATACAATACTGTATAAGTTTAAGGTGTGCACCACAATGATTTGAGTCGCATACCTCATGAAGTGATTATCACAATAAGTTTAGTAAACATCCATCATCTTATATAGATACCAAATTAAAGAAATAAAAAATATTTTTTCCTTGCAATAAGAACTCTTAGGATTCAGTCTCTTAACAACTTTCATATATAACATACAGCAGTGTTAATTATCATGTTGAACATTAGATCCCTAGTACTTATTTATCTTATAACTGGAAGTTTGTACCTTTTGACTGTCTTCATCCAGTTCCCCCTCCTTCCCACCCTTCACCTCTGATAACCACAAATCTGATCTCTTTTTCTATGACTGAGACTTGCTTTTTTAACATCTTTATTGGAGTATAATTGCTTTACAATGGTGTGTTAGTCTCTGCTTTATAACAAAGTGAATCAGCTATATGTATACATATATCCCCATATCCCCTCCCTCTTGCGTCTCCCTCCCACCCTCCCTATCCCACCCCTCTAGGTGGTCACAAAGCACGGAGCTGATCTCCCTGTGCTATGCGGCTGCATCCGACTAGCTATCTGTTTTACATTTGGTAGTGTATATATGTCCATGCCACTCTCTCACTTCATCCCCGCTTCCCCTTCCCTTTCCCCGTGTCCTCAAGTCCATTCTCTACGTCTGAGTCTTTATTCCTGTCCTGCCCTAAGGTTCTTCAGAATCTTTTTTTTTAGATTCCATATATATGTGTTAGCATACGGTATTTGTTTTTCTCTTTCTGACTTACTTCACGCTGTATGACAGACTCTAGGTCCATCCACCTCACTACAAATAACTCAGTTTCGTTTCGTTTTATGGCTGAGTAATATTCCATTGTATATATGTACCACCTCTTCTTCATCCATTCATCTGTTGATGGACACTTAGGTTGCTTCCATGTCCTGGCTATTGTAAATACAGCTGCAGCGAACATTGTGGTACATGACTGTTTTTGAATTATGGTTTTCTCAGGGTATATGCCCAGTAGTGGGACTGCTGGGTCGTATTGTAGTTCTCTTTTTCTGAGACAGTTTTTTAAGCGCAGTTTAGGTTCAAACAAAATTAGGAGGAAGGTACAGAGATTTCCCATAAGCATCCTGCCGCCACACATGCATAGCCTTCCTCACTCTCAATATCCCCCACCAGAGGGCTACGTTTGTTACAGTTGATGAACCTACACTGACACATCCTTATCACTCAAAGTCCATGGTTTACATTAGGCTTCACTCTTGGTGGTGTCCATTCTGTGGCTTTGCACAAATGTATAATGACATGTATCCATCATTATAGTATCATACAAAGTAGTTTCACTGACCTTAAAATCCCCTGTGTTCCACCTATTCATCCCACTCTCCACACAACCTCTGGCAATATTGATCTCTGTACTGTCTCCATAGTTTTGCCTTTTCTAGAATGTCACATGGTTGGAATCCTACAGTATGTAGCCTTTTCAGATTGGCTTCTTTCACTTGGTAATAGGCATTTAAGATTCCTCCATGTCTTTTCACGGCTTGACAGCTCATTTCTTTTGAGTGCTGAATAATAGTCCATGGTCTGGCTATACCACAGTTTATTGATTCACTCACCTACTGAAGGGCATCTTGGTTTCTTCCAAGTTTTGGCAATTATAAATACAGCTGCTATAAACATCCATGTGCAAGTTTTTGTGTGGACATAAATTTTCAGTTCATTTGGGTAAATACTAGAAGCATGATTGCTGGATCATACAGTAAGAGTATGTTTAATTTTGTGAGAAACTGTTAAACTGTCTTCCAAAGTGGCTGTACTATTTTGCATTCTCGGCAGCAATGAATGAGAATTCTTCACCAGCATTTGGCGTTGATGGTGCTCTAGATTTCTGCCAAATAATGGGTATGTACTGGTATCTCATTGTTTTGATAGGGCCAGTCAATTTACTACAAGTTAAGTGTTTTGTCCATTAAATGGAGAGAGAACTTACACAATGGAAATTTAAAACACTAAACTAAAATATACTTTGTATAAGCCAGAGGAGGACCTGAATTTTAAAAAGGTATCACAGTATATTTACAGAATATAGTTTCCAGAATTATTGACACTCAAAGATTCACTTTAACTGCCCTTGGCTTCTATCATTTGAACCACAAACTTCAGTCCTTCATTATACGTTGCCTTGCACTCTGCTCTCTCTGAAGGTCATGGTTTCCACGCAACCTCTCCATTCTCTCTAGTTCAGGCTTGGACTTTTAGGATAGTCTCCTAATTTGAAGATTCTTTGATTCTAGTTTCAATGTTCCAAACACATTCTTTCCACTAGAATGACACCTGATTCGCTTAGTTTCTTGCTTAATTGGCTCCAGCCATCCTATGCTCCAGTCATAGCAAACTCCTGTGCTTCCTTGAGTTTGACATGTTGCTTCATATCTCCATTTCTTGGCTCAGGCCATCTCAAAACCCAGTTCAAACTCTCTGACCCTCCAGACACAGGCGATCACTTGCTCCGTGGGTCCACACTGTGTCTTGTACACATAACATTGTAGCATTTATTACATTGTGCAGTGATTGTTTGCTCATATATCCTTCTTCCTCAATAGACTGTGAACTCCGGGAGTTCAGGCACCAGCAATTCTCCAGCAGTAGCAGGAACTCAGGAGATAGTTACTGAATGAACGACTCAACTCCCACAGTGATTTAGACCTCACTTTACCTTCTACTTCAAGTTATAATTTTTTTGCAAATATCTTTCTTTTGTGCTAGATTTTAATTGGGATGGAAAAATCTATACATAAATGAGTGAAGCAGGTGAGCAGGGACTGTAACAAACTGAGGGTATGTTCCCTCTAAGGGTAGCTTCTGCTCAGCTCTGGACAGGTGTTCCAAGCAGGAACACCGACTAGTATGGCCAGATTCTCCAGTTTCTAAAGATAAGAATCTAGATTTTATGTGAATTTCCAGAATTTTAAGCTGACAGTGATAAAACATAAATAAAAGTATGGTGCAGGTCACACCCACATGTCTCTGTTGTGGATCAGCTACGGGCTGCCAGTGAGACTCTGTACTGTTCACAGTTTGATGGCACATTTGGTGTCTGCTCCATGTTTGTCTTCTCCACGATGCTCAGCGTGGTACTTGGCTCATAGTAATTCTCTGTAACTTTAAGCTGATTTAATAGTCCACACTCAGTCCCATCTCTGTCCTTCCAAGTTGTCTCATGCTGAAATATCCTATATATATGTATCTTATATTTCCCTTTTGTCTTAATTTTTCCTTTTATATTAGACTTGCTTACGGTCTACCTTCATCATGATGGCCCATTCCCCCAGATTTTGAGCCACAGCTCTCATTTCTGCATATTTATTGCCTAGGCCAATGACTTCGGGTCTGATGAACATAACTCCTTGTATTTCCACGAGCTTCTCCGTGCATGAGGGCATTGTGGCCTCCAGAGAGATTATAATCTATTGAAGGTGTGGTGTCGTGGTTTATATTTCTAGGTGTCCCCTGTATACATAGAAGAATGCTCAATAAACACCTGATGATTGAATCAATGAGCTCACACCGCCAATTTATAAAGAAGTGAATACTTTTCATACTAAAGTGATTGGAGCTCTAATTTCCTTGTCATTCATCATCTAGAGTTCGGATGGCCTAGGAACCCATTAGTAGTCATTATTCTACATTATTAAATGTGAACAGTGGAACACAATTCTAACTCTTGTTCCTCATTCGGGATTGAGCTCAAGAATCACGATCTTCTAGGAGCTGTCCCTGACACTCTCTTCAACCTTCCCATTCGAGGCTGTGATGGGCGCCTCCCGTAGCGTTTCCTCCACGTATCTATCATAATGTTTATGACACTGAGTTGGCAAACTGTCTCCCTCTCCAGCTAGAATGATCAGCTTGAGAGCAGGGAACATGTCATTTGATTTTTGTCCCCAATACCTGGTACATACTAGGTGCTGTCTACTAATTTCAGCTTTCATATTAGATTTTAAATTGGAATCTATAGTAAAGATGGAACCTGGTTACTCATAATAGCTATATCCATATTAAAAAAAACTTACCTATCCACTTAAAAGTATTTATTTTATTTATGTATCCAAACTTTCAATAAACAAACATCTGTGGGGTACGGACATTGTGTCAGGCACTGTGAATACAAACATGAAAGAGCCTGGGGTGGGGGGAGCCACATGTAAACAAACAGTTATAAGAGCCCAGGAACGGGACAAGTGCTTGGTCAGAAACATGTGCACAGTAAGCTAAAGTAGCCAAGAGCAAAGAGGGACCAGTCTTCTTCTAAAAAGGTTTTGTCTTTTTATCATCACCTGGATGAGATGTGCTACATTCACTTAGGCAGTTTTATTTTTCTTGTAATGGGATATAAAAAGCCTTTTAATTATAAAAACCTTTGGATGCTGAACAGTTGGGGAGATGCCTGCCTGATTTGCTCCCAGCTGTGGCTGATCAGTAGCAGCATCGTCTTGTTTAGCTGGAGTCTCAGAGGATGCTCTCAGCCAGCTGGGATGTTTTCATGCAGAGGGAAGCAGGGTGCTATGGGCTAATTTTTTCTCCTTAAACCAGATGGCTTAAGAGGGTACAGGATTAAAAAAAAAAAAGAGGTGACTACTTAAACCTGAAGGCTTTCTCATGGCCATTAGTAGGACGTTCCTTGAGCTTTGAACATCTGAGGTGTGTGAAGTCACTCCAGACAACTCCCAAAATATCCACCATAGTGAGAGGCTGTGTGGTGCGGTGGGAAGTAAGCTGTGAAAATGTTTCCAGTCATCTTTCTAATAAAATACGTATCTGACCATATTACTCCTTTGCTCAAAAGCCTTCCCGGGATCCATATGCCTTCAGGATAAAGCCTAAACTTCTAAGCATGATATCCAAAGTTCCCCATCATTTGACCTTCAACTACCTCTCTAATGCTTAACTCCACCATGCTTCCTTGCACCCCGTGCTCCAGCCTTGCACCCCAGTTCCAACTCCCCAGGTGAGAGTTGTTCCTCACACCAGGTTGTTCCATGTCTTATTGTCTGTGTCCAGACTGTTCTCCAGCAGTGGGCTGTTCTCTTTGGCTAGAAAGATGCCTTCTCCTGCATCCTCATCTGTATAATGAACTTCTGCTTCCACTTGGCCTTCAAGACTGAGGCCTGGTGCTGTCTCCTCTCTGTTTCCTTATCCCCCCTTGCCTCTAGAAAAACTGACCACTTCTCCTTTTTTGAAACCACATTTTTTTCACTGATCATACCACTATTGTTACCTTTACTGTCATTAAACTACTTTGCTTACTTATCTATTCTGTGAATGTATATGGTCCTGAAAGATAAAGACCATGGTTTATTTGTTTTTGTAATGTTGGGAACTAGTATGGACTGAGCCTATAAGATAGACACACACACACACACGCACACACACACAAAAAATATATTGCATGAACAAAGAAAAAACAAGTGAGGGGGTAGGATGAAATGATATTGAATTCTATCTAGTTCCACCTCTCTAGGGATGTGGGAGAACTTGGGCATGCCCTCTGTGGGGCAGGTTCCTTGCTTGAGTAATAACCTGGCAGGAAATAACGTTTACGTCAAGGAGGAGTGATAAAATTCAGAGTAGGCAATGAGCTAGAAACATCTAGAAAAGAGAAAGGTATTAAAGAAAAGTATACATTGAGATCCTATTTCCAGCCATTTGGCAGATTAGATGTCCTAAAACCCCTCTCATTACAAAGCAGCTAAAAATTCTGAATAGAATGCTTATAAAATAGTTTTAAATGACTGGCAAAGCTTGCAAGTAAGAGAAATCCTTAGAGGCCAAAAACAAAGGGGTACAAGTTCAGAGAAGAAGGCAAGAACTGAGACGAGCAGTGGACTGAACAGCTTTTGCAGGTTTCCAGTGTCCAGAGTTGACTGCTGCCTAGGTAGGACTGTGTGGGTCCTGAGGTGGGCGTTAGATCAGAGACCCTTGCAAAGAATCAGGACCCTGAAAGGCTACACCCTAAACAAAAGGATAAAGCACAAAATATTAGCTCCTTAACGATGTCAGGGATACATATCTGACCTCACCTTGGCTCAAAGGGCCTGTTTTTTCAAGGCATGTTAATCAAGGCATGTTTGAATGTGGAAGAAGTTGTACTTTAGGAATAGAATTCACAAAACTGAATAACTTGGGAGAAGAAGAGAGGGAGAGTCTTCCTGTGTGCTAGGAGAAGGAACTCGGCAATGTGGCTCCAGCGTTATGGGGCAGAGGCACCCTCCAGCTCTGGCTCCAGGTTGCTGATGTAAATGTGCTGGGATGGCGCAGCCAAAAAAAAAAAAAAATTAAATGTGCTGGCTGGTGGGGGTAACCCACAAGATGGGCTCATTTGGCCATCTAGCTCAGTGACAGCAGCCATTAAGGTCATCTGGCTGGCTGATTTCCTTCTCTAAGAGTCCAGGCTCACCAAGCCACCTGCTCATTAAAATATGTCTTTCCATAGTGTTTTTCCTAATAGGAGTGAATGTGCTAAACAGCACGTTCTGGTATCTTGAGCAGATCCACTTCTTATTGTACATTCATAACTTGGCATTATGGCGTATAAGCTTGATCACCCCTGGATACACGGACAAAAATTGAGTTTCAGAGCACGTAGACGTTAAGTCTCAGATTTACTATCGTGATAATCCAGTAAGGGACTGTTACCCTCTGAGGTCATGCGTAAAGAGCCAGCTAGTCTCCCCGAGCCCTCTCTTCTTTATTTCTCTATAAATGCAACTGTATTCATGTGAGCAATGTTGTTAAGGAAAAAATAGTGATGAGGGTGAAAGAGACTTTTCAGCAGCATGGGAAGAAGTGTATTAGCCTAAGTGTGAAGAGGGGGCATAGTGAAGGTGACGGCTTGGAGGTCAACCACACAAGGCTTCAAAGCTGCTGGCTGATGAGGACTGATGTCTTATATATGAATGATCTAGCTCCTCAGAAGACTGTAGTGCAGTGTATGCCTCATTCAAGTAATTAGTTAATTTGGTCAACTAGTCAATCAGTTAAGCAGATTACTGGACATCATATAGATACACAAAGATAAAGGGGTTTTGTTGAACTGCTATTATGAGGACATGATATTAAGATAATACACAAGCATTCTGGCATTAAAGAGGAGGATCTATGCTCTAGACTTTCTGCAGCAGAGGGTAGGCTGACTTCAGCAACATAGTTACCACACAGATATTGAGTATATACTAAATAAATATACTGTGGTTGGTACTGTGTGAGATAAAAAGAATTTTATTAGATGGGATAGTATGGTATGCTGTGATACTGGAAAAAACTATATGGGCTTGGGGCTAGATAGATGGAGGGTTGAAGGCAGTCCTATCAATTAACAGCTGATCACCTTGGTGGAATTTTTTGTTGTCTTATTTTCTCAGCTGTAAATTTTGAACAATATCTATTTTATGGCAGTTTAAGGATGAATTTAAATATATATTAGGATCACACGGCAAGTGCTCAGTAAATGCTAACTCACTTCTTTTCCCAGGGAGTTAGCATTTCTGGAAACAGATATACATAAAATAATAAATCAACAATGCAAGGCCACATATGTTAAGTATCAACTGAGTATTGTGGATAATAAGAAATCTCCTCATTAAAGAAAAAATGATTAAGTCATGGAGAAGATAGACTCTGCGCTAGACCTTGATGGATGGGTAGAAACTAATTAAGTGGAAAGGAAAGTAGAAGGTATTTCAGTACATGGCATGAGCCCGGGGCCAGAGGGGAGCATATGCAAGATGTGCTTGGAGAACAGGGAGAACACAGCTTGAATGGAGTGTAGGATCTGTGTCAAGGAAAACTAGAAGACTGAGGCAGGTTGTGAAGGAACATGGATGCCAGGCTAAGGAATTCAGATTTTATACAGGATAAAGCGAAGGCATTGAATATTTCTTTACTCAGCAGAGACTCTGTGGACGCAGTAACTGCTCTCGGTAAGCCTCAAATGTTTATGTTATGTTATGCTGTGTCTACAGCCTCCCAAGATTGCCTGCAAGGAGCTTAACTGAACATTCTAAAGGTCTCTAAAAATAATCTGGCTTGCAAAGTGAGGGACTTTGTTTGAGGCTGTAACATACGGCCTTGGATTTAATTGCCAGCATCTAGTGTGTATTCTTTGTAAAACTCTCTCTTAGCTCTCTTCTCTGGAGAAATCTTGGAATTAGTTACACATCTGAGATCCCTATATAATATTAATATCCTTGATAAAAGGAATCAAACAGACCAATGAAATAATTTTCTTCCCACAAACATAAATCAACTATAGGTTAGTTTCAATCTAATCTTTTTTTAAAAATATTAATGTATTTTTATGAATTTCTATTTATTTATTTATTTTTGGCTGTGTTGGGTCTTCGTTTCTGTGCGAGGGCTTTCTCCAGTTGCAGCAAGCGGCGGCCACTCTTCATCGCGGTGCGCGGGCCTCTCACTATCGTGGCCTCTCTTGTTGCGGAGCACAGGCTCCAGACGCGCAGGCTTAGTAGTTGTGGCTCACGGGCCTAGTTGCTCCGCGGCATATGAGATCTTCCCAGACCAGGGCTCGAACCTGTGTCCCCTGCATTGGCAGGCAGATTCTCAACCACTGCGCCACCAGGGAAGACCTCTAATCTTGGTTAGCTTGAAATATTTGGAGTTTTTCCTTTTTCATATATCAAATATAATAATGTAATAACCATGTTACTCAATTTGCTTTTGTCTGAATTTCTCAAAAAGACAAACAAGGAAGCAAATTTTGCTCTCACATATGCTCTCACTTTTCATATTCATACCTTCTAATCATCATCTCATCTCCAAAGTAAAAGAAAATAAATTACTCCTCTTGTTTTCCTTTATTTCATAGTATTTTTGCAGAAAACGTTCCTGTTAAGTTGTATATACCATCTATGACGACAGGTATTTGCTTCTGCTTCCTGTTGCACTTTGATTTTTAAAGAGCAGTTACTTATAAAAGGAATACTTTTAGCAATTCTGTTAAATAAAAGAAAACCATAACCACTGTACAGAGTTAATTTTTATAGTTGCACCATTTGCCCATAAGCTTTCATGACTGGTGAAATATTGTTTAAAAACATTTTGAAAGCTGGGGTATAAGCAAAAGTAGTATTTTATAAACAGATGAGAAAAATCATTCTGCATATTTTCCTTAAAGGCAAAGCACATTTTAGGAAAGATTTTTATTTTTTTTAACTTTTTTAACATCTTTTTAAAAAAATTTAATTTATTCTTTTATACAACAGGTTCTTCTTATCCATTTTATACACATCAGTGTATACATGTCAATCTCAGTCTCCCAGTTCATCCCACCCCACTCCCCACCCCCGCTTTCCCCCCTTGGTGTCCATACGTTTGTTCTCTACATCTGTGTCTCAATTTCTGCCCTGCAAACCAGTTCATCTGTACCATTTTTCTGGATTCCACATCTATGTGATAATATACAATATTTGTTTTTCTCTTTCTGACTTACTTCACTCTGTATGACAGTCTCTACAAATGACCCAATTTCATTCCTTTTTATGGCTGAGTAATATTCCATAGTATATATGTACCACATCTTCCTTATCCATTTGTCTGTCAGTGGGCATTTAGGTTGCTTCCATGACCCGGCTATTGTAAATAGTGCCGCAGTGAACATTGGGGTGCATGTGTCTTTTTGAATTATGGTTTTCTCTGGGTATATGCCCAGTAGTGGGATTGCTGGGTCGTATGGTAGTTCTATTTTTAGTTTTTTAAGGAACCTCCATACTGTTCTCCATAGTGGTTGTATCAATTTACATTCCCACCAACAGTGCAAGAGGGTTCCCTTTTCTCCACACCCTCTCCAGCATTTGTTGTTTGTAAATTTTCTGATGATGCCCATTCTAACAGGTGTGAGGTGATACCTCACT